>NW_025336347.1:20891163-21208900 GCF_004798865.1 Varanus komodoensis | reverse complement strand
GTCACCCACAGGAGGAGGAGGCCAGCACAGCCTCTTCCTTCTCCTGGTACCAATCTGGAGCTGGGAAACAGGTTCTCTCCACTTGGGGAGGCTGGGGCTGATGAGGCCTCGGGGGACCAGCAGGACCCCCAGCCTGGGACGTCAGGCGGCAAGGGGGCCGCTGCAGGAGAGGCCAGGGCCAGGGCACGGCTGCCCACCAGCACCGGGAAGGTACAGCGGCAGGTGATTTTTGTTGGGGACTCCCTGCTGAGGGGCACTGAGCCGGTGGTGTGCTGCCCCAACCTGGAGACAAGGGAGGTTGCTCCCTGCCGGGTGCATGCATCCGGCATGTGAAGGACAGAGTGGAGCGTCTTGTTTGCTCCGGGGATCACCAGCTGCTCCTGGTGATCCATGTGGGCACAAACGACGTGGCCAGGCAGGGTGTGGTTGGGACCACCAGGGACTTTGAGGCCTTGGGGAAGAAACTCAGGGAGCTGAAGGCCCAAGTGGCCTTCTCGTCAATCTTACCTGTCCGGGGATTTGGGCCAGGAAGGGACAGGAGGGCCTCCGAGGTGAATGACTGGCTTAGGGTGTGGTGCCAGAAGGAACGCTTCGGGTTCCTCGACCACGGCACTCGTTTTCTTGCCAATGGACTTCTGGCAAGGGACGGGTTATACCTCACGAGGATGGGGAAAAGGTCCTTTGGAGATGCTCTAGCGAGCTTCGTCCGGAAGACTTTAAACTGAGTCGGGGGGGGGAGGTTCAGGCCCCCCCAGTAATGTGTCTGCACTGGACAAGTGTGGGGGGAGGATCAGGGCTCTGGGAGCAGGGTTTTAGAGGTACTGCAGGGACTGACAAGACTCCTTCAGAGAGGAGCCAGGTATTAGGGAGGATGGGAGGAAGGAGGAGGCTGGGAACTCCAAGGGAAGGAAGCAGTGGGAAGGAGTTGAGGTGCATGTACACCAATGCTAGGAGCATGGGTAATAAGCAGGAAGAGCTTGAAGCTCTCCTGGGAATAGGAGGGTATGACCTGGTGGGAATCATAGAAACTTGGTGGGATGAAAGGCAAGTCTGGAATGTGAACATAGAAGGGTATCACCTTTTTAGAAAGGACAGGAAGGGAAAGAGAGGTGGGGGCGTGGCTTTATATGTCAGGGAAGGGATAGGATGCAGTGAGATAGAATGCAGCACAGATGGGGATTCGGTAAAGGCAGTCTGGGTGAAACTTAGGGGTTTTGACAGGGAAAGAGACCTGACAGTGGGGGTATGTTATTGCCCTCCAGGTCAACTTGAGACCCTGGACAATGTCCTGACAGGCCAGATTCTAAGGATATCTCAGGGGAGAGACACAGTAATTATGGGAGATTTCAATATCCCGGATATTACTTGGGAGACTCACTTGGCGGTGACAGCCAGGTCACGTCACTTCCTAGAAGCTATAGAGGGAGGGTTTTTCACACAGAGGGTCCGAGAGGCGACGAGGGGGGGAAACATCCTTGACTTGGTCTTGACCAATAGGGAGGAGCTGATAGATGAAGTACAGATTAGGGGAGCTCTGGATGTGAGTGATCACTCCATTCTTTGCTTTCAGATCAGGGGACTGGGGACGTGCAGCAGGTCGAGCACTAGAAGCTGGGACTTCAAGGGGGCCAACTTTGGCCAACTGAAGGCCAGACTGGGGAAAGTCTCCTGGGATAGGTTACTGGAAGGTAAGCGAGTTGAGGAGGGGTGGATAGCACTCAAAAGGGAGATTTTGGAGGTGCAAGCCTTGATGATACCTCTAGTCAGTAAGGTGGGGAGGTGGAGGAGAGTGCCGCCATGGATGCGAAACGAGGTGGTTAGAGGGATTAGACGAAAGAGGAACCTCCATAGGAAATGGGTACTGGGGCAAATAGACAAAAGGGTATACCGGGTGGAGGAGGCCCGTTGCAGAAGGATTCTTCGCAAGGCTAAGGCTGATTACGAGCTGAAACTTGCCAAGAATATCAAGAGCAACAAAAAGGGCTTCTTTCAGCATGTAAATAGGAAGAGGAAGGGGAGACAAGTGGTGGGACCACTAAATAAGGAGGAAGGAGATCCAGTGACTGATCAGAGGGTACAGGCACAGATGCTAAATGACTATTTTGCCTCTGTGTTCTCCCCAAAGCAGGATGGGGGATATCCGCATAGGAGATTAGATGAGGCTGGGGACTTAGGGGCACAGATTAGAGTCACCCCCCTTGAAGTCGAGGGGCTCCTCAGGGCATTGGACATTACAAAGGCACCAGGCCCTGACAGGTTACACCCGAGAGTACTTAGTTGGCAGGGGTTCTCTCACGCCTGCTGGCCTCCATTTTTGAGACCTCGTGGAGAACGGGTGAAGTTCCAGAGGACTGGAGGGTGGCATCAGTGGTCCCAATTTTCAAAAAGGGTAGTAGAAAGGACATGGGGAATTATGGACCGGTTAGCCTTACGTTCATTGTAGGAAAAACAATGGAAAGGCTCATAATAGAGAGAGATCTAGTGATAGGGAAGCTGACAGCCACACAACACGGCTTCCGCAAAAACAGGTCCTGCCAGACAAACCTTGTGGAATTCTATGACAAGGTTTTCCTATGGCTAGATGGAGGGGATGCAGTGGATGTGGTATACCTGGATTTCAGCAAGGCCTTTGACAAAGTGCCCCATGATATCCTGGTGGAGAAACTGAGGAGTTTTGGGATACACCAAAGCACTGTCCGGTGGATTAGGGCATGGTTGACTGACCGAAAGCAGAAGGTAACCATTAGCGGGGAATCATCGGGATGGCGGCCAGTGACAAGTGGGGTCCCCCAGGGCTCTGTCCTGGGGCCGATCCTGTTTAATCTTTTCATAAATGACATGGAAGAAGGGGTGAACAGTCTGCTGATCAAATTTGCAGACGACACTAAAACTGGAGCAGTGGCCACAACTGAGGAGCAGGTACTCCAGATCCAAAAGGATCTGGACAGACTATGGAAGTGGGCAGGAGACAACAGGATGGCGTTCAATGTGGATAAGTGCAAGGTCTTGCACTTGGGGCATAGGAAGAGGTGTCATAAGTACAGGTTAGGTGACAAGTGGCTGGAGAGCAGCACTTGTGAAAGGGACCTCGGGGTACTGGTTGACTGCAGGCTAAACATGAGTCAGCAGTGTGATGTGGTGGTCAAGAGGGCGAACGCCACCCTTGGTTGCATAGCCAGAAGTGTGGCTTCTAGATCAAGAGAGGTATTACTACCACTCTACACGACTCTGGTTCGCCTGCAACTGGAGTATTGTGCTCAGTTTTGGGCCCTCCTTACAGAAAGGATATAGCCAGGTTGGAGTCAGTGCAGTGTAGGGCCACAAGGTTGGTGGCCGGTTTGCAGGGGATGCCATATGAGGCGAGACAGAGGGAACTGGTTCTCTTCAGCCTGGAGAAGAGGAGACTCAGAGGGGATCTGTTGGCGACATACAGGTATGTGAGGGGATGTCACACGGAGGTGGGTAGAGACCTGTTCTCCCCTGCAGAGGAAGGCAGGACACGCTCCAATGGAGCAAAGCTCAGGGAACCCAGGTTCCATTTGGATGCCAGGAAGCACTTCCAGACAGTCAGGACCCCGAGGGTGTGGAATGGGCTTCCACGAGAGGTCGTTGAGGCCCCATCGGTGCGGGTGTTCAAGGATAGGCTGGATGTCCACATGGTGGGCTTGTCGTGAGTGGAGCTGGCTGGTGCCGGAGCTCAGACCAGATGGCCCGGGAGGCCCCTTCTGACTCGCTCTGTTTCTATGTTTCTATGTAAATGATCTGAATCACCACAGAGAAGCCTGACCTCATGCTTGGTAGGGCCTTGGCATCCAAAATCTGTTGCAACCGTAGAGCTGGAAAGTGTTGGGCACAGAGTCTGTTCTCCCACAGTATTCTGCTCCTCTGGTTATCTCTAGAATTGTCTGCAGTTAACTCTTGTCAGTCTCTGTCCCTTCTTCAGCCTGGCAAAATGCGCATTCGAAAGTTCACCACCAGCATCCAGCTTCTCCTGGTCTTGGCATTGCTCCTGCTCGGTTTGCTCTTGTTCCAGAGGAGCCTAGAGCCCCCGCAAGGTGCTCGGCCTCAACCCAAGACCCATGTGCTCATCCTCTCCAGCTGGCGCTCTGGGTCCACCTTTGTGGGGCAGCTTTTCAGCCAGAACCCAGAGGTTTTCTACCTGATGGAGCCGGCCAAGCATGTGTGGAAGCGCATGCCCTGGGGCAATCCTGAACTTCTCCAGGGGTCCTTGAGGGACTTGCTGCGTTCCATTTTTCTCTGTGACATGAGGCCCCTTTGCGCCTACATTGAAAATCCTAGCAAGGTGAATCACCTCTTCATGTGGCCAATGAGCCGGGCCCTGTGTTCCCCTCCAGCTTGCAAAGCCTTCAGCCGCTCAGATATTGTAAGCTTTGAGCAGTGCGAAGCCCAGTGCGGCCACACTCCCTTCCAGAAAATTTCAGAAGCCTGTGCCACCTACAGCCATGTGGTAGTGAAGACTGTACGCATCTTCCAGCTGGAAGCCTTGTATCCGCTCCTCACAGATCCCTCCCTGCATCTTCATGTAATCCACTTGGTCAGGGACCCTCGAGCTGTTTATGCTTCCCGGAAGAGGGTTTCTCTTCTCCCTGATGATCTGCTCATCAGCAACGCTGCCAACGTCACCCCTGACACTCAAGGGGTCATGCGAAAGATCTGCCACAGCCAGACTGAGATGTACCTCACTGCCTTGCAACACCCGCCTCCGGCCTTGAGGGGGCGATATCTCCTGACCCGTTATGAAGACCTGGTGAAAAACCCCCTGGGACAACTGGCGGAGTGGTACCGATTCACTGGCCTGACTTTCTCCTCTAGACTCACAGCCTGGGTCTACAACATAACACACTGGCCCACCGGCAGTGGCAACACAGGGCCCTTGGGAATACAGAAAAATGCCGACATGGTCTCCCAGGCTTGGAGGAAGCACCTCAGCTTCCAGGAGGTACAAGAACTCCAAGCCATCTGCAAGCAAGCTATGGAGGCCTTCAGTTATAAACCTGTGAGAACAGAGGAGGATCAGAGAGATTTGAGCCTGAACCTTGTCCTTCCTCAAAGAAAAATGAGGGGCCAAAAAAAAGGGCCACAAACATAATATAAGGGAGAAAGAAGAGGTGGAAGAGGCCTCCGGGTTTATGGGGCCCTCCAGAAGCAGGTTGGGGCCAAAGTTACCAGTGCACAGAACTAGAGCCAGGCATCATCCCATCTCTTTCTCTCCCTCTCTCTCTTTCACAGGATTTTCTCTCACTCCCCGGCTAGTGAGCTACTCGGGGAGGAACCTATCGCTCTTGCCAGGTGTCTGAACTGATTCCTTGCAGAGGGCTCTTGAGAGGAGGCCAAGAGCTACACATTCCCCATCCCAATACAGAGGCTGGGTTCTGTAAGAAAGGGAGGATCGTGGTTGCCAGTGCTCCGCTTTTGTAAGGACAGTCTCTATAAGACCGCTTGCCCAAAATGTTGAAAAGGAATGTAAAGACAGCCGCAGTGGCCTCTGTATCGGGATGGCACCACTGGGTATTTTGGACTACAGCCCCCAGCATTCCTAACCAGTGCCCGTGCTGGCTGGGGAAGCTGAGAATTGAAGTCCCGGACATCTGGAGGTCATCAGGTTGCAGAAGGCCAATCTAGAAGGCTGGAACAGGGAGGGTCTAAGTCAGTTCCTCACTTGACCAACAGACAGAAAATGGATGACGGGCACAATGCCTACACAGGCCATGCACAGCATGTGGAGGAATAGGACAAAAGTAATGGGAAAAATAAATACATTTGCACTCCTGTATCCACATACCTGGGAGTGAGCATCAGTTAAGTCAGTGGGACTTACTTCTGAGCCGACACGCGCAGCAGACTGTACCGCGGATCCTTCAGGTGGTAAACCCGTGCAGCTCAGCGCTTCAGGCATAAGCAATGCCTCCGTGATCTCCTTTTGCCATTGAAAACACACTGGGTTCTGCTCACCTGTGCCCATTTGTCCAGCTGCGGGTCGCAAGGACGTTCAAAAGAGTTGCCCCTAGCAACCACATGCTGTGAGCCATCCCGAGATGCCAAGGCACGTGGCGATGGCATACGAAAGTTTTAAATAAATAAAAACCAGGCCCTTTCCACTGGGACAGCAAGATGCTACCCAGTCCTGAGGCTGAAGGAGCATCATTCAGGGGGATGATTTGGTGGTCAAAGCAGAGCAAGCACCAAACTCCTCAAAGAAAACGTGCCGTGTGGCTGGGCCTTGGGCAAAAGATGCCCATAGCAGGGGCTGCTACCTGAGAGGGTTGGCCTCTTCATCGGTTCTGTCCTCACTGCCTGTTCACTTGCCTTCTCCCCCTGGACCCCGTTTATAGCACCACCCGGAGGGAGCGTGAAAGACAGGCAGAGAAGCTGCTCTTATCACCTTGCTCTGGTGACTCCTGGTGATGGGAAAACTTAGATAAGTCCTGGCAGAAAAACGTTGCTTATATGTGCCTTTGTGTTATAAAATCAAACCTGCACCTCTTTCTCACAAAGCAGCAGCTTTCCAAGCCAGGTTACTGTTGCCATTGCCTTAAGATGGCTTCCTTAGCTAGACTGAGAAGCATACCTGTGTTCTTATCAGCTGTAGAAAAACTGAAATAAGGGCATTCATTTGTTTCTGAATGGGCCCACCTAAACAGAGGCAAGCTCCTGCTGAGTCTGTTTGTCAAACCAGACTTCCTGAAGGATTCCTCCATCAGACACTGACCTATCAATACAGCAATCAGCAATGTTTTCCATCCTATTATTAACAGTGTTTCTGATCAGTTAGAACATTATGTCTTGCCTAAGGACATCAGGATGCTATTGCACTAAGATTATCTGTATGTGAGTAAGTGACTACCAGGTTATAAAAGTGTCTGTACATGGGCTGAGATTGTGCAGTTGAGTTTACCTCTGCCTGGTAATGCATTATTGTGACTGACTGCAAGTACCGGAGCACCGGACAATAAAGCAGCAGAGGTTGATCTTCCCACAAACCCGAGTTTTTATTTCCAACTTGCAAATTGAAAACCGAGATTGTCACTGGCATGGTCTCAAAGGGGGCAGGTGGAGGGGGAAGACAGCATGGAGGAGGGCAGGAAGATTGGCAGCAGCCCCCCTGCGGGGGAGCCGGCCTCAGCAGGTACCCAGCAGTGCCGCCCAGTGTTGCTGCCCCCTTTCAGACTCCTTCAGGTTGGTGCTTGGGGAAGATCTCCAGGATGAAGCCTTGGAGTCTGGCAATGGGTTGAGAGTGCTGGACTGGGCCGAGGAGAGCCAAGTTCTGGGCCCTGCTTGGCCCTGAAGCTGAGGGGGTGACTTTGGGCCACTCACTGATTCTCAGCCTTACTTACTTCACAGGGTTTTGTAAGGATCAAAAGGAGAGGAGGAATATGAAAGCTTCCTCGGGTTCTTGAGAAGAAAAAGGCCAAAAAACCTTAAAAATAAATGCACAGTAAAGGACAGGCTAAATGCATGAGGCAGGGTTTATGTACAAAAGTTGAGCAGGGGTTTTAAAGTACATCCTTGAAAGAACATCGCAGGAAGTTTGCTGTCTTGATGATAATAAGTGAGTCTATCATTGCATATTTGGTCTTGCCAAAAATGATACTAGATTGGAATCTAGTTCTTAAGAAAACAAACCTAACTTTGCTTAATGACTACAGACAACACTTCAAGAAACAGCCAGCTTGCTATTGTTTGCCTCTTTCCCCTTTTGTTTCCACTCTCTATAGTGATGGCAATTTTCTCCAGTAATTTTTAAAAAATTAACAGGCTTTGTGGCAGTTCATAAGTATGGATTATTTATAACTGAGACATTCATGACTGCCTGGACCCAGTTCAAGGTGCTTGTTATGACGTATAAAGTCCTAAACAGCTTAGGACCCAGTTACCTGAAGGACTGCCTCCTCCAATATGAACCTGCCCATCCCTCAAGATCAGCCCAGGAGCTCCTTCTGCAAGTGCCATCTCTCAAAGAGGTGAGGGGGTGGCAAATAGATGAAGGGCCTTCTCGGTGGCTGCTCCCTCCCTTTGGAATAGTCTCCCTAGGGATGCCTGCCTGGCACTGTCTCTATTATTGTTTCAGCACCAAACAAAAATGGTCCTTTTTAATACCTTTTTACACAATTGTTCCTGCCCTTCCTTTCACTGCTTGCTGTTATTATTGTAAGGTTTTAAATTTATGAACCATGTTATTGTTTATTTATTGTTATATATGTTTATACTTTTTATTGTAATCCACCTTGAGACCTTGTTAGTAGGTGACATATAAATGGAATGATAGATAGATAGATAGATAGATAGATAGATAGATAGATAGGAGACTGCCTGAATTCTTTTGGATTGGAGGGAAATCACACTTTTAACCGTCTGTTGCACTAAAAGAGTCAACTTAACTTTGCTTGCAAGCTATGTTTGACCATTGCAGTAGAGCATTAATGGGGTCACATACACTTTTTAGTGGCAAACCAGGTTTTTTGTTTCTGCTGCAGAGCGTGATGATGGGACTGGATGTCTAGGGAGCAAAACTGGTTTCCAGACTTCCTGTAGTTGCCCACCTGTTTTTATCTAAAATTCCCTGAAACTGGAGCTGCAGACTCCAGCAGTTGCTGTCTGCTTGTTTGCCTCCACTTTTGCTCTTCTTGTACATCTGTAAATAAAGCAAATATTTCTAAGACACTTTGTACTCTCCTGTGCTTCCTCATGGCGTCCCAGCACCACTCCTTCAATGTCTGAGGTAATGCGTTTGTGTGTGCACAACATTATTTAATCACATCATTATCTGCTGCAGTTCATTTATCATTTGGTTCCTAAAGGGAGCCTTGAGTCATGAGCAGGTTCTGTCTTCACTGAATTCTCTTTACTTTTGCATATTTTTAACTTAAAGTTTGTTATAGACTGCTTGTAGGAGGAAAGAGCCCTCTCAAAGCCCTCCGCCTTCTCTAATTGCAAAGTTCCTGAATTAGATGACCTCCAGGATCCCCTCCAAATCCACAGTTCTCTGATTGCTTGTTTTGAAGCACCTGTTTCATCCTGAATTGTTTTGGAAACAGCTTGTCATCAAATGAGCTGCTGAGCCAGCCCCATGAAGCTTTCCCTGGCAGGCTTCCTAATTCCTTTCCAGAGATTGTTTCAAGGGGGTGTGGGCAAACAAGGGAAGTACCTGTGGCCAAGAGGGAGGAACATGTCCAGGGACCTGCATTTTTCACAGCTGATTGCTGCTAAATTGTTCGACTGGGCTGGTTGTTCTAGCAGCAGGCCAGGCGGTTCCAATTTAACCAAGGGTCAGACGTGAGAGTGAGCGGCTGGCTCAAAGACACCCAGTGAGCTTCACAACTGAATGGGGCGTAGAACCCAGATCTCATGAGTCCCACTCCAACACTCTGGCCATTATACCAAACTGGCTATGCTTAACCTTTCCTAGCCTCCTTCCCCTCCCTTCTGAAGTGCTGTGACTAGAAAGCCCATCTGGCCAAATATGCAGGATGGGAGGTGAGGGTCACTAGCCTGCTCTGCTCCGCCTCCTGGCCTGCCTTGGATAACTGAGAGCCTTCGAGGTGAGGGGCTTCCGCCCACTGAGGGCAGAATCAGTGGAACTGCACCCTACAGAGACCGCTAAGAAGGGAGCCAAGATGCTGTGCAATGGGGTGGGCGGTATGTTGATCTCCAGATATTTTAGACTGCAGCACTAAGAAGGCTCTGCCTGCCTGGCCAAGAAAGCTCAGGAATACTGGGGGATGAGGTCCCAAACTTCTTGCCATCTACTCACTGCCCACTCCTGCAGAAGAGGGAATTCCCACTTTTACAAAGAGCGTCAAGATACATTTACATTGGAGCTTTTTGAATTATTTGCCATTGTAATTGTTTTTAATGGTGCTTTTGGTATTTTACTTTAAAATTATACTGTATTTATTGTCCACCACCCATAGTGGGGGTGTGGGGATTGCTGAAAGGTGGTATACAAATACCAAACAATATTCATTCATTGGTTAAGCAATTGCAGCATTTCCCACCTCTGCGTGACAAGGTGTACTGGCCGAAATTCTTCTTTCCCTCAGGTACTAAAGTAGGTATGTTAGATAAAATGCAGCCCAGCAATCATTAGTACAAAGCAAGCTAGTGCCGTGAGCAAAAGCAATGTGCAAAATGACCAGGCAGGTTGAGCTAGACCATATAAAGAAGACTTGACCATATGTTGACCATATAAAGAAGACCTGACCATATGTTGACCGTATAAAGAAGACCTGACCGACTGACCGCTGTGGAGAGGTTCACAACTGCTTTAGGAGGGTGGTAGCCAGCGCTGATAGCCAAGATACAAAAGTTTATTGAACTGTGCCGCAGAGCTGTGAAGACCACTTTGTTTTCAAGGCAGTGGTTTGCCACCATTCAGCTGAAGCCTGCTAATAAAAACTAGTTTTGAGCCTATGTTGTGTCTTTGCTTCCCTCTTGAAACAACTAAATTGGCATAAGTCCTCTCAGGAGAAGAATCATGGGGTGTAATTTACCCAGCAGGTATAAGCCTCTTGCCCTTGATGGATGGCTGCTTCCACCATTCCTCACCACTGGCCGTGCGGGGGGCGGATGGGGGGCTCATGAGTACAATGCAGTCCAAACAGTCCCCACCACTGTTAACTAAAGCTACAGGAGAGCTCTCTTTCTCTCTCCCACAATCACCCAACTGCTGCTCAGAAAAAGCATAGGAGTTCCCTGGCTGGATCCAGTCCAGGTTCATCTAAAATCCAGCCAGGTCCTCCGTGGCTCTGGACACCCATAAAGAGGGCATGATGAAAGTGATGCTTTGTCCCTCACATCCACAGGTATACTGCCTCTGCACTTGGAAGTTCCATTTAGCTATATTGATTAATCACAGGATAGGCCTATCCTTTGCAAATTTACCTGCTCATTTTTAAAAAGCCAACTGTTAATCAGATTGCAAACCCATCTCTGCCCCATCCACCTCACCTTTGTTGTCTTTTCTTGAAGCCAAAAAGCCCTGGAACTCAAGAGCTACTCTAATTCCATCATCAGAAGGAAGTTTGTCAAATAGTTTTTCAAAACATGCCAGAAATGCAAAATACACACAGTTATTAAATATAAAGAACAATAGTTAGTGTTATGATGCTGGCATCATAGGCCATCACAACCTCCTGAACCACCCTGTAAGTTAAACACTTGAAACATAATAAGCTGTCCTGTTTGCTGAATGCTTTGCCTCAGATGCTTTGCGTTTGCATTGGCAGCACTTGCAGCTGGGTGTAGCTCCATCTTGTACATGTGAGTGGAGGGAATTGTTTGACTTTTCTGTTATGCCCTCTACGCATCATAAACACAATCAAGGGTGGGAAAACTTTTGGGGCCAGAAGGTTGGAGGCCATCCAGGAAACCCCACCCCCAGGGGGAGCATACCAGCAGGAACCCAAAGTGGTTGTAAGTACTCCACGCTCTCACACAAACACCACTCAGCATGGGACAAAGTGCACAGTACATTACAACGCAGTTTTCAGCTAAGCTTAATGGAGATGTCCTCCCCCCACCACCTTATTTCTGCATGGAGAGGCATGGGGGGGGAGCTTAATTCACCTCTTCCGGTGCACACTGTTCGTAATCTGAATTAGGGCTCTGTGTACTTGTGCTTGAGTTAAAACAACAAAACAAAAAATAGCTTAACTGCACACTATACAGTGGGCGTGATGTGCGGTGTGACCAACAGCCAGGCACACGCTGTTTTCTCTCATGCACAGTCACACTCCCCCACTTTGCAGCTCCCCCTCCAGGTGCCTGGGGGTGACCCGAGACACTTCGCTACCTGAGGGAAAGTAGCAAATGGCACTTTCCCCTCCAGTCAAGGTGCTAGGCTGGCCAAGTCGACAATTGAGCAGAAAATCCAACAAATGCCTTTCTTCAGGTGAAAAATGCAAACTATTATAGTCACAGAACAGTAGAGTTGGAAGGGGTCAGAGGGTCATCAGGTCCAACCTCCTGTTCAGTGCAGGACTCTCAAGTTTAAGCCATCCCTCTCAGTTGGCTGTTCAACTGCATCTTATTATTATTGGTATTAGTATTAATATAAAATGAGTAAATGACACTTCATTGCTGTTTTATGTCACCCAACCTCCACCTCACTCTGCCTAAGGGCCAATCCCACTCATCTGAGTACAAGCTGTAGAAGCGTTTCATTTTTAAAGATGGCAAATGGCACCAGGACTTTTGTCTACTCTCACTGGAATTTTGCTGGATTACAGGAACAATCTACTTAATTTTGCATCTAGTCCTCAGAGCAGACAGGTGTCCTGAGGAAGCTCCAAGTAGGGCGGGAAGATAGCAACTTCACCCCGTCCCCCTTCTGCCAGTGGGGGCTGGGAGCACCAATGTGAGCAGGGCACCTTACCTGCTCTAGATTTTACTCTGAACTTTCAAGAAGCGATTTGTGCTCCTGAACCCCACCCCGGATGGGTTCAGTACCACAGAGAGCTCCTTCCAGGCTCATACTAAATGTTGGAAGATATAAGCAGCCCCACTGGCACTGGAGACAGCAGCCTCCCCTAGCATCTGGCACGAGGGGCCAAACCAGACAGGGGGATGTGTGATAAATGCCCATGCGTGGCTTCCACTGTAAAGCAGGAGAATGGGTGGGAAGACTTACTTTTATCAGCAAATGAAGCATGCAGTGAACGGAAGCAAAACCCTCCCCTCCTTTTTCATCCTTTGCTGCTTGAACACTCCTCGTGCCCCAGCTAGCCCACTTCTGCATTGGCAGATAACGAGACAAATGCTGTATTGAGGAATGGAATCTGTTTTTATGTAGCAGAGCAATAGAATTAATGATGCACTATAACCTTGCTTATTGTAATGGTGCAGGTAAACTATTCCCAGGACATCCAGGAAATCATTTCTCTTCCCTGAAGAGAGGTGTCTGTAACTCACCTGAACAAGACTGAAAAAAGGGGCTGTACAGAAAGACCCCACTCAGCAAGAGGTGTGTCAGTTCCAGCTGAGAGTCTGGGATTTCAAGAATTAATTTCTGGGCAATGGTTCCTGAAGCACCCCTTAAGCCAGATAACCACAAAGTGATGCCTCACATTCTCTATTAATTGCTTGAACAGTACTGGAGAATCACAAAAGTTTACAATAATAGTAGCAACATGTGCAGTTAAAAGCATAGCAATAGTGACTAGTGTATTTATTAGTCAAATGAACATTCTGCCTCTCTCAGCCCACAAAGCAGTCGGAGTTCAGCTCTCATAATTACCTGTCTGCCATACAGGGAAGGCAGAGCTCAGGTGAGAGCCTTCCTGCCTTTCCAGGATCTCTCTGCTCGGTCATGTCAAAGAATAACTCGGACAACTTTCTGTCCAACAAGAGCTCTCGTTCCTTATCTTGAACTTACAGCTGTGCAGCTGAACGGCTTCGGACTCTGTCATAGCTCCTGCTCATGACCTCAGCAAGGCCTCTCCCTAGCGCAGTTGGGCTTACAGCTTACAATAAGAAGCACTTATGCAAAGGCCATCTCTTCTGGAATAATGAGCTTTTTAATTCCAAGAATGAACTAAGCTTCTGTGGCAAGCTTCTTCCCATTCCAAAAACACGTTTTTGCACTTTAAGCATGCATGAAGCCTATATAGGTGATCCCTCTGTACTTAAAGTCAGACACAGATTATAAGAAGTTGAACTCCTGTAATTTACAATGAATTCTTATCAGCGATACACACTTGTGGCCGTTAGGAACGTTATAAAAAATAGTCGACACGCCTAAAGTTTACTTGTTCAACTGCTTTAATGCATATTTGGTATTTTTGTTTTTCTGTTTCACTGCAGGCTATATTCCGACAAAGTAAATGGTAAATGTTTGGTAAATGGTGAATGGCAGGAGGTATGGAATCACCAGGATTCTGGAGAGCAATAAACTTCTCAGTGTTTGGTGCCTTGGCACTGACAACTTTCATTCAAGTTTGAGTGGCCTTTCCAAATACCCCTGTTCCATTTCTCCTCCCCACCCCTTCCTGGAGTTATCATTTCCCTCCTTCCAACAGTTTCTCAGATACTGAGCTAATTGATTTCAACCCAGTCCCCACCACACCAAGTGTTTAGATAAAGAGCCACATTTGGAGATTGAGTTTGCTTTGGGGGTGCATAAAATAGTGCCTCTGGCTCACAGGCACTGGCAGTACCCAAAGCTTGGTCTGATGACATGGACGCCAGCTTCTTTTGCTGTCAAACCAAGGCATGGGGAAGCAGGGAGAACCACTCTAGGAGTGCACTCTGTGGTTCCCACTGGAAGGGAACTGTGGCAAGCTGAAGGGTTGCTGCCTGCTCTAAGAACTATGGGGTCCATTCCTGGGGTGTCCCTCCTTCTTTTCCAGCCCCCTCCCCCACCCCACATACAATCCAAATAGAGGCTGTTGATGCAAAACAAAAGTCTGCCAACCCAACAGACACCTGAAGTGGTCCCTGGGATGGCACAACATAATCTCCATAAAATAGCATTAAGATAGAATCCATCCATTACAGCATTACCATTAACTTGCTCCAAATAGTTTGGAGCTTAATTATATTTATATAATTTTATACATTTATTTGCATCTTTCCAGCACAAGTCATTTATACCACAGCATAAAAAGCAAAACTACAAGCATATCAAATGAATCACAAAAATATCTTTTAAAATTGGAAGTGGGGAAGTGTCTAAAGTTTGTTTAGACTCTAAACAAAATCAACAACACCACTCTGGAGTGAGCCAGAAGGGGAAAGTTTAAAAAGGAAGGTTTTTTTTAACCTTCATAAAAGATCTGCTTTGAGCATGAGCTGCTCAAATTGTTTATTGTAGCACAAGTGCTGCAACTGAATGTGGTTTGGGATGCCAATTGTTCGAGTCTTGTTTTTATTTATTTACACTCTCTGCAACCTTGCCCTAGAGGCAAAAAGGCTCCAAGAGCAGCTTACAAGGACAATCCCTGCCCTCAGGTTTACAATCTAAATTTAAGACATGACACACAAGGATTAAGAGAGGAAGGGAGGATACATAATTTATTTTTCTTTTAAAGCTCATTTGAAGAGATGGTGCTTATATTCACCAGAAACACCCTTAGTTCATTCACAGCTGAACAGCTGTAATTTCATACAGCTTGGTATTACATGATGGAACACCTCTCCAGACCTGAATCCATCCAGACACTATGATCAGCCTCTGACACCTCTGAGGGAGACCTGGAGCATGGCTACAAGGGGAGGGACTTCTCAATGGTGGCCCCGATTATGGAATGTTTTCCCTACTGAAGTCCCCCTGGTGCCGCCATCTCTTTTTGCTCTCTTTTCTATGGTATCAATGGCACTTCATTGCATATGGCAGAGTGAGAGTGACTTCTTTGTTGCTTTAGTTGAACTGAAAATTGTTTTAGCTACTCAACTTATTTAAAATTATGTTAATTTTAATAACTTATGTCATTGCTATTGAATTATATTTTGTGCTTTTTATTGATTTTTGTGAATCACTCAGAGAGCTTCAGTTGCTGGAAAATAGAAAAATGAAATAAATAAATAATTCACATTTTCTTGCAGCGGCTCCTCTAGGTATTAAGCAGATAAATGGCAGGGATGTTGTATACCAAGAATCCAATAGGTTTGTGAGGTTAATGGATCCACAGTTGGCTACAGAATTGGATTCAGAAAGTGTTTAGTTTGGAAAAAAGATGAATCGGGTTGATCAGAGGTGTTTAAAATAATGCATGGTGCAGAGAAAGCGGATTTTTCTTCCTTTCCCATAACAGTCAAACCCAGGATCATCCCTTGAAGCTGATTGGTGGGAGGCTTATGACAGATAAAAGGAAGTAGTTCTTTTCATAGTGCATATTTAAACTATGAAATTCACTGCCACAGGAAGTGGGGATTGCTGCCAGTTTGGATGGTTTTTAAACAGGGACTGGACAGATGAGGGAGAAGACTATCAGTGGCTGCTAGCCTTGCTGGCTATGTGCTACCTCCTATATTGGAGGCAGCATCCCTGCTAAGGAGCTTGGGCAGGTGGCGGTCTTGCACCCATCCTGCTTGAGGGAACCTGTGGGCAGCTGATTTGTCACCATTTGCATGGATCTGATCCGGCATGGCTTTTCTTCCCTGCACCTGCTCAAACTTGGGAAAAGTAACCCTGGGCCAAGTGCTCTTCAATGTCTTTAGTAATGATTCGAATGAGGAAGTGCAGGGAACACTTATCAGATTTGCAAATGACACAAATATGGGTCAGATAGCTAATACCTGAAAGGCAGAAACAAAATTTGAAGTGATCTTGATAGGTTGGAGCACTGGACTGAAAATAACAGAATGATATTTAACAGGGAGGAATGGCGAATTCTGCACTTGGGAACAAGAAACCAAATTCATCGTTTTAAGATGAAATACTTAGCTCAACAGTACTGCAAGCAAGAAGGATCTTCGAATTGTTGTAGCTCTCAAGCAAATATGAGTCAACAACTTGGTGTGGCTGCAAAAAAAAAGGCTAATGCTATGTTTGGGATGAGAAGACTGAGGAGAGATATGATAGCGCTGTGCCAGTACTTGAAGAGTTGTTACAAGGAGGAAGTATAGGATCTCTTCTCAATCAGCCCAGAGTACAGGCCCTAGAATAGCGGGCTCAAGTCACAGCAAGCCAAGTTCCAGCTGGACGTCAGGAAGAACTGAGCATGACAATGGAACCGATTCTGTAAGGAGGTGGTAGGTTCTCCCACACTGGAGGCCTTCAAGGAACAGCTGAACAGCCATTTGTCAGGAATGCTTTGAGTCCTATACTGAGAAGGGTTTGGACAAGATGGACCCCAAGAATGAGTTGGTTTCTTCCCCTTTTCCTTATCATCCCTTTAGACTGTTCTAGCTTTCTAACACAGGACGGGAGGAGTACTTTATTGTTGAATTAAGCTTGCAATTCTATGCACACTTCCCTGAGAGGAGCCTCATTTGCAACTAGAATTACTTTTGAATAATCAAGCATAAGATCTGTATGACTTAACTCTTCCACTTCCAGAAAACATTGATAATGTGGGGGTCTGAAGCAAAAGCAGTTTAGAAAACTTTTCTCCTTACTTGCTAATGTGAGATAAATTTACATCACAAATTTATACATCTTTCATGAGAAGAAGGTCCCACTGAGGATTACACCAGGGAAACTGAATACAGGAAGGATTGTATTGTAAAGGCGCAATCCTATTCATGTTTCCACAGGGGGAAAAAGCCTATAACTCCCAGCACGCTGGGAATGCTAGGAATAGTAGGACTTCCCGTCGAAACATTCATAGGATTCTGTCCTAATTCTCTTTCCACTTTTTACAAATTCCACAAATTGTAAAGGGAGTTAACGAGAAGCCTGGCGACTGCGTTCTCTTAAGGCGAGGGAAATAAGCACCGATTCTTAGCGAAGGAGAATAACAGATACTCTCCGTTAAGTGGCTTGCGCCTAACATGCTTAATGAAGATCCCAACTGCAGAGGGCCGTTCCAAGCCCTTACAGGGCATAAGAAAGAGGATTCAAATGATCAAAAATTAGAGAGCGGGGGGCGGGGCTTTCCGGCGTGGGCGTGGCTGCTGGGAACCGCGGAGTCGTGATTGGAGCAGGAGAGGAGGGAGGAGCAACTGTGTTCCTGATCTTCTCCCGCTCTTACGCCGCTACGTAGGCGCTCATAGAGAGGCGAATAGCACCCTCGATCCTGACACCCCGCCCTTCCCAGGGAGGAGAAGGCAACGCTTCTGTCGCGTCAGGCGTGAAAAGGGGGCGTGGCCATTCCGTGACCGAACGTTAATTTCCCCCCTCCCTCTCCAGGTGCGCTTCCTCTTTGACAGTGGGAGGAAATGGTCACCGACGAGAAGGGTGGCTTCCATGGAAACTCTGGAAGCCGCGCTTGACTTTTGACCTATGCCAAGACAGGGGGCGTGGTCTTAATGGGAAGCGAAGGGGGCGGGACAGCTGGTTGCTATGGGTTCGCTTCCGGCGCTGACAGGCGGAAGTGGCTGGAATTCTGGTGCTGTTTGGCGCTGGGAGTCGTTGCCCTCGGTCAGTTCAGTGCGCGCGAGGGGGAAGCGCGCGAGCGGACGGGGAGAAGGCGAGCGGGGGAGGGGCGGTCCTTCCCCTCCGCTTGCAGGCGGGCGGGGAGCGGGGCCGCCGCCAGCGGGGAGCGCCCGAGGAAGGCGGAAAACCTGGGGAGGCGGCGAGGGTCGGGAGGAATGCCTGTGGTCCGCTCCATAGAATTTATTATTGCGTTTCCTAAATCGCATGGTTAGCAAGAGAGAAGCGAGAGTAAGGAAGGGGGCCCCTACAGTCGCTTCAGCAAGGAAGCGGAGGAGGAGTAAGGAAAGGCCTTCTGAAGAGATCCGCTCCGTACACCCATGAGTGTTTGTATGTAAACAGCACGCCATAAGTAATATAAAGGTAAACACAGGAGGCGGCCTCATACTGGATCGGACGACCAGTGTTTTTTTGCCTTTAAATGGGAGCAGGTTTCCAGAATCTTAAGCAGAGGATTTCTCCAGCCTTGTATATATGTTCTGTATGTCTACCCGTGTGTATGGAAAGGCGGGGGGGGGTCAATGCCAAACAGCCCATCTTCTTGCCACTTGTTGAGTGGTTAGTGTGCAAGACTGGCAACGTGAAAGGCCTGGATTCTCACTGGGTGAACCTGTATAGGCCAGTCGCTTACTCACAGCCTAACTTACCTCACAGAGTTGTTGCTGTGAGATGAAATGGAAAGGAGGAAAACCTTTGATTTCTTGCAAGATGAAGAAAGGGGGGGGGGTAATAATAAAATATTTGGGTTTCTATATTTGTGGAGCATATGAGCATTTTATTTTTTTCCTTAAAGATGGGATTGAGCTGGGTTGGGATTTGGTAGTTGCCCTCCTTTAGAGCTCAGTTTGTACTTTTCCTTGACCAATTCTTTCATGCAAAAGTCCAGTTATACTCCAGATAATAACAGATAGTCAATGCCATGTGGAAATGTGGTTTCTAATCCAGATTTGTATACCATGCAGAGGCACGATGACTGAAGCTGGAACGACTTGAAGTGCAATGTAGTGTCCCCTTCCAGAAGATCTTCTCAAGATGGTTTAGATCCAGCAGAGAACTTAGATTTTCTTAAGATTGTACTTGGAAAAAAACTGCACTGAAAAATGTAAAACTGGGTTTACGGACATCATCTGAGAAGAGCCGAAGGATACTGATAACAATGGAGCATTGTGACCCATGGGTGTTCTTGAAGAGTAGTGAAGGCTGGACATCTTTGTGAGATGGAAGATTCTGCAAGAACCTTACAGACTTGAGAATTATTCTGGGATGAGAAAATCAAGCTGCCCTTGCTTTTAGCGGCATAAAGAAATTGGTTTAGACAGCTGAAGAAACAAGACCTGATTTATCTACCTGCACTGATTCTTCAAAGTAGAGTCTTTGAAGGGGGAGGGGGGTGCCAAGAGACCCCCCTCCCCCAGGAGAGATCTTTAGGTTGGTCTTCCTACATCTCTGGAGCGTTGACACCTCCAGGTGAGATTCATTACCTTGTGAAGGGATTGGACTCTTAATTTTCTGATTGTTACTCATGGAAACCATATTCTTAGCTAATAAGTAAGTTT
Source organism: Varanus komodoensis (assembly GCF_004798865.1). Lineage (NCBI taxonomy): Eukaryota > Metazoa > Chordata > Lepidosauria > Squamata > Varanidae > Varanus > Varanus komodoensis. The sequence goes on along the minus strand of NW_025336347.1, from coordinate 21,189,292 downwards.
TTATGTTATGGACTATCTGTACAGTGTAGTATGCAAGAGAAAAGGAATGAATTCTAGCCCTAATACTAGAGTCTCTTGAAGGCTGGGCAGGATCTGTGAGCAGGTTTTAGGATTCTCCCTTTGACTCATAGTTGTTCTTGTCTCTGGGTTTCTCATTTCTTTCCTAATAAACAGAATAATTTAGTAGATTTAGGCAAATACTTTGGCCACCTTATGAGAAGGAAGGACTCCCTGGAGAAGAGTCTAATGCTGGGAACAATAGATGGCAAAAGAAGAAGGGAACGGCAGAGGATGAGGTGGCTGGATGGAGTCACTGAAGCAGTTGGTGTGAGCTTGGGTGGACTCCGGGGGACGGTGGAGGACAGGAAGGCCTGGAAGAGCATTGTCCATGGGGTCGCGATGGGTCGGACACGACTTCGCAACTAACAACAACATTTGACTCACGTGATTAATTCTTGGCATGTAATTGCAGTTAACTTGTTTCACACATCCCTGCTCAAAATATTTGAACCTTCTTGCAAAAGAAAGTGAGCATCTTTTGAATGCTGCCTGTATGAGAATTGTGTCCTTCCCTGTACCAACTGAGTGCAGTAATCCAGAGATTTGCATAGACATTGGTTATATACTGCTGAACTTTGCAAAAGGTGCAGGTCTGCAAAATCTGCACCTTCAGGAGCAGGTTTGGATTTCATGCAAAGCGGCCTGCATTCCTGAAAGTAGGGGACCTGAGTTGTAAAGTATTCTGGGCATACTGGAGGCACTTTGGTATTTGCAATGATTAGGTCAAGTGGCTTTATTTAGGGTGGTTATGAGGTTTCTGGCCTATTTGGGGTGAATTTTTCTATGTTGATTTATATCCTCCCTTTCTATGTTAGTTGCAATACTACAATGGTGGTACTAGAACTAGTATCTACAGTGTGATTCTGAAGTATTTTACTTTTCCAGTAACCCTTATAAAGCCCTTGCAAAGTCAGTCAGATATTGCAATTCTGTCTGTGCTTATGAAGAAGTAAGAACTAATGAGCCTGTCTGCCCTGGAGTGTTGAACCTCTTTCAGCCGAAAGGCCTAGTTCAATGTTGTAGAAACTCTTGCGAGAGAAGGCACATTCCAGGAGTGGGTGGGGAGAAAGTCCAAGAAAGGGGCAAAATAGTGTATAATAGTAGACCTTAGCTTTAAGCCCTTACTGCTGGTAACTGCACTTGAGGAAAGGCATTTCAGCCTTCTAGAATGGAGAAGGAAAAATGCAAATGCTGGGAAGCCACCCAAGTTGTTGGTGGTCAAGAGAAAGGGGATGACCAAGGAAAGGGTCATGGCCATTTGGGGGTCCCCAAGAGAGCTTGATTTGGTCCCTGGTCTGAGGTTATGCACCCCTTTCTTCTGATGTGTAGGATTGCAGCCTTGGATACAGTTGATAAAGAGATGGGAGTTCAGTTGCATAGTTCCTATGAAAGGTTTTTGCAACTAGCACTTATTCTACTGTGTAGGATTTGTATACCATTTGCTTCCTTTTCACTATGAATGAACCTTGCTGTTAATATACTTGAGTTCATACTCAAGATTTTCAGTCAGTTTTGTGCTGGGGGAAGGATAATGCTTAGTATTGCTACTAACCTGTATTAGTCAGGCTTCTTTCTTTAACCTTATCTGACAAAGGCACTTGTGCTATTGTGGGTGTTATACTAAGGCACCATCACAACACATAGTAGAACAAGAGCCCTTGCTAATTATTTCCTTTGCACAGTAGATCATAAGTCTAAGTAAAGCAGGGGGGTATTGTTGTAAAGTGCTGTTAGATACCTGCTCATGTTATCTGTTGCAATATCTATTTAAACTCTCTGGTGCAAGTGTTGATTCTGAAGAACCTGCCCCTTTCCTCCAGGGAAGCCTCTGATACAGCCTCTGATCTCCTTTTCCTCCAGTACTCACCTTGATCCTTGCTAAAGTGTTCCAGATTTGTGAAATCCCTACTCAGGTTAATGAGAAATATGCTTCCTAAACAAATGTGGATGTTTTCATATTTTATTCCAACTACAGCAAGCCCAAAAATGTTCAGTAAGTTACCCAGAGTGGAATTGGAGCTTTTGCAGTGTAGTGGGTGCTTAGTTTTAGTCGTTATGTTAAATTGCTTAGTTTTGAACTGGAAAAGGGGAGGTGCTAGAATCGTCTACTGAATAATGAACTGAATGGTCAGGAGTAGAAGAGAATGTACATGATTCCATTTCAGTAATCCAGTGGAGCAGAGAAGACATAAAGGAAAATTGTTCAAATTGCTTACTTCTCCATATCTGCCCAACAGGCAGTCACTAATGCTTCGATCATCATTGGCCTGAATGGGTTGAAGCCAAGTCCTGTCTGAGTTTAAAATGTATATCAGTAAGCAAGGCAGCATGATAACTGCTAGGCATGTAGTTGGATGCTAGCTAACAAGAGCAGAGGCTTGTGTTATTTCTGTGGAGGTTGGTTATGATTGTAGTACAGGTGAAATATTTTGGTTGCACCTGCTACTAAATACCTTCACTGGGTGTTCACTGGGAATACTGAATTCCACCCATCACTGATTAGTTGAAGTAATGTGTTTGCTTTTCTTTAGCTTACTGTTGGGTCAGGCAAGAGTGCTTAATAATGTTTGTCTCTCTATCAGATCATTTCACATGAAAAATTAATTTAAGTGAGGGGAAAGACTGAAGTGAACACAGGAGTTTTGACATTTCCAAGTATTCTCTATGTCATGCATGAGGGGTAGTCTGGAATTACTGTCTTGATAGCAGGTTATCTTGAACTTAGTTACTGTGTCACCGGAAATGAAACTTGATACAGTAACAGCCAAGGTACTTGAACAACTGGACTGCATTTCTTGTTCATTCATCTTGACGCAATTTCATATGTTCATTACTGTTTGGGGTCCTTAAAATTATCCGAATGAGAACCTAACCACCAATGAAGAAACAGTATTACCTTAAAGCAGTCTTTTCCAACCCTGCAGCCCCCTGATAGATCAGACTACAACTCCTATCAATTCTAGCCCCCAGGATGGTAGTGAGTGGGGATGATGGGAGTAGTCCAACCTATCTGGGGGCTGCCAGGTTGGAAAATGCTGTTTTAAAGGTTCAGTAGCATGGCTAGTCAATTCAACAGGAGGGCACATGGCTATCTGCCTTGCCATGAAGCTGGAGTGAACTAGCCTTCCTGGCTAGGCTGCAAGGCAAACTGGGGGTGAATCTGGGAGAAGCTTACCTTTCTTCTATAATCTCTGTTATAGAGCACACAGATTATGAGAAACTACTCATACAGTTGGAAAAAGGCAACTTTAGTAAGTGAAGTTGTCCTTTTCACTCCATCTTTGAGCTGCCCAATCGCTCTTCCTAAGCATTGTAAGTCTATTTCATACTAGAGTGTTGCTTAAATTACACTTCTGGTTGTGGCAAAATGGGCAGCTGATTTATTAAAAGCCATGTAATAATTATTGCTGCAGTTAGTTGTACTTTATGGTAGTTGAGTTTATTCCTGGGCTGAGATTGGGCCTGGGGTTCTGAGAAGATTTTGGCAGCAGTAGGAAGAGAAGGAGGTAGTTATGCTCGATGGAAGCTGGAAGAGGAGTTGGGCTGGAAGCTGAGGGAAAACAAGCTGAGGTATCTCAGTGTGGGCTAATTTGATTATTTCACTTGGTTCAAAAGAACTTGACCTGTTACTTTGTAAGATAGCAGAAATATTGTTACAATTTCAGGGTAGCTCAGTTGACATAAATAGCCACAGGAACTGGAACTGGCAGTTCATACAGTAGTAACATTAGCACCATCACATCCTTGAGGGTACAGTGTAATAAAAACAGTGGCAGTGGGCTGATAATTCCAGCATTAGACCTCTCACTTTCCCAGGGTGAGGCATCATAGAGGTGAGTGTGCATTCTTTATAATTAGGAATGCTGAAGAAACCAGCAATGGATTCAGATGCGTCTGGAGTCTGGTAAAACAGACCCGTAGAATCTCCAGTTGACTTTACCTGCACCATGGAGACTTCTAGATCTGCCATCCACTTTTGGGAGGAACTGGCACTGATTAATACAGGTTAGCATACTGTATAAGTCCTGTAATGCAAATAGAGATTAATGTAAGTAGAACAAAATTCTGGTGGGAAACCCCCCCCCCCTCAATTCTGGTGAATGAGCAAATGATAGAATGAAAGATGCCTGACAATCCATGGAAGACAAGCTGAACAGATTTAACAATGCGTGCATTTCTGTCTGAAATATACTCCAAAGATTCCTTGTAGTCCTAGGAAGAAGTTGCGATAAAGCCTTCCTTGTACAGTCTAGGAAAACAGAGATAGAAGCTTGTGAACCATTAATGAGACCATCATGGTTGCCTTGCTGGAATAACCTATGGTCCATCACAACCAGCATTGTGTTTCCAACAAAGGTCAGCCAGATATCTCTTTGAAGCCACAAGCAGGGTATTAAAGGAACAGTGTTCATGATTTGCCACTGATCAGCTGGTATTTGGAGCTGTATTACCTCTATTTCTTTTACTTATATCCCTCTTTTTTCTTTTTTAAAGAACTCAGAGCAACTTCCATTATTATTCTCTTTATCTTATCCCTACGACAACAACCCTGTGAGGTAGGTTGGATTGAGAATGTGTGACTGGCCAGAAGTTAGCTTTTTATGGTTAATAGCCATTGGTATAACTTTTCCTCCATATTTTTTTAAAGCTAAGCTGGTGGCTATCAAGCACTCAGGCCATGTTTCCACAACATGCTAAGGCATCCTGCAAATAAGCTAGGCAGTGTTATTATACCCAAGGACAATTCAGTACAGTATGGGCTCTTCTCCCTTTCTTTTTCTCCTCAGTTCTCCAGTAAGTATCGAGTGTCCTTTGCCAGAGAACCTGTCTTGTCTCCCCTCTCTAATCTCTACCCATTTTCATTTACCACTGTCTTTTAAAAATTTGGAACTTTAAGTTGAAGTCTGTCTGTCTGTCTATTTTGGCTCCTGAATGTTGCACTGCTGTGTTTATAATTTTTGTCAGTCTTTCACAAGTGTGCTCTTATTGTTTTCCAATAAATGATCTTCTCTGGTCACGTTCCTTATATATTTCAGCTGCTTAAGAAGTGGAGTAGGTAACATACATGGGAATTGATAGGATGAGATTGTGTATAAAGTAATTTTCTCACAGTTGCCAGAGGCTAATTGTCAAATTTACAATTGAAAAGTGCCAAAAAATCCAGGGGAAAAGGCAAAGGTAGGTGCACTGAAAGGTCTGAGGACAATATCTCCCAGCTGGCAATGTAGTTCTTTCAATTTTAAGTGTTGAATTGTCATTTTTCATTACTCTTTACCTTTTCATAGAATCTCCAGCTTTTTCCACAAAGGGGACATGGTAACTCCCACTGCCTTTTGCATCTCCTGATTGTTGAGTTGATAGCTTTAAACACTGATAGAAGAGATCAGGCTGCCATTCTGTCTTTGGATGCTGAAAAAGCCTTTAACAAAATTCATTGGAAAACTCTTCACTCCACTGAATAATTTTGGCATTCATGCAGAATTTTTGAAATAGGTCTGCCTTTATGTTCAATTCCAAGGGTTTGAATTATGACCAATAGTCTTTTCTTGGCTTCCTTTTTACTTGGATTAGAGTATCTAATTTGATAGCTGATTTATGTTTGGAAATGTTGGCATGTGCTACTAGACAGAACAGCAGTGTTTCTGTTTTTGGGCATGATTGTTCAAAATTAAAAATGATTGTTTATGCTGCTGATCTTTTCCTCTTCATCTGTTCCAGCTCTTATGCAGTTGATCAATACTGGCTGTTCAATTAACTGATCAGAGTCTGAACTGAAGCTGATTAGAGAATCTATGTGTCATAAGGTATTAGCTAATGATGCTTATTCCCAAAGACATATTCAAATAAGCAGTCTAAATAACTTGATTAATGGAATCTAATAGGGTAGAAATAGATAATGAGTATAATACCTCAGATTGTTTGTTATATGCAGCATCTACATTTGGCAAATATTTTCAAACTCAATGCTCCGTTTTCTAAATTGTTGAGGTGTTTCTTCTGCTATAAGTATTCTTGAAAAGCATGCCACTTCCAATGTGCCCTTCCAAGGATATATTGCCATGTATAGATAGCTGTTCCCTGACAGTGATTGCTTTGATCTGCACATCTGGTAACCTTAGCTGGTTATGTTGAGACTTACGTTTGACATGTGGACTGATGGTCAAAAAAGTTTAAAGTTGATCATACACTTTAAAAGACATATTAAATATATCAACACTATGTTAACTGCAAGGAGTAATGGTTCCTAGAAGCCAGTAGACTTCAGTCCTGCACATATCTCTTACAGAGTAACTTGCCAGAGCAGCATGGAATAATGGCTGTGTTATATGCTGATCAAAGAAATCTAGCTTCAAAGTTTTGTTCATTCAAAAATGTACTGCATACATTTAGGCTTAGGCCAGCCATCAGCTCCCAACCTTTAGGAGTTATCTCATAGGGTTGTTGGGAGCATTTGGGTGGAGAGAACTGTATGTTCCTCAGAACTCCTAGATGAAGAGTGGAATAAAAATGAATATGAAGGTCCCTGCTCATCAGAAATGCAGTTGATGGTGATAGTTCTGACTCCTGACTGTTTGTGATTTATGCTATCTTTTTTTGAGAGGGCAGAAAGCATGGGGTGAGCAAACTTCCCTTTCTCCCCACTTCACCATTCACATGGGAATGTGTGGTCCTTTCCCTCCCCCTCCCCTTCCTTCCTTCCTTCCTTCCTTCCTTCCTTCCTTCCTTCCTTCCGGTTGAGGGCATGCTAAAAAGGTATTTCCTATGTCAAAGTAATCCTTCCTCACCTGCCTGGATATTGTGCAGTCTGATGTTGTTTCTCTCTGCCTATGATGACAATAGCCTTGTAAATGTTATCAAATATGGGGTGGAAGTTTTTCTGGGAAAATTGCCAGTACTGTTCCCCTCAAGGAAAATTTTCCATTTTATAAACTCCTTAATAAAAAGTGAATGTATGCCATTTGAAAATACAGGATTAGGCAAGGTTAGCAGTTTCAAAGTCTATATTTGATGCTGAAAAGGTGATTATCCTTAGCAGGTTTGTAAGAGAATATACCTAGGTCACTGAAATATATGTATACGTCAGAGTGAAATGGAGCTAGTAAGTAGGGACAGTGAAACTGAAGGTGCTTCAGCAACTTTAGCAGAAGAGGTGAACTCTGTTAAAACACTTCAGTGATTATCCAAATCACATATACATTTCTTTGAACTGCTAGAATTAGTGTCAAAGGTTTCAGTACCTTTGCTTTTTTCCTTAAATGTAAACAATAAGGCTGGACAATAGTCATACACAGGTACCTTCCACAGAGCTACAAGGAACTTCCTTCAGAATAAAAATGCATAGGCTTGCATCATGAATAGGGTTATAATTTTGTGACATCACAATATTGTTGAGACAAACTAGTCATCAGTCTTGTCACTTGTGATAGTAAAATATCTAGTTATTTTCACCTAGCAAACTTTGTACTATGGGATAGATTAATATAGGAATTGGCAATATTTCAGTATGGTGGGCCTGTATTCAAAATATATCTAAGTTTGGTATGGCCTTCCCGTAACAGAAATAAAATTTTAAATGGTGGTTCTATTGTATTATGGTCCTGTTTGAGGAACCTTTATAAACTGATCAGTTATAACTTTGGTTATTGGGTGGTATAGAAATAAGTAAAATATAAGGGAAGTGGATGTTATTGTATTTAGGTTTACAACTATTCCACTTTTAAAAAATGTGTACTAAAACATTAAAAGCACATGAGCAGCACAATCATATGATCATTAGATTGTCTAGATCAGTGGTTTTCAACCTTTCCACAGGTGGGGGCCAGCAAAACAGGAAAACTACCTCAGGGACCACTGAAGCAGAAAAAAGGCACCATACTGTATTCTGTGTATTAGTTTCCAAATACAATACCATAAAAATGAAAATTCTCCAAAACAACCAGAAACTGAGCCAAAAACAAAAACAAAAAAAAGTCAACAAATGGGCAAAATACCAAAACCAGCACACTATGGCTCCCAGTCAGCTCCCACTGAGCCGTCTCTCTCCTCCTTGGCTTTCCTGGCAGCAGCGGTGCACCCTCTGTGAACGTGATGCCAACTGAGAAAGAGGTGGTGGAACACAGCCAGTCCTCGCACTGGCCTGTGGCTAGTGAAATGCGCCTCGCCCCCCAGGACCAGCAGGAAATCTCCCATGAACTGACGCCAGTCTACAGACCTGTGGTTGGAAACTGCTGGTCTAGATGACCGCATGGTAATTCAGAGTCTAGCTCTGTCCTTGGACTCTGAACTTGGAAAGCTCTCCTCTGCCCTTGCAGCCAGCATGGAAAGCACATGCTGACTGTGGCTCTGGGACTGCAAGAGCATCCTCACGATTGGGCTTTTGGGAGTGGGGAGGGAAGGGGACAAGTTCTGCCAGTGCATGCAGTATCCTGGTAGAGCCTCAGCCAGGGTCCTTGCTCTGCAAGGTGCCACACTTATTCAAAATTAGCTGAGTGTTTTGTGTGGTGGTAAGAGCATGAAGGTGGCCTTTGCCTCTGTACTCTCTCCACTGTGCATAAGATTTCTCTTTCCCAAACCATCTAGAGCTAAAGCTCTCTGGTAGTTCACATCAAGTTTGGAGGATTACAGGCAGTTTCATTGGATTGCATTCTAAGTGTTTTGAATTTAATTTAATTTATCCTTTAATTTTCTTGCTGAAACATTTTAGGTCAAATACTTGTGGTGTATTGGGACAAAAAAGGGCTACTTTCAAAATTCTGTTTGCTAAATACAAGAAAACATGCTACATTAGATTACTCTAGGGCAAAGGTGGGCAACTTGTTTTGGCCTACAATTCCTGCCATCCCTAACTATTAGCTATGTTGCTTGGGGCTGATGGAATTTGTGGCCCTTCAGATATTTCAGCCTACAAGTTTTCTACCCCTGCTATAAGTCACCCGAAAATTTACTGATGCATTCTGAAATTATTCCAGTGAAAATGAGCCAATGAAAAGAACACAATTTGCACTGGGAAATCTAATTCAAGATTTTATGGAAAAACTGTATTACTGGACTGGGATGAGATGGCTGCTCAACCGAGGAAGAGAAATTTGGCCTCTGTGCTGCACTTGCTGCACATCTGGGAGATTCATTCATTTGCGGTCTCCAAATATACCATGCAAAGTGGCACAAGCTCTGTCTGTCTCTTCGAGAAGCAGAAGTGTATAGGAGTACAACTTCATGCTTTTGCAATTGCAGCGTAAAATTTTCACTAAGTATGTATACTATACTACAAATGCAGCTACTGCTTCAATATAATGCCTCAGTGCATGCTTATAATATTGTACAATAATAATGCAAGCTGATTAACTGGGTCTTTCTGACTTTGCATTTGATAATGGCAATTGGCCAAGCAAATAAAATTCTGTGTAGTTAGTAGCCCAGTATTTGTCTCTGACCGCTTGTGTGTTTGTTTTCTGTCTTGTTCCTGAGTCCTTTGTCCTTGTCTCTGTTCGGAAATGTCAGTAAGAGAAGTTGGGGCATACAGTTTAGTTGGAAGAGGGCAGATGCTCTGGAGAAAGAATTGTAAGGCAGGTTGTAGGAGATCATAAAGGAAGGGGAATGTGTGTAGTGTTGACTGCTGCAGTGTTAAGCATTATGGAGACCTTCCTTCTTGCCACTCTTATCGGAGAGCACCATAATGCCATAAAAATCAATGCCACACTTGCTGCAAACATTTTCTGTACATGGAATATTTAGATACCATTAAAAAAAGCTGGCAGTTAACAATTGATCTGTCAGTTGTTTGGGACTCAAGCAGGCTAGACTCAGATAGGTGAGACAGAATCTTGATGGTATAAGCTTTTGTTCCAAATGTATTTCAGGATTTCATGGCTTTAGTGAAAAACTTGTCTTCTAATAATCACATGGAAAATGTAGTATGTCATTGTGTGATCACAAAGCCCTGTTGTATTGTTGGGTGGCTTAGAACACTCCATAGGTGCTGCTGTGGAGAAATGTTGGTAGGTGATCTCAAGCAGAATCTGAAATACTTTGCTTTGATGTTTTTTTTTTAAATGTTCCCATTTCTGAAGCTGTAAAGAAAAACTCTGAAAATGTATAATTGGGTGGCCTATATTGAGTAAAACCCAGACTTCAGTTTCTAAAAAAAGGTGTATCAAGAATTTCACACCTAAGTTTTTAGTGCTAGGGTAAGAAAGGCAATTTGGTGGTTTCTTAAGGGCTCAGATTCTCAAGCTGAATAAAATGCCAAATTTATCTCTTTAGATTTCAATCTTTAAATGACTCAACATGTTGAACAGCTTTATCTCTGCCTTTTGAAAAAGAAAAAAGCAGGTGCTTTTACAATCCCTGCCCTATATTTGCAGTTTGATCTTTTTTTTCTTTCCCTGTCACAGTGGTAGGCTGCTGCCAGTTCTCTCCTTGCAACAGGCATGATGTTCCTACCACTTTTTGATGAGTGTCCTTTGTGCATGCATCTGTTCATCTTCAAATATCTCCTGCAGTTGGTGTATGTGCGAGAGAGGCAGCTGCTGGATATAGGTGGAACAAAGTACAGAAAGAAGCAAATGCAGCCTGCAAATTGAGCATCACCATCTTAGGAGAAAACACTGAAGACATGGACAGATACCTGTTCAGACAAGTGTTTGTTTTAAAATAGTTACCTCATTTGTGAAAAACATAAAACACTTGAACAACTCTTACACAGACTGATAAAAGTAATCAATTCCCGACTTAGCATTAACTGAACATTAATTTGGTAGCTTTCAGACTGAAGAAAATAGTATGCAGATTGTAGTAATTTACTTGCAGCTGAAATAGGCAAACTGCCCATAGTCATCTGGCACAGGAAACACTGTTTCTGTACCGCTTGATGCTCACAAAATTCTCCATCCATACAAGACACACATCACAGTTTGATTCTGTTAAAAGATGTAGATCCTTAAAAGATAGCAGAAAGCCAGCTCAGTATTAGGGCAAGCTCAAACAGAAACTTAGCATGAGTTACCAAATAGCAGATATTTTACATGCCTTATTAGCATATAATAGGGTGCATTAAGATATAATGCAAACTATGGTTTAGTGGAGCATGAAAGAGCTTAGCCTTCAACTTGTGTAGCTTGGGAGAGGATTTCAGAGACTGCTTTTGATTAGCTTGTTGTGTCATACAACCCTGGCAAAGGGTGGTTAGTGTTAATCATGTGTACTTTTAAAGAAGTCATATCCATAAATCACTCTTTAAAGTTATTTTCCAAGAAGCCAGCCACAGTTAAGAGTAACCACAACTTGCTCACCCTGGGTGATATACCTAGCTATGGTTACTTGAAAGTGGAAAGAAAAACTTCAGAACGTCCTTCCAGCTCTCTTTAACCTTCTGCACCCTGTCTGTAGCCCTCTCTCTTGCTGTTATACAAATAGGCTGGAGGCAGGGCAGATGCCCTTTATATATAGGGAAAGTATCTGTCACCAGTCCTTTTAGAGGATAAAAGATAGGCTATGAAGCAAGACAATGGATGGTAAAAGGACACTATCACTCAGATTTTCTTAGAATAATAGGAAGAGATTTCTGCCTCTGATGTATATCATTAATTTTAAGAATTTCATTTTGCCTTCTTTGGAAGGAAAGTACCAGTATTAGAAAATATGGCATAACTGGGCTGCAAACTCTTCTCTAGAGTTGGGTGTTGGTGAGCTTTCTGAGGGAAGAGCATTTTTACAGTTGAAGTATGCCTCTTAGAGTGCCCCATATTTTTCACAGAAGGGTTTTGTTTGATGGACAGATGGTATTTGGAAAGAGCCTTTCCTGTAGATTTTTATGAGTAAAGGAATTATAAGTGTACCGTGTTGGTGTACCTTCTGCCCAACAGACTCCCTACTTGAGCTGACGGAGATCGTCTCGGACCTGGTGCTGAAGACTCCCAGGATGTTGGTCCTGGGGGACTTCAACTTCCATGCCGAGACGGTTCTAACCGGGGCGGCTCAGGACTTCATGGCCTCCATGACGGCCATGGGGCTGTCTCAACACATCATAGGCCCAACCCATGAACGTGGACACACTCTGGACCTGGTTTTTTCGACGGGGCAGGAAGAGGGTGATCTGAAGGTGAGGAATTTAAGTTTGACACCCTTGTCATGGTCAGATCATTTCCTCATAAGGATTGAGCTCGAGAGCGGCCTTTCCCTCTGCAAGTGTGCGGACCCGATTGTATTGGTCCTCCCCCGGAGCCAGATGGATCCTGATGGATTCCTGGAAGCTCTGGGGGATTTTCCGGTTGACAGGTCTGGTGATCCTGTTGATGCCCTGGTTGAACTGTGGAATGAGGAGATGACCAGGGCTATAGACACGATCGCTCCCAAGCGTCCTCTCCCACCTGGCAGAGCCCGTTCATCTCCTTGGTATACATCTGAATTATGGGCGATGAAGCAGGTTGGGAGATGTCTAGAGCGTAGGTGGAGGAGATCACGGGATGATTCTGATTGAACACACTTGAGAGCCCATTATCGGGCCTATGCTGTGGCGGTGAGGATGGCGAAGAAGAAATTCTTCTCCATTTCCATTGCCTCCTCACAATGCTGTCCAGCAGAGCTCTTTCGGGTGGTGCAGAGGCTGTTACATCCGGGCCCAAAGAGAGATCTGATGCCACCCTCGAAGGCCCGCTCTGATGACTTTGCCAAGCATTTTAGGGAGAAAATCACTCAGATTCGCCATGAGCTTGACTCTGCTATTGAATCAGATTTCACTGGGGAGTTGCCATTGACGCTGTTGAGTCCACAATTAATGGATGAATTTCAGTTGTTGTGGCCTGATGATGTGGACAAGGTGCTTGGACAAGTACGTCCTACCACTTGCTTACTAGACCCATGCCCAGCTTGGCTACTTAAGAAAGCCAAGGATGGGATTGGGACCTGGATCCTGGAGGTGGTCAAGGCCTCTTTAAGAGATGGCCAGGTTCCTGCCCCTTTAAAGGAGGCGGTAGTCCGGCCAGTCCTAAAGAAGGCATCCCTGGATCCAGAGGTGGCCGCCAATTATAGACCGGTGGCCAGCATCCCGTTCCTGGGCAAGGTACTAGAGCGGATGGTGGCAGGACAACTCCAAGCACTCTTGGATGAAACTGATTATCTGGACCCATTTCAGTCCGGCTTCAGACCCGGGTATGGCACTGAATCTGCCTTGGTTGCCCTGCACGATGACCTGTGCAGGGAGAGAGTCAGGGGGAGTGCGTCCCTGTTAGTGCTCCTGGACCTCTCAGCGGCTTTCGATACCATCGACCATGGTATCCTTCTGAATAGGCTGGCGGGATTGGGAGTTGCAGGCACCGCATAGCGGTGGTTCCGCTCCTACCTCAATGGCCAATTTCAGAAAGTGGTGCTGGGGGACTATGGCTCTGCGCCATGGCAGCTATGCCATGGAGTTCCGCAGGGGTCCATTTTGTCCCCTTTGCTTTTTAACATCTACATGAAACCGCTGGGAGAGGTCATCAGGAGGTGTGGGCTGCGGAATCATCAGTACGCTGATGATATCCAGCTCTACCTCTCGTTTTCTACCAATCCAGGTGAGGCAGTGGCTGTGCTGAACTGGTGCCTGGTTGAGGTAATGGGCTGGATGAGGGCCAATAAACTGAAGCTCAGTCCAGACAAGACGGAGGTCCTGTTGGTGGGCGGCTCGGACCTTGGGATGGGGGACTTGGGCCTTGTCCTAAATGGGGTTGCATTCCCTCTGAGGGACAGGGTTCGCAGCTTAGGAGTGCTCCTCGACCCGGAGCTGTCTCTGGAAGCCCCGGTGACGGCGGTGGCGAGGAGCGCCTTCCTTCAGCTTCAGCTGATCCATCAGCTGCGTCCCTTCCTAGAGAATGACTGCCTGGTGACAGTGACACACACGCTGGTAACTTCCCGATTAGATTTCTGTAACACGTTCTACATGGGGCTACCTTTGAAGACGGTCCGGATACTTCAATTGGTGCAGAATAGAGCTGCCAGGTTGCTGACGGGGACTGGGCATTGTTCTCATATAACCCCAGTTCTCCATCAGCTCCACTGGCTTCCGATTGAAGTCCGGGCCCGATTCAAGGTGTTGGTTATGACCTATAAAGCCCTAAACAGCTTGGGACCTGGATACTTAAAGGAACACTTGCTCCCATATATGCCCTCCTGCCCCTTGAGGTCAGCAGCAGATACCCTTCTCTGGGAACCATCTGTGAATGACATCAGGAGGGTGAGTACCCAGAGGAGGGCTTTCTCGGCGGTGGCGACCCATTTATGGAATGCGCTCCATTTATGGAATGCGCTCCCCAGAGAGGTCTGCCTGGCGCCATCATTATTTGTTTTTCAGTGCCAGGCTAAGACCTTTTTATTTAAAACTTATTTTAATTGTCAATTTATTTATTTAACTAGGTTTTTTTTTTTTTTTAGCCAAGAATGCACTGAGGTTTTATGGCACTGGGGTTTTATTGTATTGGGGTTTTAATGTATGGTTATTTTTTTTTTTTTTTTGATGTTGTGAGCCGCCCCAAGGCTTATTGCGATGGGGAGGCATAGAAATGTTTTTAAAAAATAAATAAATAAATAAGGTATTGTCTCTGAAAATTTAAGGAAGACAGGAGACATGCCAGAGAACTGGAGAAGGGCTAATGTTGCCCCAAAAGATGAACCTGGGAACTATAGACCAGTTAGTCTGACATCAGCCCTGGAAAAATTCTAGAGCAAATTATAAAACAGTCTGCAAACACCTCAAAGACAATGCAGTAATTACTAGAAGCCAACATGGATTTCTCAAGAACAAATTCTGTCAGACTGATCTAATTTCGTTTTTTGATGTGGTAACCTCCCAAATGGACAGTGGGAATGCTGTGTACATTATCTAGACTTTAGCAGACTTTGACAAAGTGCTCCGTGACATCCTGATTACCAGACTGGCAAAATGTGAGCTAGATCATGCAACTATAAGGTGGATCCACTATTGGCTGCAAAATCGGGCTCAAAGAGTGCTCATCAATGGCACATTCCCAAACTGGGCATAGGTGACAAGTCCTCCACTTAGGAACAAAAAACCAAATACACTGCTACAAGATGGGGAATATTTGACACAACACTACTGCAACTGAGAAGAATCGTGGGGTTGTAGATCACAAGCTAAATATGAGCCAACAACGTGATGCAGCTGCAAAAAGGGGAAATGCTATTTTGGACTGCACTAACAGAAGCATGAAGTCCTAGTTGCCCTCTACTCAGCACTAGTCAAACTTCATCTAGAGTACTGTGTCCAATTCTGGGCACCTAAGTTTTTTTAAAATGCAGAAAGGATGATTCGGGGACTGGAAGCAAAGCCCTGTGAGGAAAAGTTGAGAGAAGTAGACATATTCACCTTCAAGAAGAGAAGACTGAGGATTGATATAGTACCCTACGGGTACTTGAAAGGCTGTCACAAAGAAGAAGGACTAGATTTCTTCTCATCCATTCCCGGAGTGCAGAACATGGAATAATGGATTTACATTAAAAGAGTCCAGATTTAGACTAGACACCAGGAAAAACTTCCTCACTGTCAGAGCAGTATGACAATGCAACCTAGTACCTGGGGAAGTTGTGGGTTCTCCCTTACTAGAGATACTCAGAAAGCATTTGGACAATCATCTGAATGGAATGGTGTAAGTTAGTGTCCTGCCATAGCAGGGGGTTGAACCCAAAGGGCTTCTGGCCCCTTCCAATTGTACTATTCTATGATTCTGTGATTCTATGATAATATAATCCACTCCTTCAGCTACACATAAGGGGTTTTTAAGATGCCTGCCACCTTAAACTGGGCCCAGATAATACTGGACTGATAAGCTGTCAGCAGCCATCTGTAAGGGCAAACTTTTGCAATAGCAAAAGCTTCTAAAGAATGTTCAAAGGCAGTCTTACAAAACACATTACAGAAACCAATAATTAAGTTTACAAAAGTGTTAGTGATAGTTGCAGATCTTCCTGGAACTTTAGCTGAGTAGAAGACCACATCCTTTGCATACAAAAGAACCCAGAGTCAAATTCTAACATTTCCAAATTAGGCTGGGAAAGATTCCTGTTTAACTCCTAACAAACTCTTAGTGAGTGCAGATAGTATTGATCTAGAAGTGCCAATGATTTGACTCGCTACAAGTCCCCTTCATAATTAAAAGCTAAGTCCTTGTTCTCAGAGGTGCTGCATGTACTGGAACTAAGTAGCCACCACTTTTAAAAATCCATCCATGTCTTGAGAGAGCCTGCATTCTTTATTCCCTCTCTGCTTTCCCAATCTTGAGTTGTCATCTTGTGCTGCGTTAAAATCAGCAATACCTACAAGAGACACAATAAAGAATCTTATGAAATCTTAAAGATTAGACGTTTTATCGTGACATAAGCTTTAATGGGCTAGAACACTCTTTATCAATGCATGAAACATTTTCTCAGTTTGCTGGTGTGTGAATGGGTATGAAGAAGAAAATAATAAATGTGTGAAAGGTCCATGAAATGCAAGAGTTACAGTATGTTAAATTTCTATGTAAGGCTCAGATCAGTGACTCTTCATAATAACAGTATTTTGCTAGTATAACATCTGCACTGAGGGAGAGAATCATCCATTTTTAAACAAATTAATAAATAAATTCTGATTCCCTTGGAAGGGTTTTTTTTTCTGAAGGATGAACATTCATCAGGTTAGCCAAAGTATTCTGGAAGACAAATATTCTCCTTTTTAAATGTTGTCATGTTTTATGTCAGTCCTGTATCAGTTCATTCTTTTCCATAGAATGCCCCTTTTGCCCTATATGAACAACAGAAGGGCTTTATTGGCAGATAGTGTGGAAGAGGGAAAGAGGCTTAATTTCTTGTGGCCTTCAAATTTCTCATCCCACCCTTTTCAACCTTAAGCTTGGTAGGACTTGGCACTTTCTTTAAAAGACAAAATATGCTTAAGGGCTATGTATATTCCATATAACGGTCACCATGTCCAGCACCTGTCACAAGCTTTAACTGTTTGAGAATCATATTTGCATATTTTCCACTTAACCCAGTTTTCGTGCCATACTTAAAAGTTTCAAAACTGTGCAGGTAGGTTTAAAAACCAAAGTTTCCTTCCTTGGGTCTTCCATCAAGGTATCACTGCCCACATAGCTTTCTTTCTCTTTCCATGGCAGCATTTCTTAGCCCTGATTGCACAAGATATGAAACCATTGTCTTCTTTCCACCTTAGGCCTATTTCTTCTTGATGAGAAAGCGCTGTATCATTTCATTCCACTCAGTGAGCAAACCAAACCACTTTGCAAAACATTAGAAATACTCCCTCTAGACTTACTTATTTTCTCTCCATTCTTCCCTATGCAATCCTGTTTAGACAGGAGTGTTTCCAGCCTTCATTTTCCACTTTAAATACAAAATAGATTTTATAATCCTCCTAGTTCTGGCTGCTGACAGTCAGGGGAAGGGAGTTTGGCTTTGGGAGGAAAGCAGCTGGGCAAGAACATCCTGATCCTGGAGTCTCAAGGGAAGGCATGTTTTTGTACACCTGTGAACAAGGTTGACTTCACTGCTGCCTGCCTAACTCTGTGCAAGCTGCACATTGGTCTCCAGGTAGTAGCATTCATCCTGTCCAGAAGACTGTTCTCTTGAAGGCTTGATTTGTATTTGGCCAAGTGAAACGGAGAGGTAAACCTGGGATCAACTTTATCCTAGTACATTGTCACACTGGAGTTTACAATGCCAGTAACAACTTCTGTATTTACAGTGCACAGGCACTCTGATTTGTAAGTTTTAAACTTGGGTGCTGATCTGAATGTGGAGCCACCTTTTATGTCTTGATGCTCGTTCCCCATTACCAGTGTCTTCTCTTTGCCAATCAGAAATCCTTGTCCTCTAAAACTGTGGACAGAATAAAGGAATCTTGCCTAATGAACTGCAGGGGAGAGTACTTGAAAAATACTAAAGCCTCGTTTAGCGTCCTAACATTTTGGACTGAAGCAAGGGTTGAAGGAAAAGCTGTTTTGGCTCTATCTGCCAGATTACTACAAGACAATGTATGGCCAATGGCTCTTTAATACTCTCTTCAATGTGCAGTGTAGACTTTGGAAGAGTTTTTCCCTTACATTGTATCACAGCTGCACATTCCCCTACATGAGCCAAAACATAAAGAAACGGGAGTAAATGAGGTGGATGAGAAAGCTGCCAAAGCCTCTCTTGCTGTTCGTACAGGCAGACCTTGGGAAAAGGGAGAGCAGCGGGAAAATACTTTGAGTGTCTCAGGGAAGAAAATGACTGAGTTGCTTAATTTGGGGGGGCATCTATATTGGAAGCCTTCTGGAAAGCCACAGTGGGCCAAACTGAGCTCTCAGTCTGTTGCTTGCCAGTTTCTCTTCCCAAAATCTTAAGAACTAGCACTGCACAAGGATAACAGAATACATCTTCAGGCTCAAAAACAGTTATTTGTTACATGACTGGTGAAATTTCCAGCCCTTCTCATTCTGCTGTATTTGCTAGACTATGACTGTCCTGTATGTATAGTCTTGCCTGATCAATTGCTTTGTCCGTTTCAGTTATTAAAGATAGGACTTGCATACAGACTAATTTGCCAGGGCTTAAGTGCCTAGTATCAAAAAGCACCAGTAAGAGCAGGAGGGAAAGCAACAGAAAGTGCATCAAAAGGTTTTTGTCTGGGTATATCTCCCCCTTAGCAATATAATCCCCTCAGGTTTTTTAGTTTGGAAATTACATTCTCACTGTCCATCTTTTTAGCACTTTTCCAACTAACTACCTGCGCCAGAAAGGGAAGATACTATGCAGCTTGATCTTTACGAAGCACTTAGTGCTGTGGAACTGAGGTTCCCTGTCAGCTTAAAAAAGCAGAAACATACATAAATTTAATGGATACAAAGTGAATTGGGGAGAACTTTGCATAAATGTGATACCTGGGAAGTAAATGGAGGGGAAATTCATGAACTTGCATTAACTATGCTGTTGTTATAGGTGCACAAATTTCCCCTCCATTTACCCCCCGGGCATTACATTTGTGTATATTCCTGAAGCTTTTTAAAACTGCCAGGGACCCATCAGTGAATGCTCCAAAAAAATAGCCAAGAAAAGGGGGAGGGGTTGCATCTCTCCTTTCTGGGGTAGCTGGAGAAATGTGAGAGTGTTGAAAAGATGGCACTAAAAAGTGTCAATTCAACATTGCTGTTGGAAAGATATCTCTACTCTCATTTTGGTTTATAATTGGTTGCTGTGTTTTTCCAGTTGTTTTTCAGGTTGGAGCTGGACTTTTGGGCCCTGTCATATGCATGCACATTGGCCTGTATGCAGCCTTGTCCTTCCTCTGACCACTGCAACAGACAAGGCGATTAACCAGGCTAGCCTAGGCATGTCAGAGAGCTGTACACCTGTGAAAAACCAACAGTAAAATTAAGCAAACATTGGAACCCCAGTCGGTCCTTCCAAAGTGCCACTTCAGCATTGTAGGACAGTCACTCGTGTAACCAGGAAAGCGTTCAGCAATGGCTTTGCCATTCTTGCCAATTGGCTCTGTAGCTGTTCCTGGCAACCCACGATAAAATCACCCTGTCAGGTTCTGAAGACACACAAACCATTGCAGACAACAGAAACCCTAAAATAAGCCATGGGTTCTCAAGGTGGATTGGCCATGAAAAATAAGCTGTCCTGCAGAAAATGTGCTGGGGTCAGATGGCGACAATTCACCATGGCTGCTTTGTGTTGCATGTACCAAGCCTGTATTTGCATTGTCTTTGGAGAGAGCAGATTCTAGCTTCCCAGCACTTTCTGCTGTGAATTGTGGAAATCGTTTCCACAGCAGACACCATGCTACAGGAACTATGCTCCAGCTAAATGGGTCTGTGACTATTTGGGGCCTGCACAGGAAACCACCCTAAAACACTCTGTTTGCTATGATTAGAACGTCGTCATTTATTTCCTTCCATATTTCTAACTGTTCACTAGAAATTCATTTCTTCTGGAGTAGTTAGGTTTGTTCTGCTTCTTTTCCCTCCCCTCTGCCTAATTTTGCAGAGGACCAGGCAGCCAGGGATAGAGTTCTGTTTTCGATTAGGGAGCAGGCAGCTGTGGTGGGGATGGAATTGGATGATCTGGTCCTGATTTTGTGTCTGGCTCACCCTGTGCTCAGTTGCAGCCTTGATCTTTTGAAACAAACTTGAGCCAAATAATCCAATAAATGCTTCTATTGTTGGTGTTATGTGTGGTACTTCTAAGTGCACTATGGTCTGATTTGTTGTCTTAATAACATCATAAAATGTGTAACATCATCATACTGGAGAACAAGGTACTGCAAAGGGACTAAGCAGAGATTTTAACCTGTGTCTTCTATGCAAATTTGAATCCTGTTTTCTTTACTGCATTGGTTTCTTCTAGTGCAGCAGATGTGGGTTTTTTCCTCTTGTCTCTCCCCACCCCACTCCACTCCACCCCGCCCTTTGCAGAGGATTGAAAGTAAACCTAGAAGCTGCATGTAAATCTATCAGTTGCAGAGCTCCAGGACACATGCCACTGTATCCCTGTTGCCTTTCTCTTCAGCAGTCTCTCTCCTTCTCTCACAGCCTCATGGTGTTGGTGAGGGAGATCAAAGCACAGACCTAACCACAGGTGACACTTCGCTTCTTCTCTTCCTTTCTCCTTCAGGCTTGTGAGTTGCCTGAGATCATACAACTGCTTCCTCCTCCTACCTTCATTTCTCGCCTGTTACAGGACTGTGTATCTGGGGGGATGTCTCTACCTCTAATGCACAGGAGGTGGCATATTTCTCACAATTTCCTCACAGTTCTGCCCTCCCTCTTCTGCATCCTGTTTATTTCTAAGCTAGCTCTGCTTCTAACCTACGCAGCAGAAACAGGCAACCAGCTGGCTGAGAACAGAATAGTTAATGGTTAACACGCCTCTGTGGAGAAAAGTGGCAGCAGAAATTAGCTCATTGTGGACTTTGCTTGCTTTGTTAGCTAATCATCTCCGGGAAAGCTGTTCTTTCTTCCAGAGCTGATTCTCAGTATTTTAGCAACCCCTTTTTTACCCTTGGAGTGAGCTTCTTGACTGGTACTCATATCAAACTCTCTCCACTCCCAAGAGAGAGCCATATTAGGGCTGTTAAGTTGGCATAAATGCAGAAACCTGGTATGTTTCCGTAGCAGAGACCAGGATCTGATCCATATTTTGACTTCGGTAGAATTGCTGTGCCTAAGGAAATGACAGTAACTGAGATCAGAATCTGGCCCTCACCTTTTCCGTAATGATGCAGCGGCTTCAGTGGCCTCACTGGAAACACAATAGAATGTATGCTTCAGAATCCTGTCCCATTATCTTTAGACTCTCTGAACTTTTGCTAGTTTTTCAAAAATCCATCCTGCTGTCTGTCCCACTTTCATGTGGCTCTGGGCATATGGGCATTAAGGCTTCCCTCTTCAGGTTGGAAGGGAGAGGAGCCCTCATTTCCTGATACAAAGGTCCGCCCTGTGGCAGTCTTCACTCTGCCCTCTTTCCTCCTACAAGGGAGGGGCCATGTTTCCTGATTTCCCTGGGGGAAGTGAAATCAGCACTTAGTCTTCAAACTTGTTCAGGGCAGCATGCTGCTCTGTTTTCTCCGTCTGTACCCCTAAACAGATCTGACAGAGTGCCGGCATCTTACTACGCCCTGCCACAGCTGGAAATTGGATACTGACAGAAAGATTTTTCAAGCGATTAAGCCTACTAGAGAGACGGAAGGCAAGTTCAGAACATTGAAATCTGGCTGTTGAGAGCGGGACAGAGGAGATGTAAAGGTAGAATGTAGTCGCAGCAGGGTGTTCTTTAGCTGGCCTTCTTCATGTCACAGCACAGGGCTGTATCCCAAGCTGGACTTGATAAACCTGAGGAAGGCAGAAGTATGTGTTGGCTTTCAGAGCTTGAGAGAGAAATGCTGGCACTATGCATGTGGCAACAGCAAGATAATAATGCCAGTTATGCAAGCTGAACTTCTTAAACACCAGAACCTTGGCCTTGTATGTATGAGGAACCTAAGTACTCTGCAAGCAAGCTTTATAAAGTGGTGAGGCCCTTGAGTGACTTAAAATGCATGGATTCATTTCTTTTACTGGTAGTTCTGTGTGTGCATGTGTACATGTAATGAACTTGGTGCACAGTGACTGTATCCATGTATTATGTCTGTGTGCATGGGTATGTATGCTTCCTGTCTGGTAATCAAAAACTGCACACGAACTGTAGATATATATTTGTGTAGTGTTTGTGAAATTTTATCTTATCACAGAATTTCAGACTTAGGAGTGTTCTTCATGTCTGCTGTGTCACATACATGCATGTACTTTTTTTTAAACAAATGGCAGCCCTGCCTCTTGTCTTATTTAATTATTTATTAGATTGATAACCTCCTTTTTTCTTATACAAACTCAAAGCAGCTTACACCATTCTCCTCCTGCTGTTCTGAACCATATTCCCACAACAACCCTACAAGGTAGGTTGGCCTGAGAGTCTGTGCCTGGCCCAAAGTCACTCAGTTGGCTTCGTGGCCAAGCGAGGACTAGAATTCAGATTGCCTGACTTCTAGTCCCACATTCTTAACTGCTACACCACACTGGCTCTTGTGTCTGTACTTGATCTAATATAATATCCCAAAGCACTTGCAGTATGAGTATATACCCTACAAGCAATTAGATGGTGGACTACAGTTTTGGAATTTGTTTAGTATAATTTTCAGGAAAAGGAATTGCTTTGTATGTTTCTTGCCTTTGTTGTTTCACAGCTTTCTACCATCCAAGAGATTTAAAAGGGGTAGAAACTGGCTTATATATTCCACGCCTACTTCTAGTGGGAGCCGTTGTGGTGGCGTATAGACAGGATGCCATTCACAATACTTACACACTTTCTTAGTGTCTGGCTGTCACATGGGGTGGCACAACTTTGAGCCTTCCTCAACCTGTTGCTCTTCAGATTTTTTGAACTGCAAGTCACATAATTCTTGACCATTGGCCATGTTGGCTGGGGTTGGAATTGTGAAGTGCCAGGATGGAGTAGGCTGCGCTATCTTAATAGACTTACTGAGCCTGTTGAACACTGTGCATAAAGCTGTAATTAGGTCTAAGTTCAAAGGCAAAAGATGGTGGTGCTGATATCCTGTGTTGCTTGTTTGTCCTGTGATTGATTGCTGATATTTTCTACTTACTACAGAGTTAAAACTGTGTGTATTGTTTGTGACTTTACATTACCCTTCTATTCTGGCATTTTATAAACTTGAATGCTGTTCATCTCGTCATCATCATCTCATCATCAAAGCTGTCACCTTCAATTCTAAAAGAAGTTGGATTCATTAGTAGAAGTAATGCATGCAGAAGGTCCTAGCTTTGGTTCCCTCAATCTCCAGTTCGAGCAGGAAAAACTAGTTAGTGTTGACAGTACCAGACTCAGGATAAGTCAGCCTCCAGTGTTCTCCCAGGCTAATCAAGGGAGTCGAGCGCAGTACCCAGTTGCTGTGAGTATAACACTCAGGGTGAAAGAAGGTGTTTCTGTCATATTGTACTATATATATAAGCACCAATAATCATGAGTTTGCAACTGCACTGACTTGCTGAAAGGCCCTGTACATGATATTTAGCGTCACTAAAGTGTAAAAACAGAATTTACTTCCTTTAAACAGGGCAATGGGTTATCAGAGCCACTACTTAGAGTGGCGGATGGATATAGAATTTGACTAAAGAATTTCTTTCAGCTGTGTTTGAAACATACCTCTTGTCAAATATGTTAATTTTGTTGTTTATCAGTTCATTTGCTTGAGATAGCCTTTGATCTTTCATAGAATCATAGAATAGTAGAGTTGGAAGGGGCCATGAAGGCCATCAGGTCCAACCCCCTGCTGTTGCAGGACACCACATTACACCATCCCACTCAGATGGCTGTCCAGTTTCACCTTGAATGACTCTAGTCTGGAAGAGCCCACCACCTCTCTAGGCAGCTGGTTCCACTGTTGTATTGCTCTGACAGTGAAGAAACTTTACCTGATACTTTTTTTTTGCAAGAGTCATATGTCCAATTTTAACAGGAAATGAAGACTTGAGCCATTTTGGCAGTAGGTGCTGATATCGTTGGACTTAGTTTATGATTCAGATCTGAGCGCTTTTTGCTCTTCTGAAGTGTTATTATCGAGCTATTCTTTCCCCCCTTCCTGGGCTAGCTGCATGTTATTCAGTGACGCTTTGGATCCATCTCAGTTACTTTGCAGTTTGCATAGGAGGGAACACACCTCCTTAGTTACAGCCATAAGCATTTGGAAAGATAAATAGATGTTATTTAACTTTCACAGTCAACCCCCTCCCCTCCATCCCTGTCCACTGGGAAAGGCACAGATTTAGCTATGGCTCATGTTGGTGGATTGCAATTACTGTGTGTCCTTCCTATTTAAAGGGAGGAATGCTAGCATCCAGATTGTGGTAGAGTACTCTACTTCATAGGAGAAGAATTGTATAATGCCACAAATACCATCAAACCCTGAATAGTTGCTGTTCTTATTACTCTAGTCTGCAAATTCTGAGTATGCCTAGAGCTAAAATCTAGCTACACCAAAGTGAGGTGTATGTATGTCTAATATAAAGAATAACACTTCAGTATTAGCCACTTTCATCAAGGGATTTTTTTTTCACTAGAAGGTTACAGAAGCAAATACTGGGGCTGATACTTGGTGTTATTTATTTTATATTATTAATTTTAATTTTATATTGTTATTTTTGTATTGTATTGTGTTGTAAGCCGCCCCGAGGCTTCGGCAAGGGGCGGCATAGAAATGTTCTAATAATAATAATAATAATAATAATAATAATAATAATTTTCAGTTGTGAATGTGGGACCTCCGGTACCAAAAAAAACCAAAAAAAAAAAAAAAAAACCCCACTCATAGAAATTTGTCCGAGAAACTTACTGTTGTGTATTCTTAGATTCATTTTGGGGGCCAGTATTTTCTTTGTGTGGGCAGAGCTGTAGCCACACTAAGCTGAGAATGTCGGGGATATGTTGACCTTCCACCTTTCTTTTTTAAACCAGAACAGAAGTTCAACCTTGGGCAGTCAAACTAGTTTGGCCACAAGCTTTCCACTGACAGCTTGATGAATGTTTGGGGTGTTGCAGTGTATGCTATTAGACCAGGGATAGACCCAGCTTTTGCTGGTCAGGCCTGCCTTGACCTCTGCTCTTGGTAGTTTAATGGAGGCCTCTCTTCCTTTTAAATACGTGTTGTGTCAAACAGGCCCGCGTTTTTTCTTAAGAACAAATATTTCATGATATTTGTCCAGCAAAGTGGTAGAGCTAGGAGAATTCCATCTTATTTGAATGTCCTGTGCTAAGGAAGCCACCTACTGTACAGAAAGAATTTTCATTCATTGACTTGGTTCTGCTTCAGTCATGCAGGTGAGTAATTGGGGCTGTAGGGCTTGCTGTGGTCTATAGCTCCTGGATTCTGGATTCTGCTATGTCTGTGTATGGATGACGTGGGCGGGGGGGGGGGGGGGACATTGCTCAGCATTGGGCATAAAACCAGCCTGATGCACTGATATTCATGAAACTTGAAAATCCAAGACAGTGGGGGATGAATCCTGTAAGTCACAGTGATTCAAGACTTGTGCATTTTTAATTCTCTCCAGATCTGGTTAAGTGTTTGAAATGTTTTCTTTTGGTTAGGAGCAATAGTTAATACATGAGGTAACCCTGAGGGAGGCTTACTCAGCCCAATTATGAGGAACCAATGTTTGGTTTTGGCCAAACATTCTCAGGACAATATCTCACCTCATATGGAAACTTCCTGGTTAGCTGAAATTTTCTCAAATCTGTGAAATCTTTTCTACTTCTCTTTTTTGTGGTTGGATTCAGATAGTATGATAATATGATAGTATGGTTGTTTTTGAACCATGGGTTATTCGTTGTCTGAATCCAGCCATGCTAATAAACCAAAAACGACCCACAGTTCAAACCCAACAACAAACTATGGGTTTTCTTCATGGGTTGTTCATGGTTAAACCATGGATTATTAGCACAGCTGGATTCAGTCAACATAATACATGTTTCAGCAATCATCCATCATTCACTGACAATCCATATTCAACCTTTGAGTGTCAGGAGGTAATGTTGGTCTGAAACCAGCATGTATTATGCAGTGGATGATGAAACTTTGTTCTTGTTTATGCGTAACAACAAGCAATAGTATGAATAGCCATGGTTTGTTGAAACACGAGTTGTCATTATGGGAAATTCTGAAATTATGGCTTAACAATGGGTTGTTAAGTATGAATAACCCAGAAGGAGAACCCATGGTTTGTTGTTGGGTTGTGAACTGTGGGCTGTTTAAGTTGTGGGTTATTGTTGCATGCAAATCCAGAATCAAGGGTTATTTGTGTGCTGTTTTCACCAGGCTACAGAGGCAATGGGCAAGAGAGGTGGCAAAAAACAAACCAAAGCCCAGCTTCTTTATATGTCAGTAATTTGGTACCCAAAGGCAGTTAGGATACAGGAAAGAAATGGGTGAAGGAGTGTAACTAATAACCTAGGAAATGAAAAGGGAAACCTTTTCATTCTGTTGCCTGGCAGATGAACTCGGGGTAAAACAAGAAACTGTGTGAATCAGGTCGTTGTGTTTGGTGAGATGAGTGAGCTTGTCTTGCATACTAACCCTGCAATTCTATATGCATTTTTGAGAACAGATCATACTGCAATTGGTAGTTGTTGTTATGACGTGTTATTGGTCCGTGTAAGTGTTACAACATGCACCCTAACTTCTGCTTTTATTGCTTCATTATTAGTCATGGGACAGACAGTGTGTGGAGTTACTTCCTGACAATTTATACCTTGGGAACCATTTCAGCTGAAAATTTTAGGAAAGCAAAGTCATTTGGACAGATATGTTAGCAGGGCATACCTATGGAGAGTCTGGCCAAAGAAAAGGTGTAGCAGATCACTCCCACTGTTTGTTACCCAGAGGCTGTGCAGCTGGCTGTCACCCAAAGTTAGTTTCTTCTGTTTTAAGAATAAAGTAATACCAGGCAGACCAGAATTTAGACATTATGGCTGATTTTGCCCAGACCTGCTTGTCTGTGTGTTCTGTCTTGCATAATCTACATTCTCAGTAGTATTGAAACATATAAAGAAATGTAGATTTGTTCATAGTTGTAAAGTACACAGCAGCAGTTTGCCCTGAAATGTTCAAACATAAAGACTTTCTCTTTTAGGTAGTCTGCCTTGTTTTTCCCCAATTCTCCCATTTTTGTATCTCTGAATTGCAAGGAAGGCAGAGACAGAACAATTTGTGGCAGAATGGTAGTGTCAAAAGCTAGTCACTAGTGGGTAGATTTGTCTTTCTCTCAGCTGAAGGCAGGAAGGAAGATAATGACATGTCAGGAAGTAACTAAGCAGTATTGATTAGGTTTTCAGTTCAGAGAGCTAAGCTGCTGTGATAAAGTAAAGGAAAAGAGCAGATGACTAGAATTCAGCTAATGTCCAAATCTCATGGTTGGAATCAGCCTTCTGGGTATGTCTTTCCCCATTCCTATTCTGGTGGCCACTTTATATCCTTCCCTAAGAAGGCATTGATTCTTGGCTACAGCCATGCCTTCCTGCTTGCCTCAGGCATCTGTTGTTCAGAAAACGACTGGAGTTCCTGAGTTGAGCTGCCATTGTCAATAGCAATTAGATCTTTCTTTCCTGAATGTGTCTAATCCTTTTAAAAGCCATCACAAATTACTAGCCATCCCCAAATCTTAAGAATATAGACATAAGAAGAGCACTGCTGGATCAGACCAGAGGCCTACCTAGTCCTGCATTCCTTTTCCCCCCACAGCTGCCAAATAGCTACTTATGAGAGGCCCATAAATAGGACACAAGGGCAGTAGCAGCCTCCAGCTTGTCTTTTCCAGCCTGAACCTGGAGGCAGCAGACAGTCAGCATGACCAGGAACCATTATCCTCATATTTTTTCTTAAGATTAGATCTTATGTGATACAGTTTTGTCTGTCCTCAGTGGGCCAACACTACGCAATATTGATGATTGTTGCGCTTGCTGTTGTACATATGAGAATCCAGCTGTTACATTTCAACCACTCATAAACCTGTCACATTCCATGTGCTTTTTTTTCCTAAACTGAAGCAGTTCCAAATATCTCAGTATTTCTTCATAGAGTTGGTGCTCCAATCCCTCTCTATTTTTTTAAAAAAATTCTACTAGTTCAGAAGTATCCTTTTGAGATGAGGCAACTAGAACTCTGCACAGTATTTACAGTATTGCCCATATACCTTTTATATAATAGGACTATGATGCTTGCTGTTCTTATTTTAAGTCTCCTTCCAAGAAGGTAGTAACATTTAGGACACAGTCCTTTGCATATTTAAACAGGAAAAAAGTCTTAAAACATCCAGCATTCCCCAGCTAGCATGGGTAAGTGGGGATGCTGGGACTGGTAGGCCCTTTTTCTGTTTAAGCACGAGTAGGACTGCAATTTTAATTTGTTTTTTTTTTGCTGACACAACTTGCTGAGCAAACATTTCATTTAATTTTTCTCTAGGATCCCACAATGTTTTTTCAAGCTAATTATAGCCAGTTTATACCCCATTAAGATTTTTAGTCCTATGGACAGTTACTTTTTCAGTCTCATCTGCCATTCTGCTCCCTGTTCAGACAGTATAGAAAGATCCCTCTGGAGCTGTTTGTAATCAATTTGGAATTGTATTGTCTTGAGTGCCTTTATATACTTGGTCATCTCACCTTATGAAGGAAAGGGGTGTTGGAAAGCTCGAATGGGAGATGAGTAGGGTGAATCAGGCAAAAAGTTTGCATCAGAAGAGGGGGTTCTCAGGGCAGAAAAAGGTGCAGGAGTTGAATGACTCCTTGTTGGCATCCCAGTGGTGGTAGACTTGTTCTTAAAACACATCCTATTGGAGGGCTCTGGCAGAGTGGAATAAGTTCAGTGTGCATTGTAATGGCGGTGGTATCTGATGATAGAGGGGACTGTTCTGATCCTATAGGAGCATAGGATAGATATTTTAAACAAACTCAGCAAAGGGCTTTCCCACTAGTAAAAGTGCATGCACACATGCACATGTGTGTGCAGTGTAATTCCTTCCCCCACTCCTCTCTCATTCCTCCACCATTAGATTTACTAGATGCTTAGAGAACAAATGTAAGCTTCCGGGAGTATATCAAGGCAGGGGGTTATTCTGTCTCACTGCTAGAGCTCTTTTGCTTCTCCTGTAAGATATCCTGAATTTGATCCCTTAAAATATCCAAATTATTGTGTTTGAGTTAATTCATATCGGCTAGAATTGTAATGTTATAAGATAAAGGAATGGACTCTGTTCTGCCTGAGCTTCTCCATATATTTTAGGGGGTGTTTGTCAGTGGGGTAACGTTCTAGGTAACATTTTCCTATGTCTTTGGATTACTTCCTTATTAGGGCATTTGCTGCTGCCGGCCTTCTATAATCTGGCCCTGTGCTCAGTGTTCTTCCTGAGTCTGGCACAAGGAGATGCTTCAAGCATTTGCACACCATCCAGTGTCTGCAAGACCAGCTGTAATGTCTTAAGAATGTGCTAAGTTTCCCACATTTTTTAACTTTCTCCTTTAGCATATCCTACCTTCGCTTCCCACCCAGTGCTTACCATCTGTTCTACAGCAGTGTGTTTAAAAGCCCTTGCATACAGTACAAATCTCAGTGGGGCATTACTTCAACACTGGCATTAGAAAAGGAATAGAATAAAACATGCAGGAAGACAACACAGCTCTTGTCAGATCAGACTGAGACAATGCAGTGAACTTGGGAGAAGGCAACCCTTATCCAGCATGGATCTGTAAAGATCCTCTTGTGAGAGATGAGGCAATTCAACACACGATGTCTTGACTAAAGAGGCGAGAGAGACCTGCCTGCCTCACAGTCCTGTTCTTCCCTGTGATTTTGTAAGCTGCTTTGGGACTTTTTAAGTAATTGCTGGTATGGAAATGGAAATATAAACAAACAAACTAACTTTGTACTCTCTTCCAGATTTCTAACTTTCTTAAACCCTGCCTCTTGGAACTGCCTCACAGTTTAAAAACCATGGTTGTGGAGAAATTTAGGAAATGCTTTCAAACAGTACGTGTGAAAGTGGTTCTTCAGCAGGACTACCTTTGTCCCTCATGTTCCCTTTATAGGCAAAGGTTGCCCCCTGACATTAAAGTCCAGCCATGCCTGACTCTAGGCGGCGGTGCTCATCTCCGTTTCCTGGCCGAGGGAGCCAGCGCTTGTCCGCAGACAGTCTCCGTGGTCATGTAGCCGGCATGACTAAACTCCGAAGTGCCCGGAACGCTGTTACCTTCCCACCAAAGTGGTACCTTTTTCTCTACTTGCATTTGCATGCTTTCGAACTGCAAGTGTGGCAGGAGCTGGGACGGAGCAACGGGAACTCACCCCGCCATGCAGATTTGAACCGGCAACCTTTTGATCAACCAGCACAGCAGTCTAAACCCTGCACCACCTGCATCCCCATGTTCCCTTTACTCCCTCTTAATTTTTTTGCCTTGAACATAAGAAATTGATTTACAATGAGTCAGACCAGTTCCTTCTGCTCTAAGGAACTTCAGTTTTGCAGGGTCTTGTGTCTTTCCAAGCCCAGAGGTCCTTCCAATTGGAGGCACCAGAGTTTTTACCTGGGACTTCCTGTATTCAAAGCATGCACTTAACCACTGACCTAGGGCTGTTCCCATGGCTCTTATCCATCTACACTGAGAATTGTTGGATAACGATGCAAATCTATGGAGCCCAGGGGTAGGAAGCTGAGCCACTGTGGGCAGTGCTGGGGAAGTAACAGCTTGCCTTGGTCGAGGGTCCTCTTTTCAGACCTGCTCATTGCTGTCAGATGAGGTTTTCCTATAAAACAAGCTTCTGCACTGCTTGGCTGCTCGTTCCTTTGTTTCCAGCAACCATGAATGGAATACAAAATATAACCCTGCTCTATAAGTTTCAGTGTATGAGGAATTGTTCTCCTATCTCTCTGCTTCACTAAATCAAAAACTGGTGACTGCTTCTAACCTCACTTCACCTTCTATAACATGGCTACCCTTGCAAGAGCCTCACACATTTGCATGCTTTGCAGCCAAGACCATAGTTCCACCTTTGCCTGCGTCATCTTTGTTCACTTGAAAGCATTCTGGGAAATCAGCAGTCATGTTCGGAAGTCTGTTGTAAAGTTCTGTAAGATTGCTACTAGTGCTGGAGT
The DNA here is from genome assembly GCF_004798865.1 of Varanus komodoensis. NCBI lineage: Eukaryota > Metazoa > Chordata > Lepidosauria > Squamata > Varanidae > Varanus > Varanus komodoensis. Next base: position 21,158,003 of record NW_025336347.1, on the reverse strand, counting down.
TCTTTTCTGAGTGTCAGCAAATTCCCCACTTCTAAATTTACCTAATCTTAATTTTGCAAGGCATATAGAAAAAGACAACTTCCTGTTCTAAAGGGGAATTGTGCTGCCTTTAGCAGGGGGAAACAGTCTCTCTAAGATCTGAAAGAAAAGGTTCCATTACAACCTTTTCTTTCTGACAGTACTTTTAGTCAGACTCATCAGGCACTCTGAAGTTGTATCCAGAACTCTTTTCCTGTGTAGACATCTCTGCAGAATCTGCCCTCTGGTAAAGAATTAGGTCCTGAAGTTTGTAATCCCTAGCAGTCATGAAGAAATGCAGGTAGCTTGAATGTGACTGGTGAGAGCCCAGGACATGAGTATCTGTTCTGTTGCTCTAGTGAGAATAGTGTTAACTTAGGGAGTAGAATTTCTCTGCTTGTTTCCCTTTGGCAATGAGTGCCTGGGGGACTGAGTTATTGTGATTGCAGGTTGCTACTTTTCAGTTTTGTTTTTGAAGTTCTAGTTTGTTTTTAAAGAGGCTGAAGACCTGTTTGGCACTGTAACAGTTGGCTAGTCCAGTTGGGTTTGTGGCCATCATTTGTCCTATTTTTGTGGAGTAGTGGGTGAGAGCAAGATGTGGCACTGGTAGTTTGGCATGCCAGATTAGAAGAGAGAGAAAAGAGAAGCTAAACATCAAATAATGATTCCCCCCCCCCCACTTTCCTGTTCCAGTTCTGGGAACTCTCTTTGCCAAATCCACTACTTCCCCTTGTTGCCAGGTCATTTGTAATTCATGGGTTCATCCTAAATGAAGGGGCCACTCTGGCTTGAATCACAGAGAACTGGTTGGATGATGCAGCTAGCCCTGTCAGCAGTACTACTTTCTCCTGCCAGATATTTTTTTGTAGAGAGGGCATTTCCTGCTCTTTAAAGAGGCACTGATAAAAACCCTTTCTCAAGAAACGTGTGAGGACCCCATGACCTTAATTAATTATAGGTTGTTTTCAAACCTACTACTCCAGGTTCTTCTGGGTGATGTTTATTTTGTCTAGGTTCTTAGCTGTTTGAGGTAGGCCTGTTTACGAGACTGTCTTAACAAGGAACTCAAGGCAGTTTAAGTAATTCTCCTCCTCCTCTCCATCTTATCCTCACAACAACCCTGTAACAACTACTACCTATATCGCATCATACATCATTCCCTACTCTCTATCAGGAAAAGGATGAGCGTATAATGTAGAAAAATACTGTATGAGCTTTGTACTTCAGGAAACAAAATGCAGGATTTGGAAAAATTTTGAATTCTGAGAGAACAAGGTGGCCACATGCAGAATGACACACTGGCAGAGTCTGCCAATCTGTTGTGACAGCAACAGTGGTATTAAAATCCCTGGGGAAGAATTGAAAAGGGAACAGCCGTCTCTAAATCAGAAAACAGCAAGACACTAATAGCCTTATGATACTTGTTCATATCATAAGGGCTAGGAACATAGTTGATTTTTAAATGCAAATTGAGAGCCCTGGAATTTTAGAGGAAAATTTCATAACCTTTGAAGTCATTCATACTATGTGCACGTATGTGTGTTTGAATGGTACTATTTGATAATGGTGCTGTATGGAATGGCCTTTTTCTCCACTCTAGAAATGGTTGTCACACTTCAACCCAGGGCAGGTGAATCCAGTGTAATATTATGGGGCTTTCTTCTACTGTTTGAAGCAGCAGTTGTTTTAGAGTTCTACAGAGATGACCAGATAATGGGTACCTCCAACAGATAGCCATTTGGTGAGGATTCCAGAATCTCAAAAGGACTAAAGGTTTGTTCAAACCTGGCAAGCTTCAGCAAGAAGGTATAACAAACCTGTAGCAATAAGTATATTGCCAGGACTCTTACAGAGTGAAGATTAAGAAGACTACTAATGCAGCTGAAGAGCAGCAGGGGCCAAAATGGAGTCAAGAGGATTAAGGGATTGAGGATTAGTGTCCTAAGGGACCAACCAGGTCTGGGAATCACTTGCAGAGCTGGGTGAGGTGAGGAAGGATTTACAGACCTATAGCATGAAGGATGAAGAATTGGATTAGAGGGTATTGATCCATGCCATTCGCAGATTCTTATGTACACTCTCAGATTCTTGAAAGCCACAGCTCTGGAGATACAAGCTCTGTTATGTTGTGTAGCTGGCTTGTATATTCAGTTTCCTCATTAATGGGGACTCAAACACGACCCTGCTAACATTTGACAGGAGAGTTCTGATCAGGATGAATCTGAGGGTTTGATTACAGCTGGTGCCACAAACTTTAGAAAATGATGCCACAGGAAACTGGCATGTGAAAACTAACACTATTTAATAGTCTGCATCTCTTCTTACTGAAACAAGTTTTGGTTCTACAGCAGTTCTGCCCAGAACTTCCTTCCGTGTACGCACTTGTGATATACCTTCTTTGTTCATTTGTTTTTTAGAATATATACAACCCACTTACTACAATAGCACTCAGGATAGCAAGCAATATTCAAAATATTATTACAGACCACCAGCATAAGAGAAACAAATCAGACCCAAATTACTCTGGAGGAACTCCTGGTTAATTTTGCTCCAGCGGGGTCTCACGTGGCCAGAAATGATTATGCTGAGTGTACTAGGTCCTGTGACCGGACCCATTGCTGAGGGCAGGCTGCACTCATCCTTGCTAAGTGCCAAATGGGAGCTGGGAGCGGTAGTCTAGCAACACAGAAGCCCTTCTGCTGCAATGCAATTGCCACTAACGCTGTCTGGTAGACAGTGTTCCATTTGGATGGGAGTTGAGGTTCCTGTTCACTTTAGCACTTAAAGTGGTAAAGGTTGCCTCAAAAACAATATCGAAACCTCAAGCAAGAGGCAAGTCAGAGCAAAATTGGGCGTGCGGTTTATGCTTCAGTGTTACCCCCATGACTAACCCAGGTAGGACTGCCTGCAGAAAATGAGCCTGAATTGATCATTAGTTGCTTCTTAAACAATTTCTTGGTTAATTCTTTTGAGGTATATTTTGAATATAGGTGTTCTTGAACTCTTACAACATAATAAAAACTACCACTCTTGATTAGAAAGCCATCTTGAGTATCTGCTCTTTAATTCTTTACAGCTGTGAAACACCAGTACTCGAGTAGCGCTTTCTTTTCTTTTCTTTTCTTTTCTTTTCTTTTCTTTTCTTTTCTTTTCTTTTTTTAAAGTGTGCCCTGAGCTCTCAGCCCTACCAGTTCAGGTAATCTGACTTTACTTCACCCCAGTCTGATCTGTACCACTGGACACAGTAGACACCATTCTGCAGTACTGGGTCAGGCCTGGTGCCAGGCCGTGCTTAGCTATCCCCCTTTCCGTCCTTTGGTTTCCTCCAGTGAGCCCTTTTTTCCCTGAAAGAAGAGCTCTTATACTTTGCTCTCCAGAAAGATCAAATTCTGCTTTCCAAATAAATTATGTAAATAACAGTAACGCAAAATTGCCTTGCGTGTAAAAGCTCACATCACTTCCTTTGTTCTGGAACGCAAGTCCTTGAGGTTCCGCCGAGGGAGGTGTGGTGGAAATGGGTGGTCTTGAGCAAGGGAACTCAGTGGCGCAGGGTGAGCGCGTGGGAGAGGGACCTTGCCACTGGTCGCCTGCCTGGGAGCGCACAGGTGGCAGTCCTGCCAGCAGGCCTTCTTCCGTGCATCTCACAGCAGAGAAGTGGTTCTTCCCACCTAGGTGGGCATAGGGTGGGAATGCTTTTTCCCCACATAAAATACCCATCATCCACGGTAGGAAACCACTGCCTGTACTGGCTGCAGATAATGGAAGGACTGTAGTTCAGTACATCTGGAAGGCACCACACTGGGAAAGGTTGCTGCTGTGAGGAGACAGGAAGCCTTCACTCATGGTTTTCTGGTGCTAGGGTGAGAGCGGCTTGGCTCAGGAAGAGTTTGTAATCTACAAGTTTCTAATGCAGATGGGTTGATAAAAATGGTATGTGTCCCTGTAACACAGGTGGACCTGCTTGCACTGCCACTTAAATTACGTGGTGAGAAGAATGCCTTTGTATTGCTGGCTGCAGCACCTTTTCCTCACAGCTGACTGTTTTCCCCTGCAGGCTGATGGTCTGCAATGGATCGGTTGTGGACGGCCTGCTGGAGGCTTCCCACTGAACATTTATGGCAGGTGCAAGCAAACAAAATCCTATGAGTATCTCATTTTAAGTTAACCTGGATGGCTGCAGCATCTTCTCTAGTGCTGGTTTGGTTTGGTTTTTTAAATCAAGTTTTATGTTTCAGTTGCACCCAACATGTACATATGTCTGTCATTTTATTATTCCTTGACATAAGGTAACCTCATTTCACTTTCTTTAGCCTTAAAAATGGGACCAACAAGTAGATCGTGGATCAAGGCAAAATACCTCTTGGAGGCTTCTCTTGCGATATAGTTCATGGGAACCACTGAGAAAGTAGGACCCTTAGGGCTCTCCCACTCCGTGTCTTCTCTAACAAACCCCAACCTGACTTGGCACTTTGAAAAACACTGGGAAAAGCCAGTGCGGTTTAGTGAAAAGCGTGCAGGACTGGGACTCTGGTGACCTGGGTGCCACTCTCTGCTTGGCCATGGAGCCCACTGAGTGACTTTAGGCCAGTCACTGACTCTCAGCCCAGCCTACCTCACAGGTGTGTTGTGAGGGGAAACGTGGAGATGGAGAACCACCGTGTGAGTCACCTTTGGTTCCTTGCAAGAAAAATGATGGTGTACAAATACAGTAAATGTAAAGGATCCCATGAATTTAAAAAAAAACCAGACTGGAGGGGTAGGGGAAAGGGGAGAAACCAATGAGGTGGCTTGCTGCAGTTCACTGACACTTTCTTCACATGCATTTTCCAGGTGAATGTCCACTGGAGGGGCGAGCACAAGAAGACAGAGTAGAGGCCTGTGCCTGTGAAGGATGCTGAAGAAAAGCAGCCTGGTTCTCTGGGGCGTGGTGCTTTTTGTGGCCTGGAACGCCCTGATCCTCTTCTTCCTGTGGACTAGGCCGCAGTCCTTCTCCGACCACAGCCGCCTTACTGCAGAGGTAATCCGACTGGCCCAGGATGCTGAGGTGGAGCTGGAGCGCCAGAAGGCCCTCTTGAACCAGATCCGCCGCTACAGTGCCCTTTGGAGCAGACGAAAGGCGAATGAGGCCGAACGGCTCCATCTGTCAGCTGCGGCATCTGCCCAGCCTCCCACGGCTGCCTCCTTGTCCCATCGCAGCCAGATCTCACCAGATGCTATTTTACCAGTTCTGGTGATCGCCTGTGACCGCAGCACAGTCCGCCGTTGCCTAGACAAGCTGTTGCATTACCGTCCCTCGAAGGAGCGGTTCCCCATCATTGTGAGCCAAGACTGTGGGCACGAGGAGACAGCCAGGGTCATTGCTGCCTATGGGGATGCGATCATGCACATCAAGCAACCCAACCTGAGCGATATCCCTGTGCCCACTGACCACCGCAAGTTCCAGGGCTACTATAAGATTGCTCGGCACTATCGCTGGGCCCTGAGCCAGGTCTTCCGGACCTTCAAGTACCAAGCAGCCATTGTAGTGGAGGATGACCTGGAAGTAGCGCCAGATTTCTTTGAGTACTTCCAGGCGGCCTTTCCTCTCCTGATAGCTGACCCGACTCTCTGGTGCATCTCTGCCTGGAACGACAATGGCAAGGAACAGATGGTGGATGCTGCCCACCCAGAGCTTCTCTACCGTACAGACTTTTTCCCTGGGCTGGGATGGCTTCTGCTGTCCGACCTCTGGGATGAGCTGGAGCCCAAGTGGCCCAAGGCCTTCTGGGATGATTGGATGCGACAGCCTGAACAGCGGCAGGGCCGTTCGTGCATCAGGCCCGAAGTGTCGCGCACTATGACTTTTGGCCGCAAGGGCGTGAGCCACGGTCAGTTCTTTGACCAGTACCTGAAGTTCATCAAGCTCAACGACCGCTTCGTGCCTTTCACCCAGATGGACCTTTCTTACCTCAAGAAGGATGAGTACGAGCACTCATTCCTGGCCCAGGTCTACAGTTTCCCTGAGCTGCGGGTGGAGGAGCTGCAGGGCAACCAGCACCGGGAGCTGGGCACTGTCCGTGTGCAGTACACCACTCGTGACTCCTTCAAGGCCTTTGCAAAAGCCTTGGGTGTCATGGATGACCTCAAGTCAGGCGTGCCCCGTGCCGGCTACCAGGGCATCGTCAGCTTTCTTTACCGAGGCCGCCGTGTTTACTTAGCACCTCCTTCTGACTGGACAGGCTATGATCCCAGCTGGAGTTAGCAGCCGATGATCCTTCAGCATGCTGGACCCTAGGAGGGAAAGGGGGCTTGGGGTGGGGTGAAACTCTGATTATTCTTTTTTTCCTGTGTGGCATTCGAGTGCATTCCAAGAACGAGAGTTGTTTTGTGCACTTAAAATGCTGAGGGAGGAGGGGCAGGTTCTGATGGTTTTTCTGATGCCGCAACAGAGGACAAGAAGGTGAGCAGTCCAAGCTCGCTCAGTCCTGTCCTCCAGTGCCTCTCTTCCTCTTTGACGTGGTGGCCTGTCCACTCATCAGATCCTTGGTGGCGTCTCCAGATCAGTGCAGTTTGAGGTCAAAGCCAGTGCTGAACCAAAGCAGGAACCTACTGAGGTTTTCTAAGCTTCAGTGAGCTGTTGCAGACTTGTGCAATGTTATGATCCAGCTAGCAAAATGCAGCTCACTAGCCACATGGTAAGGTCTGCCGGGAGCTTAATAATTCACCCGTGTCATGTATGTCGTTGCAAGCAAGCAAACATGGGGGAGTTATTAAATTCCTTTTATGCTGCTGTACCTTGCCGATGTGCCGTGTTTGGCTTGATTGGATCCCAGTTTCTGCACGCTCAAGCTCGAGGGCAGACATGAGGACCTTTTCTCGCCTCTTGCTACCTGTTCAGTTTTCATCTTGGCATCTGCTAGATGCAGGCCTCAAAGGCAGGAAGCGCCTTCAGATGATCGGTGGACCCCTGTAGAAGGACCATCTTTATTGACCATATTGGCCATTTTTTTACTTGGGTGTCCTGGGTAACCTAATTGTTTAATCCTGTTGCATGGAGGAATGGAGATCAGATCTGTACATTGATAGATACACCTGAATGTCACTTGCTCACGTGAGGTGAAGTGGGAGGAAAGAGCCCCTTCTACAGGACTTGCCTGAGCAGTTGTGCAAAGTAAGGGGAGAGAATGGAACTGAATGTTGAACGGAGAGAATGTTCCCTTTTATAGCTCCATGTCGAGGTCCGTTAACTGAAACCTAAGTGAAGTCATAGGAGGAGTGCGATGGGCATTTTCTTCTCTGCCACCCGCTATCCCCATCCCAAAGCCTGACACTGAGTCACAGACGTTTGGGACGCTCTGCATCTCCAGCCGCTGCTTGCCCAAAGAGCTTCCTGTCAACAAGCCCTTTAGGTAGCTCTGACAGGCAACCTAAAGCGGCCTTCCCCAACCGAATGCCCTCCAGATGTGTTGAACTGCAAGTCCCAGCATCCCAAGCTGGCACAGCCATTGGCTTGTCCTCCTCCGTACTCACCGTCGGTATGTTCTATCGCCACCATCGTATACCAGCTGCGGGACGTTTAAGGGGAAGGCAAGGCAATTTGTGGCCCCCTGCGCATGCCGCGTGCTCTTCCCGAAAGTGAGGAGAGCGGTCCCCTGAGGCTGCCTTAATTATCCTTGTGGGGGAGCCTCCTTCCTCAGTCGAGCATCGCGGCCGTGCTTGCTCGCTCCCCAGTGGCATTTCCTCATGGCTGGTTCCACTGGCTGCTAGATTGGCACTGGTGCAGCCACGTCTGTGGGAGGAGCGGCGGGGAAGAACCCCTGAAGCAGCAGGCCTGGCAGAGGAGCCCAGCCTTATTCAGTGGTACAGAGTTGCGCGTCCCCGTTCTTCCCGTGTTGCTCGGCTGTGCCAGACCCTCTCCATAAGGCGGGTGTGCAGAAGGGACTTCAGACCTCATTTGGCCAAAATTCCTACCACACCAAAGGGTAGTATTTTGTTTATTTGTTTTGGATGCTATATTACTTTTGTGTCTCTTCTTTTTTAAGACATAATACTGCCTCCATGATGAATGGAAGAGGAAAGCTTATCTTGCTTTTGAATCGGACTGAAAGAACTCCCTTCCTGTGGTCGAGTGCAATGAAATGAGTGTGGGAGGGTTTCCTGCCATCTCTTTGTGCTTGTGGTTGATGCAGATGGGAGGGCGGAAGACGGTGCCTTGCGGGTGCTGAATGGCCTGACGTATCTACTTAATTGTGTTTTTGACATTCTGGAAAACAGCAGTATTGCTGCAGAGTGTTGAGATTGCTCAAGGAAGGGGACTGTTCATCCAGATCCTCTAGCTTGAGATTTTGATATTTTTGTTCACCTTAGATCCTTTGTGAGGAAGGGGCACAGTGAAGAAGTACTTCATTGTGTGGGATGAAATTATATATTTCCCAGATTTGTGGGATTTCTGGAAAAAGGAAGTAAGGTAGAACTTGTACAGAACATGGATGGGAGTATCTATGGAAGGCAGAGATCCACCATGGCCTCTCTTCTCTTGCCTAACTTCTTGAAGTGTACATGTGCAAATGCTGCCTCGGGAGGATGGAAGAGAGCCTGTGGTGGTCCGTTGGCTTTTAGTTGGAATCTCTGGATTTCTCAACCAGTTTTAACCCCTCCTTTCAAAATCAGACTCATGGGCTGCAACATCAAAGCAGAAAACAACTCCAGGGTTGTTCTTGCTTTCTGCTATATGTTCCTTGTCTCAAAATTATCTCCGGTGCATAAGAAGGAGCACCTCAAAGGAGGACACCTCTTACCAGTGGAAGACAGCTACTGAGGAAGGGGAGGAAGACAGCTCTTCTGTCTCCATCTGCTTTCTCCTCCTGTCTTCAGGGGCAGAGGCAAAGGAAATGGCTGTTGGAAATCTGCCTTGCCTGCACCTTTGCCCTTCTTGTCTGGGCAGAAGTTAGTAGCATTTACCTATAGGACTCTGAGGAATTCACGCACCTGCCCACCCTTCCCCACTACCAGCGGATGGACAGTATTCTAACCAAGTGATTCCTGCACAAGCAATCTGCCTTGAAGGCTTCTCCTGTTCTTCCTGTCTCTACTCCCAGCCGGTATACTGGAGGGCAGGGATCTCTGAAGCTCATCCATCCCAGCTCTGCCCACGCTCCCTCCTGTGGCATGGCATCTGTGTGCGCGTTCTGTCCTCACTTGCAGTGCTCCCACCTCCCTTTCCATTCCAGGCAGTGACTTGGCTGAAGGGAATGGAAGGAGATCGGCTGAGATCCTGTGTGGTGCTGGGTCAGTTAGGGAGAATCCACCAGCAGCTGCAGTTTTCCCCCTTCTTTCCCAAGCCCCATTCTCCTCCATCGAACTGTCTCTCTTGAAATTCCAACTGAAGACAAGCTTGTGAAAACTTGGGATCATTGAATTAAGGTTTTGGATGCAGAGATGCTGTTTTTATGTCCAGATTCAATTGGTGAAAAAAAAATAAAGATGCAAAAACTTATTTTCCACAAAAAAATAAAAGCCGGTCCTTTTCAGACACCTGTGTCTTTGATGTAGTTGAGTCATTTCATGCCTGATAGTTGGCGTTTTAACTAGACGGAGTTCAGGAAAGAACAAATTGCTGTTGTGACCAGTCAGACCAAAGATCTGTTTAGGCCAGCGTTACATGTGATCCCGGGGTGCGACCTGCCTATGCACACACGTTGTAGCGATCCTGCAATGGATCATTCTCCTCTGCTTCTAGTGAAGAATATGAATTGAGAACACTGGAGAAGCTGCTGCGAAGACTGCGGGTGGGAACAAGGGTTGTGCGTCCCTGACCTAGAGCAGTGTTCCTTCCTTAAGCCAGCCAGCTTCTCACAGACAAATGATCAGTTCATTCCTGCCCTGCCTTTCTTCCCCTTGCAAGGAACCCAAGGCAACCTACAAGGTTCTCTTCATTTTATCCTCAGGCACGAACCCTGTGTGGTAGGTTAGGCTGAGACTCAGTGACTGACCCAAAGGCACTCACTGAGCGCCACAGTCGGACGGGGACTAGGACTCGGGTCTCGCGTCCCAGTCCTGCAGAGTCCCAGTGTTTGCCCTCCCCTCTTGCTGCATGCCAGGGGAATGGGCCCAGGGGCAGCCTACCTCTCAACAGAGCTGTATTCCATTCGGAGCGAGGACTGTACATCAGCATGCTTGGCAGCCATGGGTAAATCTCCAAACTCATACGAGCAACTGCAAGTCATGTTGAGTGTTTATCAGTGTAAAATCAAGGTTCTGGAAATTAAGAGTATGCTGAAGTTAGATAGGCGGGCAATTTCAGAAGCTGCTGCAGAGCAGAACATTCATCTGGACGAGTTCTTGGCCAACTGTGACGTGGTGCAGCTACCTCTCCCTGTTCTTTAAACACTCCCTACTGATGGTTCCTAAGTCCTCTGCACACACCACCAACACACTCCCGTTCCTCGCAATCCTGGCACTTATGCAAAACAAGCCCATCACATGTGAGTTTGCATAGTTCAATCCAACTGTTAAACAAAGCTCCAGGAGGCTTCCTTTTATTTAAAACCGGTCATGTTTGAATGAAGAAAAGAAAAGGTGCTTAACTCTACAAATGGCTGCTTTTTTAAAAGAGTGTGACCAACCTTCTAAGACTTTGGCAATCCTGGTTTCTCCTCTGAAAACCTCCCAGGGCTGGTACACCTACATACAAACAAAACTTTTCTGCCAGCTGTTGAATAAATTGGTGGTAGGGTTTGTAGGCTACTGCAGGATAATGATGAATCGTTGGCCTGCTGCTGAGTTGGCTGCATTTTGACTGTGAGATCATTTCCATTATTTCTTCCCAGAAAGATCTGTTCCTCTGTGCCTTCCAGGCTTCTGCCTCTTTCCCTCCAGCTGCTGCAATTTTCTTAAAATATTTGTCAAAGCAGGAGAAGTATCAGCTGGCATTGGAGAACCAGAAAGATATGACTAGAAGAAGTAGGCAGGGGGTAATGATCTGGAGAGCTAGCAGGCTAGGCCAGTGCCCCCACCTCCTGAAAAAGCATTGAATTAAACGTTATTGATCATATCCTGTGTCCGCCTGCTTTCAGGACTCTGTATCTCTTAAATAAACACAGCTGAATGTTGGTGCAGGACCGAGAGCGGCTCTTCTCTGTGAGCACCATGGAGGAGAAAGCAAAAGGGATCCAAAGAGCTGTGCAGCTCCATGACACAATTTTCTTCCCCTCCTTCCAAACTTTCTATTCTACCATCTTATCTCAAGACCCCAGGCAGTTGAAAATATATACCAGCTATAGAATGGAAGACTAGTTTTTAAATTAGTTTTGCAATGGCATATAACTGAAGGGAGGCTGTAATAATTCCCGAGAAGGGGAAATGAACCAAAGGAGAGTTCTATATTTAGCCGAGTGGTGTGGTGGGAACTAGGAAGGAACACAAGTCATCACTGTATCACCAAGTTTGGATTTGACTTAGACTCATTTAATGATGCGCCCCATGTAGGTCTCTTGTGACTATCTGCTTGATATAAAATGGTTTAGCTACCTCATACTACACCTGAAGCACCACTACAATTTTTATGTAATTTGGATTGTGGCGGGGGGGGGGGCAGTTTAAGAAAGACGAAAAGGAAAGGAAAATGTATCAAGGAATTATTTTTCATGGGAAGTCTTTTTGAATCGAATCTAATGTTTCACAAGTACAGTAACGCAAGGCATGTCTGGTAGATTTGCTTGGAATGGCCAATCATAGAAGGGAGATTAGTTTCAGTCCCTCTGTTTTTGTTTATATGTTAGTTGCATTGCTTTTTAGTGAGGATAAAGTCTTAATCCATTTATGGGAAAGTTACAAGCAACTAAAGCCTCAATCCTACACATGCTTGGGCATAAAGTCCTACAATTCCTGGCATACATTTGTAGGCCTCCCCCCCCCCCCCCATTTTCACATGAGTAGAAGTGAATGCTAAAAGTAGATTTCCTATTGCAGGTTGAAGCTAAAAATGATTCTGTATCTGAAGAGGTTGACCAGTATGTGTGTTTTATGGGAAGCAAAGTAATACATTGACCTTATAAAAGTATTGCATTTTTATTGATTAGTCCCAGTAAGTGGAATTAAAATTCCATTTGCTTCTAAGAAAGAAAGAGAAATTTATATTCGGGTGAGCCCTCTTGTGTGTACATACCCCAAGATGTGAAATGCCTGCACAAATTCCATTTTTATTGGGGTAGCTTGAGCTGGGCTTTGTATGCAAGCATGCATATTCAATTAAAATGCTCCATTGAATTGGTGCAGAAAGGGCTCCTGATAGCTCTTGGGGGAAAGCAGAAAGCAGAAGAGCGGTTCTATTTGGTAGATCTCTGGATAAATTGAAGTAAATCAGCAAATGGTTCAAGGAGGGCAACAATAAAATGATTCCTCTCCATTTAAAAATAAGCCGCTGCAGTGAAGGAAGCCAGCGGCTCTCAGGAGTGGAGCTTCTGCGTTCAGAACAGGTGCTCTTCCACTTAGCTATGCCATCCCTGCTGAGGCACACACTCCCTACCAGAGCCATAATTTCACCAGTTTAGTCACTTGACAGAATAAGAGGGATATTAAGCCATAGAAAATGAATGTATTTTCTTAGTACTATCCCTGCTGCAGAAAGAAGAAAATGGTAGTGCATCAACCATTTTTAGCTAAATGTTAATGGAAAAATTCACTAATTTCATCACTAACACCAAACCCAAATGGTGAGTTCTTGGAGCAATGGAGTGGAAGCAAGAACACAGAGAAACAAAATCGAGATCATCACAACACTTGGGAAAGCCCGGTTTTTGCAGAGACAAATGTTAAATCACAAACCTAAGCCGCCTTCCTAAAAACCGCTCAAGGAGGACTGACGACAATATGCTGTCATCCGGTTAAGGTGGAAGAGAAGTGAAAAAGTCCTCGGTGGCAAGAACCCAGGGTGGAAGTGCTTCTCTTACTGCATGTTGTAACATATTACTACATGAAGGATAGACTGCAACCTCTCGCTGCGGGCCCAACTTCTATTCTACATTGATACTTAATTCTCACGGGGACTCTCAGAGTGGCCAACAAACTTAGTAATTCTAATGAGGAGTATTAACAATAGCGCTTTTAATCATTGCGTAATAATTCGAAGAGGAATGACCAAACACTCTCCTTCCTGTGTAAAGCGAACCTCTTTCCACTCGGGGGGGGGGCGGGGGGGGGCAAAGGCATTCTGCAGCCTGAGACAAGGCAATGCCAAGTTGTCGTAAGACTTGAGGTTTCCGAGTTCCTGTCGGAAAAAGCCGAGCGGCTCGTCGTGATCCACGATGCCATCGTGTGGCAGAAACGTGGAATGGCAGCCAGCTGCCCCGGTTAGCAAGCTGAGCCAAGCAGCCGCGCTCTCTCTGTATTTTAAAAATGTTACTCCGGCCGGACAGGGTCCAAGACAATCCTGACTTCAGCTTATCCTTACAGACTCCACCGAATTAACCCTCCTGCTCGCCATGACAAGTGTTTTACTGGACAGGCAGGACTTTCCCGCGGAGAAACCCCTGCCTGCGGTTCGTGTTTCCGTTCCCCCACCCACACTAGCGGGGCTGGGGCACGATTCCTAGTCTTGACCTTCACCTGTCGTTGCGACGTGCCGTCAAGTCGTTTCCGACATACACGACCCTATGAACGAACGCCCTCCAAGGTATCCCGTCCTTGACATCCGTGCTCACCGCTTGGGCACTCAAGGTCGTGGGCTTCCTTTATGGGACGGATCCCTCACCCAGCCCAACGGGTTCAGCACGACTGTCATCCTGCGCCCGCTTTCCTAAGCCCAACCACAGACAGAGGGACTTGTAAGTAAACACGCACCGGATTCGCTTGCATGACACGTATCCACTTTGTCTGTGAAAAAGTCCCTATCCAAATTAAATTGGTCCAGTTTGCACATCATGGGTGGATTTAAACATCCATGACATGGAAATTAAATCAATAGAGATGGCCTAGGTTTACTTTTCATTGCAAATAGAAAAAAATAGCAAGTATCTCATGGCAAGGGTTCTTATGCATTGTGATTGAGAGCCAACGTCACGTACCTTCGATAGCTCAGCTGGTAGAGCGGAGGACTGTAGAGTTACCTCATAAGTCATCCTTAGGTCGCTGGTTCGATTCCGGCTCGAAGGACAAGTTTTTTTTCCGTCTCACTCGCGGACGAGTATAATTAAATAAAAAGTTCTAACCCCTATGAAAAGAAAAAACCAATCTGTATTTTTATTTTTTTTTTAATGTTTATTTTTAAAAATGTTATTAAATGCTCGTGGCATGGGCTGCAAAGCAAGCATCCAGAAATGCTTACATCGGACTGGGTCAAAGCCCCATTTTCTCGACCACAATCTATAATTCTGAGCAAAGAAGCATTTTCACCAGGCTCTACTTGCTGATCCTGTGCTTGTGAATTTTACTCTTTTTTTAGTTCCAATCCCACATTTACTTACTTGAAGAATAAGCTCCATTGAATTTAGTGGGATTAACTTCCGAGTACCTACGAGGATTGCGTTCCATATCTTCAGACCATGCGGCAACCATTGCGTTCCGTATTCTCAAACCAAAAGAAACAACACAGTATATAATATTAGCTGTAAGGTAAGGAGAGTTTTCTTAACAAAAAACGAGTCAGGAACATTCCGTGCAAAACGCTGGAACGGAGCTCTCTGATTGGCTCCTTGAAACGAGAATGAGATTATCCGATTGGATGCGGAAGGATCGAGCGCAGTAATTGGATGATGCGATCGGCCGGGCAACTCGAGCGGCTGCTGCGTCTTAGGTCAGCCAAGTTCGATGTAGTTTCACAGGGATGGAGCCTTTGCGCGGGTCGAGAATACCGGGTTTCGCTTGTTAGCAAATGCCAGCGACGGCTGCGATCCCACTGGCCAGGTCACAACGTTCAAGGACGGGATGGCCTTCTCCATCACAGCCTGATGGACTAGAATTTCCATATGACTTTCTTTTAAGACAGGCTGATAACTGGAATGTTTTGCTATGTGCATTATTATTATTATTATTATTATTATTATTATTATTATTATTATAACATTTCTATGCCGCCCCTTGCCGAAACCTCGGGGCGGCTTACAACATGATAAAATACATTGAAATACAATAGTACATAATAAATTACCATTAAATATAACAATACAAAAAATACATTGATTTACAAATACAAAATTAAAATTATCAGTATAAAATAAAAATATAGGAGAAAGAGAAGGAAGAAGAAGTTGCCCAGGCCAGATCATATGTTTTAACAATTGAAATGATGTTTAAATAAAAAGGTCTTTACCTGGCGCCGAAAAACCAGTAACGACGGTGCCAGGCGGACCTCTTTGGGGAGTGAATTCCATAGGTTGGGCGCCACCGCAGAGAAAGCCCTCCTCCGGGTACTTACTCTCCTAATTTCTTTCATGGAGGGTTCCCGGAGAAGGGACTCTCCCGCAGATTAGACCTTTTAAAAATTATTAACTGACCCACAATGCAAATGAAAGGTTGTGAATATTATTTAAACACATTAAGAATTAGACACAGCCAACCAACACCTGTTAAGGCATTCAGCTACTCTGAATGGAGTGATTATGAGCTTTAATCGACTGCATGCATCATTTTTTAAAAATATACTTTGTTTTCTGGTTATGCATCACACCTAGTTGTTGTTATCTGCTGTTGTCTTTGACCTATGATGACCCTATTTATTTAAAACTTTTATATGCCATCCCTTATGCACAGCATCTCAGGACAGCTTACAATCATTAAAATCAAAATACAATAAAACAATCCAGTATAATAAATAACATATAACCAGTAAAATAAATTAAACCAGAAGTGACTGCTAAAACATTAAGATACTAATTTTTAAAATAATGATTGAATAAAAAGGTTTTGACCTGGTGCTGAAAAGAATATAAGCTCGGTGCCAGGTGAACCTCTCCGGGGAGCGCATTCCACAATCTGGGCGCCACAACAGAGAAGGCCCTACTCCGAGTAGATGTCCTTTTTACCTCCTTCAGGGAGGGTTTCCAGAGCAAGGCCTCTCCCATAGGTCTTAAAGGGTGTGAGGGCGTATAAGGAAGGAGACGTTCCTTCAGGTATCCTGGTCCCAAGCCGTTCAGGGCTTTATAGGTCAAAACCAACACCTTCAATTGGACCCGGACTTCAACTGGAAGCCAGTGGAGCTTGTAGAGGACAGGCCTTATGTGAGAATAATGACCGGTCCCCATCAGCAGCCTGGACACTCTATTCTGTACTAGCTGGAGTATCTGGACCATTTTCAAGGGCAGCCCCATGTAGAGCCTATGAATGAAAGCCCTTTAAAATGCCCCATTCATGACAGCTCCAGTCTGTTCTTCCATTCTGGAGGCTATGGCTTCCTTGATGGATTTGATCCATCTCATATTTGGTCTTCCCTTTCTTCTTCTGCCTTGACTTTCCCAAACATGATTGTCTTCTCCAGGGAGTCTCTCCTCCTCATGATGTGTCTGAAGTATGACAGCCCGTGTTCTGTCCTTTCTGTTTCTAGGGAAAGCTCTGGTTTGATTTGATTTCGGACCCATTTCTTTGTCATTCTATCACATTCTATCATGTCAGAAGAGGCATTTTCTTCCACATTTGGGGATGAGCAGAGTTGGCACCTCCAACATAGTTTTGTTACATCATCTCCACTTTCTGGTCATCCTAGCCCCCCCCCCCCCCCCCAAAACTATCCTGCATTGCAGAGCCCTGCTCAGCTCTTCTTAACTTAAGGCCGTGGCTTCCTGAATGGAATCAATCCGCCTCAGATTTGGTCTTCCTCTTCTTCTGCCTTTGACTCAATACCATGGCTGGGTGGAGTGTGCTGAGCACGGCAGGACTTTTTTCTCCCTGAACTTGCACAGGATTGTGCTTTTACTCTTAGTAAGAACGGTGCTTCTGGCTAGAAACAAAATTCATTTATTTCAACCTTCTGTCTGCTCTCCACAGCAGCCAGCTAGAAGCATCTGGAGGCTCCCATGCAGGACACGAAGATACTGCCTGTCCCCTGTTGTTCAGTCTCAACAAGTGATATTAACACAGGGATACTGTATGGGTACACAGAGCATCCTTTGGTATTGTAGAAGGACCTGCCTTTCATTAATCTGTCTAATCTTTTAAAAGCCCTTTAAGGCATGAACAGGAAACCTGTGGCCCTACAGATCCCAACATCCCTGGCATTGACCCTTCTGTCAGGGTCTGGTGGGAGTTGGAACACAGCACTGTCTGGACACCCACACATTCCCCTCTGCGGATTTAAGGTGGAACTGAAGTCCAAAAGACATTCAGTGATGAATACTTCCTTTTGCCAGTCCTGAATCTTTTGCCAGTGCATTTCAATGAGTGGACCTGAGTGTAGGGATACAGAGAAAAGAACCATTCTGGCATGGTGCGGACAGGGGCAGGAGGCAGTTGCATCTACTGGTCCATACCCAGAAGAGGGATTCCTTTTCACCCTTTTGCACATCGTGAGGGAATATGGCTGAGCTCCTGCAGTGCTGTGATGGAGAGAGAGAAAATATTTCCTGTTTCCATTAGTCGAAGATTTATCTGCTGGGGCGAATTTGCCAGATTCTCCACACTTGGCAGGGAGTGTGCTAGACAGTGCTTGCACGCCCTGATATTATTACAGGCTCCTGGGACATATGGCTCTGCAGTTACCAGAAGAGGGGTGTGACTGGGGCAGGCAACATGGGCCCTGTCTGGATTTCTCCAGCATGGCAGCAGAGCTGTGGAACAGGGCTGGCGCAGGTCCTGAAGGGGGCAGGACAGGGAAGTGGAGGTAGACGGCTTGAATTGCATGCCTCTGAGGTGCATTTGCAGCCACCACCAGTAAGCACTTAAGTAGCCATGGGAATAACCTGGGTTTGAATGCTGATCCTTGCTTGACTAGGGTAAAATGTAATATTTCCTGGTCCCTCTCATTTCTAGGAGTCCCAAATCTGAGCAAATGTTCCCATCCAGAGTGCAGTGTGCCTGTTCCTGTCATTTATATGCATCAGGGAGCAACACCTGTCACTTAAAATGTAAACTTGGCCCTTAAGTTTACCATCCAGGGCACAAACTGGTTTCTTCAGTAATGTCCACATCGAAATGTGCATTGTGTACGCCATTTGGCAAAGAAATGGCTCAAAGAAAAGCCAGCCTGCACTTCTCTAACAATTACTTGAGAGCTTCCTACAGGTACCTGGAAGACAATCCTTGCAAACTGAATGCAAGAACTAGAGGGATGTTTCCTCTGATCCAAGTCAGTTGGTATGTTTCTTTCTCTAGCAACAGCATTTGCCATGGGATGAGGAGGAGGGAAATCTTATGACAAAGGGCCAAAGATTTTGGAAAGTGTAAAAATGATTCGATTTATTTTCAGCAAATGTTCCTTAGCCATAACGGGGGTGGGGTGGTCCATTTCTTGCTCCCAGCAACCCTCAGGGCAACTGGAAGTATTGCATGCCTCGAGAGAGCTCTGTTGGATGCCTACTCAGCCCCTTCTCCTTCACTGTGTGAAGAAGTATCTTCTTTGCTCTCTTCTGAATCTGTTGCCATTCAGCTTTGTTGGATGACTGCATGTCCAGAGGGAGAAAAGATGTTTTGTTTTTCCTAATAAAAAGAAGCATGTTTCCTTTATTGCTGGTTGGGACCTGACTTCGAAAACAGACCCCAGTCCTGGCTGAAGCATGCGGCAGAATGAGGCAAGATGGTGGGATCACCTGCTTGGATGGCAAGACCCCAGACTCTTAGGCAGAGGGCTGCTGTTTTTCACCCCCATCACTTGCTACCTGATCTTTTTTGCTGAAGACCCAGAGAACACACCTGGAATCCCGTGTATGCAAGCCACTGAGGGTTCCCCATCCTCTCCAAGCAAGCCATGCACAGAATCTGAAAGCAAAGCGGCTTGCCCCTGGCGGAACCGTACCCGTGTGAGTGGATTCAAACTCCCATCAGCCCCAGTCAGCACAGCTACTGACTGAGGAGTCCCCCGCCCTGCCTTAGAGCACACGTCACATCGGGTAGCAGGATACAGATCCCTGCTTGAGCACCACTTCCTGCTTCAGTCGCTGCTGCCACAAGCAATTCATGCGGGCAGTCATGTCGTTGCCAGTCTTGATGTGCAGAGGCTCAAAACAGCCATAAAAAGGGCAAATGCTATTTTGGGATACATTACTAGAAGTATCACTTCCAAATCATGAGAAGCAGTAGTTCCCCTATACCCCTCATTAGTCAGACTTCACCTGGAATACTGTGTCCAGCTCTGGACACCAAGATATAAAGATGCAGAAGCATTAGAAAGAGTCCAGAGGAGGGCAACAAAAATGATCCAGGGTTTGGAAATGCTGCCCTATGAGGAGAGACTGAGAGCGCTGGGCATGTTCAGCCTTGAGAAGGGAAGACTGAGGGGGGACATGATATCCCTCTATAAGTACCTCAAAGGCTGTCACAAAGAGGAAGATCAAGATCTCTTCTCGCTGATACCAGAGTGTAGGACATGGAATAATCAATTCAAGTTGCGACAATCCAGATTCAGGCTGGACATCAGGAAGAGCTTCCTCACTGTCAGAGCAATACGGCAGTGGGACCAGCGGCCTAGAGAGGTGGGGGGCTCTCCCACACTGGAGACATTCAGAAAGAACCTGGGCAGCCACCTGACTGGGATGGTGTGAATTGGTGACCTGCAACAGCAGGGGGTTGGGCTCGATGGCCTTCATGGCCCCTTCCAACTCTGCTATTCTAGGATTCATTGTGTTAACACGAATATGGCTGCCTCCTCTGCAAAGAGCAACAGTACGTGTAGAAGGTGCCTGATGGATTAGGATCAGTGCTCCCTGGAACTCAGGTGCACCTGCTTGTGACTGCACAGCTCAGCCTCACCCACCTGAAAGGGAACATTTAGCTTTGGAGGAATTGGCTTTTGGATGATCTTGCAAGGAGGTACTAGCACTGACACATCTAGCATGAAAGGAGACACTGTCAAAGAGAAGAAAAAAATGATCAAGTCTCTGTCTGCTTGATTGTCTTCCTCATTCTTAGTCCCGGGGCTCTGGTGGAGGAGGTCATCACTCTGGCTGTACCTGCTGGACTCGTCTGCATTCTCTCTCCCAGGTACTAACTAACCCATCTGACCTAGCTGCTGGTGCCTTTGCTGGCCCCCAACAGCCAACGGGACAGACCGGATAGAGCATTTCACTTGGAGCAGGGAAGAACATTACCCCCCACCCCCACAAAACTCAGGTTAAATATTGCAGCTTTCAAGGCTCAGCAAGTCTTTGCCATTTGCTCAGGGTGCTGAGAATTCTGCCAGAGACCTCTAGCTCGAGTCACAACTACAACTCCCAGAATTCCCTGTGGAGAGAGAATTATTATTAAATTGATTTGAACAGTGGCATAATAGAGATGCCTTACAGTCATGCAATGATGAAGTGTTTTCACAAGGCTGCCAAGTTCATTTTTTGTTGTTTTTTAAATGTCAAGTTGCCATTATAAAAAAAAAAACCCTGTCAGGATGTTTACTTCACACACATTCAACAAAGTCGTCAAGCAAAGGGACATCTTTTTCTGGAGTGGGAATAAATTTATTATAAAAATGTGATGATGAGCAATTTACCTGCTAAATTTGTCTGGCAGGGAGGGTGCTATTAAAGGCACAGGATCAGGGCTTTTAAAAATCACAGCCCTCAGCAAACCTAATAGTCTGATTTTAATGCATGTTTACTAGTAAGTCTCAAATAAATATGCACAGGATTGCAGCTCTGCAGGGCCATCCCAAACATATTTACTCGGCAGTAAGTCCCACTGAGTTCAAAGAGAAAGGCTACTTAGTAAGTATGGTTAGGATTGCAGCTCAGGGTTGCAGTCCTGTCCACAGATGCTATGCTATTTTATAGAATTGCAACCAAGGATAACCTGATACCTGGGAATGTCCCATTGAATGCCATGTGATTACCATATGATGTCCCACTGAATGCCATATGATTGCTTCTGACTATCCTACGAATGTACTTTGTTTCAAAGCATTACTATTGTACGCACCTTCCTGGTTCTCTGAAAGCCACTGCAACAGAATTTCATCTAATGCTAAGCTTTCCCACAAGCGCACCCTCCAAGACCTTCATTTCATCAATGCGTATCCCAGAAAGGAACCAAAAAGCTCCTCACCGCTTCCCCCCACTTCAAGGCGTTGGTCCCCGACTGTTCCTCTCGCCATCTACACTACAAACACAAACCGGTTCCAAAACTAGTTTAGCTAGTCAAGGCTGCTCCCGGGGAACTCTGGGAATGGTAGTTTCGGAGGGGTAACCGAGAGAACGTCTCTGCGAGGGGCAGCAGCTCCCTGAACTACAACCTCCAAGCTTCCCTGCAGGGGAAGCCACGACAGCTAAAACTGGTCCGAGCTTTTTTCTCTTTTTACGTTTTGCGGTGTGTGTGGACGTGCTCAATTCTTCTTCGACTCACTTGCTCGCCTCGACTCGCAACAGCCGTGGCGGAGCCGCTGCAGTCACAACCCACGGAATTTCTTCCCAAGAGAAGCGCATTCAGGATCGGGGACCCTGGAGAGGTTATTTTCCTCGCCACTTGAAAATCCCTACCGAGAGGGGGTAAAGAAGGTACGTCTCTAGGACCTAGGAGGAGTTGGGCAAAGCGTGAGTCATCTTTGACATCTGCTAACCCAGCGTTTCCTCCAGCAGGAAGTGCCGCGCTGGTTGGCTGCCCACGGAAGAATCGCGTGTATGCAGCTTGTTTTTCTCTCTTGATCGCGTGTTCTCACGTGCGGTGACTCTGCGGGGAGTTCTGTCTTTGCAGGCCGCACAGCTGTAACTCTTGTTCCTAATTTTGCCGGTAACCCGCCGGTCGAGGAGAGGGGAGCAGGCAGAAGAGTAAACGGTATGGGGCGATGGAGGGAGCCAGAAATCTAGTCTCTTTTAAGAGCCGATGAGGAAGGGAACCGGATCTGGCGCACACATAAACACTCACGAGTGCCGCTCCGAAAGAAACAGATCTCCGGCACGCTGGGACTCAAGTGGTGATTTGCTGCTGAGGTTCTCTCCCACCAAAATTGCTAGTTTGGGCAAGCTGGGAGTAAAATCTCTTGCGTTGCTTAAACTGCATTGCTAAATGGAATTGGTAGTCGTGCTCAACAGCTGCTTATAGTACAATCCTGTGCATGCCTGCTCAGAAGTAAGTCAACTTGCGCTCATCCAGACTTCGCCCAAGCTAAACGTGTACACAACTGCAATCTTTGGTGCTACTTAATCCTGGAATAAATTCACCCAAGTGGGTTTCCTGAACTGATTTTATCCAGGAGAAGGGGGAAACAGAAGTGATGAGGAAACTAATCATGAGTTCCTGTTCCTATTTTTTGAATTTACTTAAAGAAATTCTTAAATTACTTCCCCTTTCTGACTGACTCTCTGATGACTTTATAGGGCCAGCTTCTATATGCTTACTCAGAAGTAGGCCCTGTTGAGTTCAGTGTAACTTACTCCAGTGTAAGCCTTGCTGCCATCCCACCGGTTCTTCCCTGTATTGTGTGTTCTGATTCGTATTGCTATCACGAGTAGCACTAGATGCTTCTTAAACGAACATTTTAAGAAGCTTCTTAAAAGAGCCTGCTGTGATGTGCATGCATCCATTTCTTTTACTACACTGTGGTGTCTGGTGAAACAGGTTTTGCAAGTTTCTAAGGAAGTACTGCAAGACTTTGCTGGGCTAATTGGTTAGAGATGAGGGTGCACGGCACAGACCACTGCTGCTTCGCCCCCAGCTGCCTGGAACTGATCCTGTTGCCAGCCTGTCGCATTTCCAGCTTTGCTTTTCGTAACGCCTTGTAACCATTGGTGCTTTGGTTATGCCACTGTCCTTAGAGAGGACTTGAAATGATCTGTTACTATTGAGGTGGACTTTCCTCAAATGCTGCATGGAGCAGGCTTCCCCAGCCTGGCGCGTTGGACTACAGCACCCATCTCCAGTCAGCACGACCAGTTGCGATGCTGGCTCAGAGGATGCTGAGAGTTTTAGTCCGGCACTTCTGGTGGTCCAAGATGGGGAAGGCAATGGAGTGCTCTACCTTCCACTCTGAATTCTCCTGTCCCTAAATCTGCTCTTGCTTTTGAACCCGTGCAAACATCCATAAAGCTCTCTGCTTTGAGCCCCCTCCCAATGAGAGATGGGGTCTGAGCAAAGACAAGAATCTTTTCAGAGGCTCGGAGGTGCTGTGCTGGAGCCCTTGTTGCTCAATGTACATGTACCTCCTCTGTCCGTCCGTCCCCCCCCTACCCCCCGCTTTTAGTGATCTCTGTTCAGACAAGCTCTGCGGGTTTTTCTTAGTGCTTTGAAACAGTGCCTGGGGTTAAAACATAACAAAACCAAAAACTGCAAACAACCTGAGCTTTCTGAGCTTGGGGAAGCGAAACAACTCTTGCAGTGCCTCCGTTTTCTGCCTCCCTCGTGCTATGCTGGATTTTTGGTTTGTGGGGCTGGCAGGCAGATGGCACCACTGTTCTGGGTAGGGGAATGGACTGGATGTCCACCTTTGATTTCTTGGGCTTTAGCTTCAGCCCCAACAACACTGGAGGTATGGATAAAGTTGGTGCTTCTGCTGCTTAATTCATTTGAGAACCAGTGTGTTGTGATGGGTAAATGATCCTGCCCTAACCCAGTACCCCCCGGATAGATTCAACTACAACGGCTATTATCCTAGAGTCTGGAGGTGTAGTTCAACCCATCTGGAGGGAACCAGGTCAGGGAAGATTAGCTTAGATGGCTGGACTGGGCGAAGATTAGCTCAGGCTCAGCTCTCTCTTCAGCCATGAAACTCACTGGGTAACTTTGCCCAGTCCAATTGGAGCAGGTTTTTGCAAGGCTGTTGCCTTGAGCTTCTTGGAGGCAGTGCGGGATGTAAATGTAATCAATAACAGCAATTGAATCTGTGATGTTACACATCTACTTGAAAGTCAAAGCGGAGTATGGCGTATTTTCAGGCAGTCTTCCATTCAGGTACCGAGCAGGCCTGCTTAGCTGCAGCAAGATTGTTGAAAGGTATTCTGGAAGGGACCTTGGAGCTCATCCACTCCAAGCCTCTGCTCAAGGCAGGTGCAAGTACAGCGTCTCTGAGAGGGGACTGCCAGGGCTCTACTGACATGGATGGAGAGCCTGCCACTCTCTGAGGCAACTGCACCACTGCTGAACAGCTCTGCTGGACCATCTGCTTCCAACCAGGGCTCCCCTCTGGAGCTGCCATCCCAAGGATGAGGCTAGAGCCCTGGAAGCATCTGGTCATCTGTGGCCTTCCAGATGGTGCCAGACCACAGAAGTCTCTATCCATTGGTCATGATGGCTGGGGCTGATGGGAGGTGGTTCAAAATCATCTAGAGGGCCACAAGTTTTATTTATTTATTTATTAAAACATTTTTATGCCGCCCCATTCGCCGAAGCCTCGGGGCGGCTTACAACAGATCCCACCTCTGCTGTATCTACCTTATGTTGGTCCTTCAGTGGTCTCTCATTGACACAGTGGGTAGGTCTGTAATTGCATAGCTTTAATACTGCTAGGAAGCTGGATGTTGCCAGATAACTCTCAATTTCTCTGCATTTCTGTTTAGGGTTCCTAGAACAAAACTGGGAGGAAACCCCAAACCTTCTGTGTTGCTCTGGATGGTGCGAATTGTTGCAAGAGTAGTGCTGGACTTCACCAGGGAACATTTCAGGGCCTGAGCCAAGGAACTCTGTGCTGGGGCTGTCATCATGCAGAACAACTATGGAACTGTGGCCTTGCTGGGTAAGAACCATGTACCCTGCAGTAATTATGAAGTTTTTTGTTTCTTGGGCACAGGAAGAGCAGCATCTCCTTCTCAAGCATGGCTTTATTTGCCAGCAAAGTTAGTCTTGTCCCTCATTTGTTCACTTCTGCACAGGGTTGCCTGCTGATGAACCAGAGCTTATCTGTAAGATTGAACCAGGGGAAGAGCCATGGATCCCAAATGAGAAAGCTGCTAGAGCGAGGCGAATCCTACCTGGAAGCAAGTCAGGTGAGGAGTCGGTTAAACATGAAAGCAATGGAGGCGGGAGTAGCCATGCTTTCCAAAACATGAAATCGTCACTCTCCTGAGCAGAGGTTGTGGTTCCTTAGCTTGAAGGAAATTTTGCAGCTTGTACATGTTTAAATGTGCTCTTTGCATACGGCAGGCCCGCTTAGTGTTCCACTCCAGCAAAATCTACATATGTCCACCAGTGAGTGCTGAGAAAACTGAGCTGGTCGTGTAGGATCCAGTATAGCTGAATAGGTCCATCTTTCCCTTTTCTCACATTCATCCTTTTTCATTTAGAATTATCTCCCTCTGTTGGATAGCAAATGACATAGATCCTGATCTACCTTCTGTCCACCTCTGCACTAAATGACTTAATATAGTGTTAGATTCTGTTGGTTATGTATAAACTTAAGAGTTATACACTGGGATCCACTGGGATCAGTTATGGGGCAGGTGCACTTCAGAAAGCAAGCAACCAAGCCTGCTTTGGATGGGGATTGTGTCCCATGTGAATCTAACAAGTTTCACTCATTTCAGTGGGTCTGCTTTAATCAGGACATGCTGGAGACAATCCACCCCCCAGGTTGAAGTCCTTGCTTGGGCTTGGCACTTCCCACATTTATTATGACACTGATGCATAATCATTGCAAGGAGATGTAACAGTCCATCCAGTGGGTTAGAAGTGGAGAGCCACCAGCAGTGGCCAGAAATTTAATTCTGTCGCCCAGGAGAATAGCCTCCCCATATACTCTGCCACACAGTCACATATTTGTGGAAGGAGTTGGAGTGTCTTGCTCCCCAAATTGTTCCAGAGTATGTCTTGTGCAGAATTGAAGCCTTGGAGATGGAAGCAGGCGGGAGGGTATGTACAACGTAAGCATTCACCTTCCCATGGCTGCAGTGCTGAAAATGCACACAACGCAAACCCCTATTTGCCTGGCTGCAAATCTGAAAGATTTCATGCAGCCTTCCCCAAACTGATGCTCCCTGGCTGTGTTGGACCTCTCCCCCCAACATCCCCAGCCTTTCTTAAGCAAAGTGGGAAGGAAGCAAGGAAGCAGAGCCTCTGTTCGACAGAAAGAATGGCTGGCCTTGAACCCAGCATAAATTTGTGGACTCCTGGCTAGAGGTTTTGGAGACTGGTGTCCCATGTCTGGATTATTGGCAGGCCGTTCCTGCAGTCTGGCTGATGCCTTGCCTGGAGGTTTGGAAGATGTGATTTTTCTCCAAACAAGGTTAAGATTGATTATTTGTCTGCTGGTTATTTGGTGCAATAATATTCGTGTTCACAGTAATGTATATTCTTGCATAGACTACACCTCTGAATCCCTGGGTTTTAAAAGTCTGCCCTTTTGAAGAAAGGAAGTTTCTTCTGCTTCAGTTTTCCACACGTAACATGTCTTTGGGTGGAAATCTTGCAGATCCGATTCAGTGTTTGTTACCGCTTTGTTGAGCCAGTTGTAGGCCCACCATTTCCAGTTGGCATGGCTGGAGCCACAGTCCAAAAACCATCCGTTCCCCACCCAGGGGTAGTAAAGAGCATGGCCTTGACTGGAGGTCCTCTCCAATCCACTGTGAGTGGTGGGAGCTTTCCCAAATCCCAGGCAGAAGGTTTCCCCAGCTGTGCCTGCCTGTAGCAATCTTATTAAGAGGTGCTGGGAGCTGAGGAAGGGAGCTTTTGCAGGGATGGTGTGGGCTCTGCCACTGATCTGTAGCCCCTGGGAAGACACAGTCATAGAGACTTCCTGGCTTTGTGTATAGAAGGTCCCTGATTCTTTTCCTGCTAAGATTGGGAAAGACCTCAAAAGATCAGACTGTCCCTTGAAGTAGATGATCCTGGGCTTGGCAGATGGGGTGGACTGACTCAGGTTTACACACACACCATTCAGGTGCGAAACCCACTGGGCTAGCCTTGGATCAGACACCTTTGCTCAGCCAATCTACCTGAGAGGGCCGTGGGAAGAGTCGAGAGTGGTAATGCCCCGCACAGCACCCCGAGGTCTTCAGGTGTAGGGCAAGGGGCAACCTGGATAAATGATTTGTCTAGTATTTAAAGCATTAATTTTATTCTGTCTTCCAGCTAAAAAATAGCATCCAGATTAATTAAAAATATAGCCCCTGCCTGCAGGCTCACAGTAAAAGAAAGCAATATAATGCGGGGGGGGGGGGGAAGCAAACTCCAGTGCCAGTTTGTAAATCAACATGTTTATATAACAACCTGCTGGGATGGAAGCAGCTTAGGGAGGCTAATGGAATGCTTAGAACCTCAAGATGTAGTATTAATGTATCTTAAGGCTCATGGGTTAATAAGGCAACATTAGTTTATTGCTCAGCTTTGATTAATTATTTACTACAGGTTCTTTAACAGCAGTTGTCAGTGCTTCTTCCATTCGTCTGTAGGCAAATTACCACCAAAACCTCTTTGGGGCTTCACCTGCAAAACAGCCCAGGTGTCTTTTGCCTTAGACACTTCTCATCAAAACCAGGAGAGAAGTGCTTATAACTCTTCTTCACCCGCTCATCCAGAGACTGCTCTTTTTCTAATTCATCACAAGAATGCACATTCCACCCTTTACGCAAAACAGTTCCCAAGGTAGCTTAGGTTTCAAAGGAGAACAAGCCAAACTGCCCTGATCCTTTGGCTGGTAGCTGAAGCCAGAGGTTACCCTTCCTTTGATTTCTGAAGCCCCAGGGCAGCTGGCGCAGGAGAGCACCCATGGCTCCCACAGAAGGCCTCTCCTGGGCCAGATGGATCCCCAGCATCTCCAGGTGCAGCTGGAAAAATCTCCTACCGCTTGGAGTGGGCAGCTTTGAGCTAAATGGATCCATGAGTCAGGATTCAGTAAAGGCAGCACCCAGTGTTGGGGGGAGGAAAGCAAGCTTCTCTTTGTCAGAGGCAATTCTCTGCTTGCAATTAATCTAGCGTAAAGCACCTTCAGCTACTGTGCCTCTGCCTGATGGCTGGAGCCTGGCGGCAGGCCTCACTTCTGCAGTCCAGTTTTTCCCGGGAAAGAGACAGCCCAAGATCCAAGTGGTCCTTCTCTGCAGCAAGAGGGTATGTGGTCTTCCCCTCACTCGCTTCTCTTGAACCGGGACACTAACTCTGGTCTCTTAACCAAAGGCGAGCGGCTGTGTTTAACTTTAACTTGCTTTAACTTTCCCCTCTCCGTCCCCGCTCCCTCTTGATTCTAGCTCCCGAATCTCCAGATGCTGCAATTACGCCCTACAGGCAGTACCGTGGCACCACGTGGACCTACCCCGAGGTCATCGACCTCCTGGTCATTTGGCGGGAGCGGGAGATCCAGCAGGAGCTCCAGAGAAGGCACCGGAACATCGAAACATTTCAGGTCGTCGCCAGCAAGATGGCCCAGAGAGGCCACAAGCGTTCCGCACTGGAGTGCCGCTCCAAGATCAAGACGCTGAAGAGGGACTACCGGATAGCCAAGGCCAACAACTCTCCCGGAAAAGGGCATCTGGCCTGGCTTTTCTATGACCGGCTCGATCACCTCCTGGCAAACGACACAGACATTCCGCCCCCAGAGAGGCTGCCCACCTTCAGTCACCGTGGGGCCTCCATAGCAGACCCCACACCGCAGGGCTGCACGGAGCAGGAGGAGGCAGCCCTGGCGGAGAGGACCGACGCATGCAGCCCAGCCAGTCGGGAGCTTCTGGCGCTACGGACACAGTCACCTGCTGATGCTTCCGGCCTGGGCAATGGCTTTCCCGTGTCGCATATCAAGGAGGAAGCCCCTGATGAAATGGCAGGGAGCCTCCCAGTGGGTAAGTGGTGCGTTTGGGAGCCTCAGGTGCCCTGGCCAGCCTTTCCTGTGTGGATGCAGCTGGCTTTTTTACGAGGGGCGCATTTTGCCTTTCCTCTGGACAGGGTTCCAAGGCAAGTTCCAGCGAATTAAACCAAGGCAATAATAAAACTGCTCCTTTGTTGCAAAACGTCAGCACATGGTGGCATTTTCAGAATGCCTTTTGCAGTATGGCATTTTGTCCCTGTTAGTTGCATCAGAGTAAAGCTGCCACGATAGTAACATACCCTCGAATGTGCCACAGAAGAGCCAGCAGAGTGTAGCAATTTGACTAGGGGTAGGCAATTTGGTGCTTTGGACTACCGTTCCTATAATCTGAGTACTGGCCATGCCGCATGGCTGTTATGGGAGCTGAAGTCCAACAGATCTGGAAAGCACCGTCCCTCCATTAGAGTGTGGGATTTGGGCTGGGGAGACGCGGTTCAAGGTAACTCATGGGAAAGGAACCATATGTACCCTCTTGAACTACTTGGAGGTGAGGAAGGATATGAATCATGTGAGCCTCTAGTAGGCTGAAACATGTGGAAGGCCACCAGCCCCATCAAGCTTTGCTAGCATAGCTGCTGGAAAAGTACGTGGGGAGGTGTAGACCAGAACATCCGGGAAGCAGATGATTTCTCCTCTCCACTTCGCTGTGCACACTGTGAACACAGAGACTCCTTGTATATGCTGACGGGATTGGAGCTGGCAGGGAGTCGCCGAGAGAGACAGCTTGGGATGGTGGAGTTGGCTCAGCTGGTGAAAAGGCAGAACCAGGTTGCCTACGACTGGATAAAGAGTTAAAAATGAAGCTGCTGAGATCTTACAGTCCTTAAACAAATCCATGGTGCACCCACACTTGGAAGCCCGTGTCAGGTTAGGAAGAGAGATCGCAGAGTCAAGAAGATTGCAGCCCAGGGCAACTAGAATGATTTTGTGGTTGGAGGAACTCCGTGAGGAAAGATTGCAACACCTGGGACTATGTAGCTTAAAGCGGAACTTGATAGAGCCAGACTAAATTTGGCGTGGCGTGGAGAAAGGTGGAATAAAGGCCATTCCTGAAGCTGATGGGTGGGGGATTGAGACAGGTGAAAGGAAGGACTCATTCGCACGACACACGGTTGAATTAGTCCTCCGTTCCAAGGGCCTCCAGGTCAGGTGGCTTTGAAAGGATCGGACACATTCTTGGAGGGAAAGGTTCTGCACAGCTACTTGTCCTGGTGCCCAAATGCCGCTTCCAGCGCCAGAAGCAGCCTGCCCACGGGCACGGGTTGCTGGGGCACCTGGGTGGAAGGGGGCCGTTGCACTGAGGTCCTGCTTGAGGAGTCCTGTGGGAAACGGGTTGGCCAGAGCGTGGACAGGATGCTGCCCCAGGTGGATGCCTGGCGGATCTGCAGGGCTCTTCATGCAGCCGTAACGTGTGGACGCGTGTGGCTTCTCCACGACGGTCACTTTCGCGGATGGTAGCAGGCTGGTGTTGCCATTGGCCCTTGTCCCCATGTATCGTGACGCACTTGCTCTTGTCGAGGGGTATTAAAGACTGCTTTATAGTGATAATGGATCAGGAAGGAAATGTAGCACTTGCCCTGTTCCCAAAGTGTCACCATGGTATGTGTGAGTGTACAACGTTCCTAGTATTAGCATTCAGATAAAGGACTTTGAGATCAGGTGTGTTTTTTACACACACATTTGCATATCACAGGGAATATAAGAGCACAGCATGGATAACATACAAGGAGGCACCTAAAAACAAAGCACATTTTGAAAGATTTTAAAGCTGAATTCTAGGAGCATTTCCTTTCAAGATGAAGGGCACAATCCACCTAGACAGAAAAAGTCCTACAATTTCTTGGCTGGCTTGGCATGCTTGGAGTTGGAGGCCTCTTTTCTCTTTAAACAGGAATAGGATTGTACTTTAAAACATCTTATCCACTGACATTTCTCATCTTGAAACAAAATGGAGTGGAGAAGTAAAGCTGAGACAGATGGTTTGTCTCTCAGGAGGACTAATGTTGCACCCTGTGATAATGGATGATTGGTTCCAAAATCCCTTTAAATATGAGAAACTCACATATTGATATCATTCTTTATCTATTTGCTTAGTTATATTTCCCACAAAATAGAGTTCCTCTAACAATTGGTTTTTATCTTTTCCAGCTTAAGTTCCCAACTTTGGGGTGATACATTTACTTCATTTCCTATCATTGTTTTTGAGAACTTTGACTTAAGTTCCCAAGGTTTCTCTTTTGCAGGTGTACTATTTTAATATTGAAATATGTCTTAACAATATTTATTTATTACAGGATTTCATGTTTGTGCACATCAGCTGTTGTGTGCACAGTAGTCCAATAAACAGCTATGTTTTCCCCAACTTTTTAAACTGATGTACTTGTTACTGCTTTCCTGAATTCAGCTGGGAAAATTTAATCTTTCCCATAACAGTCTCCTAGGTTAATTAAAGATTCAGTCAAAATCTGAATGCTTCTGTTTCAATCAAACTGATGGAAATTTAATGCAGGAATTTCTTGGAATATATCTTAATATTCCTTTTGCTTCTTTATAAGAATTGCAGCTTATAAGAGTTACCACTTAAGAGAAAAATGTGGGGGATGAAATAATCCTTAATTTTGTGTAAGTATTTGCAAAGGGGCCTGTGGTGCAGGTTAGTACAGGAGTCATGCGAGACACACCACATGCTGTGTCATCTATTTTTGCTGTGGCTGGAGAGACCCAGTGTGATGTAGTGGTTAAAAGCGCAGGTCTGGGACTCAGGCGATCTGGGTTCTAGTCCCCAGTCAGCTATGGAGGCAACTGGGTGACTTTGGGCCAGTTGTGGTCTCTCACCCAAAACTACCTCACAGGGTTGTTGTGAGGATAAGACTGAGAAGAGGAGAAGGAGAATTATGTAAGCAACCTTGGGTTCCTTGGAAGGAAAAAAGAAGGGACATAAATATAATTAATAAATATGTTGTAATTCAAACTGCTGCACTCCAGAAAACTTCTCCGGCATGGAGGATAAAACATGGACGCACCTCCGGAGTAATACAGTGAGCATCATTCTGAATCTGACAAGCTCTGGATTTCTTGACTGTGTGTCTCCCTTTTCAGAAGTCTGCAGTCCGGCTCCCCCACCGCCACCTATTTCCTGCGATAAACCAGGCAGCTCTGCCTCCACAGTGGGTAAGATCATGGCCGTTCCTGCGTGTTAAGGCACGATGTCTCTTGCTCAGGCTCGTAAATAGATCGCTGGGGACAAATAACAGTCCCTTCCCGAAGCTGCATATTTGTGGTCTTGTGACAGAAAGGGAATGTTTAAAAGGCCTTTGCCACACCTGAGAAGTTTACAGTAAGGTGGGGTGGGAGGATAA
The DNA here is from genome assembly GCF_004798865.1 of Varanus komodoensis. Lineage (NCBI taxonomy): Eukaryota > Metazoa > Chordata > Lepidosauria > Squamata > Varanidae > Varanus > Varanus komodoensis. The sequence continues at coordinate 21,125,795 of NW_025336347.1, read as the reverse complement.
CTTTGGGAATAAGTCCAGGGCACTTAGTAGCTCACAGTAATCTTTATTTGCTCACCTGCCTACACCAAACTAGTCATTTATGGTCCAACTGAAGGGAAAAGACTAGCTTGTGTAAAATCTTTGTTCCTGGGTTATGGGGGGGTGTTTCTTTCTTTCCACAAACGACCACATGGGTGGCTACAGACAAGCCTGCTGACAAGGGGTGGATATGAGCCGATGTCCATACATGATGCTATGGCTCGGTTCAGACAATCGGGCAACACCATGGTTGAGATAGCTTTGCTGGGTCTGGTGTGATGCCAGATCCGACCCCCATCTGCCCGGCAGTGCCACTGCTGCTCTGCCCTGAGCATTGGTTGGGTCAGGTGACCTCCTTGCAGCTCTCCAAAGAGAGGAAATCATAGTTCGCTATGTTTTCTATATAATTAAATATTGTCTTATTTCATTCTTGAAATGCTACACTGTTTTTCTATCATTTGTATTTATTTCGAATATTGCTGTTTCACTTTTGAGGTGAACTTCAAAACACTTCCCAAAAGCGATCCTTCCATTTAAAGATTAATTAACATAATATGCACCCAGAAAAAAATAGAATAAAATAGTGGAAGAAAGAAGAGCAGAAGAGAAGAGAGAACCCCATAAAATGTATCAAGCAAGGCTAAAACATGCTGAGGTCTGAGCAAATAAGTCTTTACTTGGCACTAACATGAGGGGAAAGATGATTGCTGGAGGGAAACAATTTCAGAGATAGGCGCTTCCCTGGGTCTCAGTTCAGGAGGCAGGACAAGATGGCCTCTGACACAGGAATCTGGGTACAGGCAGTCCCTGGGTTACAAACAAGTGCCATTCATGAGAAAATGGAAATTCATCATTAAGTCAAATTTGTATGTAGGTCGAGCCGGCCCTCCACATTCATGGGGTGCAGGACCCCCATGAAGGTGGAAAAACCACAAATATCACTAGTGCCCCCCCTCCCAACTCACCAGTGCTTCCTCTTTATGGCAAGGGAATGCTGGAGAGATTTCCTTCTCCTGAAGGTTGGGGCAGGAAGGCCCTTTCTAGCCTTTTGTTTTCCTTCTCCATGGTGATGCTTTGGAGGCTCTCCCTCTCTCCCTTTTCACTTCCTCTCTCTCTATGGTGATTATGATTTGCTGCAGCAATTTTAAAAAATGAATAGGCTTTATGGCAGTTTGTAAGTATGGGTTGCTTGTAACTCAGCTATTTGTAACTGGAGGACTGCCGGTGCTAGGGTAGGTCCATATGGGAGAAGCTGGTCCTGGAAGTGACTCTGCTCTCATGCGCCTTAAGGCTTTAAAGCAGTCTTCTAACTAAGCCCGTAAAAGCTGTTAGCTTGCAAATCGTTTTGCTAGCCTGCTGGGGGCTGGCAGAAGAGGGTCAGAGTGTGCCCACTGCATCCCCACACTGGACACAGTGGAGGCGCGACAGAAAGCAGCCTGTCTCTCCTCTGCCAACTCATTCCCTTGCGTGGATTCCCTGGCACTGGCAGCTGTCCGGAAAATGCTTCAAGGCTGCATGGAAGGTTGAATTCAGTACCTTGACCCACCCGCAGTAGCAACCTGCCACAGTTAAGTTCAGCTTACCAAATTAGGTCCATCAAAAAAGCTGGCAAAATGTGAAACTTCCCAAAAAATTTAAGTATTCTAGAAGCAGCAGTAGATGGCCAGTTCAGTTAATTATCTAATTTCCCCAAGTGGTTCAGAGCATTCAGAAAAACTAATGGCTTTTGCTCCACCTTTGCCACGGTTCTGCTGAGCAGATGGAGAAGCAGCAGGTGAGCTACTCTAATTCCTGCTTTGCCTGTTTGGAAACTCAAACCCAGACCATGGTTTGCTGCGACATCTGGACTGAGTGCTACTTACACTTCAACAAGCACTGTGCTGGCTTGGACAACTGCCCAGAGCAATCCTAACTAAGCATGTTTACACAGAAGCAAACCCTTTGAGGTCAGTGTGCTGAATTAAGGGTTGTAAACTTAATCTTGTTTTTGCCCCCTCTCTTTCAGATGGGGCTGCAACCCCCTCCCCAAACCCCTTGCCTGATCCTGCACGGTCTTACGCAGCTGAGCGCCTGGCCAACATCCGGAAGCGGAAAAGGAAAAACCGGCAGGACGTGGCCCTTGAAATCACTCAGGCAGCCGACAAGAGAGTCCAAGCGGCTACTGACAGGATCTTGGCGGCTCTTGGGGAGTACGTAAAGGCCGATCTGGAAGACCGTGAGCGGGACCGGCTGGACACTGAGCAGATCATTGCCCTCATGAACCGCCAGACAGAACTGCTGGAGTCGCTCGTGCGAAAGCAGACTGAGATCCAGGCCCCCGTGTCTCCAGCACTGACCCGGCACGCCCGGCTTCCGCGGCTTGGGCAGCCCAGCCATTCGGCAGAGCCGTCCCCCTTGCGCTTGGGGGTCCCCAGGCGCTGTGTTGCCAGGGCCCGGTACAGGAGGTGACTCCGGAGCTGTGCAGCTTCAACTGGGAATGGAGGGCCGAGGGATTGTCGGTAGCTGGCTTAGCACGCAGGACATCGTGGGATTGTTTGTAACGGGTTGTGGCTTTATTTTTCAGGAATTTAACATCCTTTTTACAAGAAATGATTGTATTTGCTCAGTTGTACAAAACGGAGGAGAAAAAATTAAAGGAGGAATGTTTTTTTGCATTATGGATCTGGTCAGTGACGATGAAGTATTGGATGTGGGCGCCACATTATGCAAGAGGGAGGGCTCCCTGGTGGAGGTCCTTCCACCTGATTTTGGGGGGTTCCCAGTTCCTACACAGCCCCCGCCCCCCATGCAAGCAGAGTTTCCCAAATACCTGGGTAGCATTTTCAGGGGGCTGCAAGTGCTGTTCCAGGAAGGAGGAGGGGCGGAAAGACCACCTCCACTGGTCTGAATGGCCCAGCTTAAATCCGGATCCACATATGGGAAGCCCTGTGATGCATTTGGAACCATCTTGGAGCAGAAGGGCTGCCACCGTCAGCGCTGCTGCTGCTTCTAGGCCTGGGACTAATAACCACAAGGGCAGGACCAAACAGGCTGGTGTGAACCCCTGAGCTGGCACTGGCTTGCTGGCGTCCATCAGGGCTAATGCTGCCCATTGTGCAAGGCTTCCTCTGAAAAAAAAAATCTCTGGGGGTGATTAGTGTGTATTTTTACTTTAAATACCATATAGATCAGTGTATAAGGTGACTTGTGTATAGTATGAGGTCAATATTTTGGGCTGTTTTTCTGGTGTGTCATATGTCGGGTGTATAAGATGACCCCCAGTTTTTGCTTTGCTACTTTTGGTTTCAAGGGTTGTCTTATACATCAATATATATGGTATGTATTACTTCTTTCTGCAACAAAATGGTGCTTACTTCCTAATATGTTTAGCTTTAGGGCAGCAGAAGCAAACAGTGTTACATTCCTGTAGTCAATATGGTTTATTTGTAATATTTATATCCCAGGAACTCAAGGCAGCTTACCTCATTCTCCTCCTCCTCTCAATCTTATCCTCACAACAACATCCCTGTGAGGCAGGTTGGGCTGAGAGGCTGCAACTGGCCCAGTCACCCAGTCACCTCCATGGCTGAGCAGGGACCAGAACCCCGATTGCCTGAGTCCCAGTCCTGCACTCTTAACTACACCATGAATTAAATAAATACATCATCTAAATGAATTATGTATTTATTTTCACTCTCAGCTTAAGCTACCCCACAACAACCCTGAAGGGTAGATTAGGTTGAGTGTCTGTGGCTGGCCCAGAGTCACTGAATGGGACTAGAACCTGGATTTCCTAAGTTCCAGTCCAACACTCTAACCACTAAGACACAGCAGCTCTCAAATGTAATATGTACACTGTCCAGAGCTTTCCTGTCTGTCTGTCTCAGTGGGTTGGCGAGCAGGATGTTTCACAACCATCTTTGCTTGAGATTCACATGCCGCCTGCTCTCAGTTGTTGACCCTCAAGACAACTACACTAAACTTGAAAGTCTCCTCTGACTTACTCATGGATCTTTCCACAGCAGAGTTGCTAGGATGAGACTGAAATGGTGCAGAACAGATGTGGGCAACCCCTGGCCCAATTCCAAAAGCCTCTGGCAAGAGTTTGACATCCCTCTCCTGGCAGGCTGTTGGGCAGGGAGAGGGCAGTCGTAAAGGAAGGCTTCCGACACATTATCCCCAGGGGATGTGGTCCTGGACAGAGAACAAATTCCTACCCATGTTGGAGCTGAAGAGGCAAAAGCCTGATCAGTCCAGAACTGTGTTTCCAGACTGGCCAGCCAGAGGCCTCTTGGGGGCACACACAGGCCTGAGTGCAAGCACCCCCTGCTCGTGTTCCTAGCTAGTGAAGTACATTCATAATGACCTGAATACTGGCCAGAGCATAGGCCCATCAGGACTGGTGGCCACTGATCGCCTGCCTTCTCCAGGAATTTTATTTGCCCTTTTTAAAGCCACCCACACTGGTGGCGATCACTGCTTTCTGTGGCAGCATGGAAGAGTTTCCTCTCTGTCCTGAATCTCTCACCTGTTGGCTTCCTAAAAGGACTTTCTGCTCTAATAGAAAGGGGAGAAAATGCCTCCCTATCTACTTTCTTCACACCGAGCATATTTTTATACTTATCACATCCACCTTGCACTTATTCTAAATTAAAAATCCCCAGATGTTGTAACCTTTCTTCACAGGAGAGCTATTCCAGTCCCTTGATCATCCAGGTTTCCCTTTTGAGCTCCTTCTCCTGCTTTAAAATCACATTTTGAGGTATGACGACCAGAACTGTACACATTCTTCCAAGTGGGTTGTTCCATAGCTTTGCATGAGGGCACTACCAGTGCGGTTGCTCTATTTTCTTTTCTAATTATACCCAACCTGAACTGGCAGAAAAGTCTGAGAGCAATGACTGTAATGATAGAAGCAGAGAGAGAAGGACAGGCACATGGCGGGCATGTCGTGAGCAGAGCTGGGGGTCAGACTAGATGGCCCGGGAGACCCCTTCTGACTAGCTCTGTTTCTATGAGGTAAACACCCCTGCTAGAATGTGTTGAAATGCAGTTTGCAAAACAGGAATCTGAGCTGGGAAGGCTGCGTGCATAGGCCGAGTGAATGGCCATGCTGCTTAGTGGGGATTAAGACACCTTTTCCTAGGTGGGAATGTCTGGAGGAGCGTTGCCTCTTTCTAGGCCACTGTTCTGCAAAGGACTAACCTAACAGCATGTAGAGACAAGAACCTTGGTAAAATATCAGTATGGGGTCGTAATGCCTGCTCTTTTATGGGCTAGGCTTGGCCCTTGGACAAAGCACATTATTCCAAAATAACATCGCTGAAGAACCTAAATAGAATCATTTGGGAAGGGCTGAGGGTGTAGGAAGAGCGTAAGAAAGTAAGATGTGCCGTTAAGCTGCAACCAACAATATAAACCATAGGTGTCCTCTTGAACATTCATCTAGTCCATATTGTATACAACTAATTAATATTAATTCTGTACAACTTGTATAATATTGATACAAGCTTAAACTTCTTGCACAGTACAGGAAGCGTCAGAAATTCCGTGTGTTCCAAAGATAATTTAGGAAAGTTTCAAAATTTTAGATAAGTTTGAATTTTATCACTTGGAGGATTCCTTGGATTAATACTTCTTTGAAAAAGAACACAAAACTGTTAATCACCTCATCTTTCCTTTGTGTAAATCTCTGGAGTTCTGATAAATATATTGGAGGTATTATTCTTTTAGACTGTTCTTCATCCAACTTAAAAGATCCTAACTTGCCTGCCTTACTACACTTTTCAAAATATTTTTGTTTGAGGCTTAGAGATCTCTCAACTTCAAAAATCTTTTATTTCTAACCATTTTGTGTAGTACTTAATATCCTCCAACAACTTAAATGCCTGTATTTTTAAGCAAGGATAGTCTGGTGTCCTGTTTCTATCCTGCTGGCTCTGAGAAGCCTCTGAAACTTTTGCTGGTGGTTCCACTGAACTACTGCAGCTCCACCCACAGATGAGGCCTTTGGACAGACCTTTGGCCCATGCAGGTGTCTCCTCCCGTCTCGAACCTGTCAAGCCGTGACCATCTCCACATCTTATATGGCAGCAGATTCTATTCATTAATTAAGCATTTCTATAAAGTGATTTCTGCCTGCCCTGAAGTTAGTGCCACTCAATGTCACTGCATGGGAGTCCTCACTCAGAATGGAGCCTTTCCCATCGTCATGGTACAGCTGGTTTTATTCCTTGTGACAGTCCTGTGATCCTCCAGTGGCACAGAGTACTACTCAAAACTTTGTCTTCCTGCCTTCCGCCCTACAAAAAGCACCAAGCCCCAATAGATGCAAGACAAACATTTATTCTGAGCTGTTTCCAGTGGCATGGTAAAAATCAAGCCTATGTGGTGAGCCTATATGTACAAAATGGATTAGTTTCTTTTAAATGAAGTGGCTTCTTCTTATACCACTGTTCATGCACTGAATTATTTGAGAGTAGCTTTAAGGCCCATTCTGGGAACTGCATGTAATAGGTTTAAATGAGGCAACTGCATGAAATGCCCTCCAGCCATTGGCTGAGCTCCTAAAAAGTCATGGATTGTCAGCAAGTGTTCTGACTGGAATGGGAAGCGGCAGTAGCATAATGTTAATAAGGAGCTGCAAAGGATTGAAGCTTAGGTTGAATGGGAGAAGATCTTCATGTGTACTGATGAGAAGATGGGTGCAGCTGGTAGGACTGGGGGGTGTGGAAGAGGGCCGAGGGGGCAGGGATGAAAGATGGGGCTGAAAATTATCTCTGAAATGAGCCTTAGGAAAGGGGGGGGGGGGGGGTTGAACAAGGATGTAGTGGTGAGGGATGGATAAATAAATACAATGGACAAGATTCAAGCCTACAGGGACCCAAAGGGGGAACTGCGTGACAGCATCACAGGTTCCCAGCTTGCAGCTGGAGTGACCTACTTGTCACTGGATGATAAAACCATGATGGTCAGTGTCATCCTTTCCATAAGAAGAGAAGGCAGACGTTGGGAGCGTTGTGGGACTAGTCCACCTGCCTCTATTTGTGGGAAACTGCTCAGTCCCCAGAATAGCAGAGACAGACACCTTTTGAGACTGGCCTGAGGGAATAAGCTGTTTTTGTTTCCGGGAGGTGCATGAACCAGCTGCTCCTACTTCACAGCAGCTGCTGCCTGAGAACACAAGGCCGCTGCAAGTGGAGGGAAGTGGGATTTTTATGTCAGCCTTCCTTGGTCTGCTGCTGGGCTAGATGTGTTGGGTTGGGCCTCTCCCATCATAACCGGGCCAGCATGACCAATGTTAGCTTTCCATTGTTGGTGTATGCATATAGTTTAGCAGCCCATACTCTTCTTATAATCCAAATATGCTCTTGGCCTTCTTTATAGTCTGAAAAGCTAGAATGCATCCTAATACAATAAATATGCAGAAAAACCATCCCCGACCCATTCCTAGGTCGGTCCAGATTTGTACATTTACTCACTTTCAAGAATTTAACTACCAGGCTTCCCAGTTATACATGCTGGGAATACATGCAGCTCACTGCAGACAAGCTTCAATAACATCCCACTTTTCACTGAAACATTTCATAGGAGCCCAGTATGAAGACGCTTCTGCAGAATTAGTCACAGATGTAAACTGAGCAAAAGGTAGGCAGCACAAGTTGTGTGTTAGCTGCACAACTCAGTCCTCAAACGAAAGAGCCAGGAGGTTGCCACCTTTGCCCAAGGTAGTTGCCTCATTCTGTCTAAAGGCAGGGCTGGCTTTGTTCGTGACATAAATGAAGCGAGAAGGTAGCACAGGCAGTAGGGGCCGGATCCTGACTAACTACGCAATCCTATACAAGTCAGAAGTTTGAAATGTATATTGTTTGAATTCAGTGGGGCTCACTCCCCAGGTAAATGTGTCTAGAATTTGCAGCCTAAGCTAACTTAACTCGATTGCCAGTGAAAGTGTCAGGGCCTGTAAGGCCCAGACCAAAGAGGTGGTGCAGAAGAAGAGGCTGCGACGCTGCGGCCGCCCCTTCACTCCCCGGCTGCCTGGCAAGCCAACAAGCCGCGGCCCCGAGCAGCAAGAGTAGCCGGTGGCAGCGGCGGCGAGGCAGGAGCCTCTCCGAGGGAACGGGCGCGTCGGGGATTCCTTGCCCCGCATCCCCAGCGAGGCGCAAAGGCAGCGCTGCCTCGTCGCGGCCCAAGAACAGCGCGTTGGTGCGGGACCGTGAGAGAGGCGGGCGCAGGTGAACGTGAGGCGCATGCCTTTAGGACCCGAGGGAGCTGACACGTGGGGATCTGCGGCTCGGCCTCAGCAGGAAGAGGAGCGGCCGCTGGCTGCGGGCGGCTCGCTGGTCCGCCTTCGCCCAGCCCAAGCCAGACCTTGCGCGGGCGACGGCAGGCCCCGTTCGGCCTCTGGTTGCAGCCCCAGCAGGGCCGCCGGCGCAGGAGCAAGGAGGGCGGAGGATCGAGGGTCTCCCCGGGTCCGCTCGTGCAGGCGACCGGGCGGCTCCCGGGGGGCACCGGCGATGGCGGCCCCCCCGGCTGCGAGTGCAGGGTGTCGAAGGGACGCGCGCCGCCACGGCCAGACGAGGCTGCCTCCACTGTGGGTGGAGCCGCGAAAAAGAGCCGTTTTGCTTTTCCTACTCTGTTCGTTTAAATCTCCGCATTTTCTCGAGGAACGTGTATGACATGTGAAGGGGCCTTCGTACGAGTCGAATCATTGGCCCACCTGCCCCGGTATTGTCTGGACTGGAAGCCTAAACCAGAGGTGGGGAACGGATGGTACTCCAGAAGTTGTTAGGACTGCAACTCCCATCCTCCTCCACTATTGGCTATGCTGGCTAGGGCTGATGGGAAGTTTTTAGATTTGGTTTTGCATTTCTAGCTGAGATGCTCTGTATTCACATGTTTTAACCAGATATTTTCTATTTAAAACTTCTTTGTTGCAAATTATTTTGAGGTGTCTTTTCTATACAATCAAGCATTCTATAAATTGATTAAATAAATACTAACAAATAGTTGTGCAGAGGAGGGGATTTCAGGAGTAGCAGGGGCAACAAGCCGACCGTTGGGCTTCAGCTCCCATCCTTGCTTTAGCTGTGCTGACTAGGGCTTCTGGGAGATGAAGTCCAATCTAAAGTATCTGGCGATCTGCTTTCTGCCCACCTCTACACCACACAACTGTTAAACTGGTCTTTTAAAACCTCTGGCTATCCTACACATACAGCAAATGTGCAGAGAGATTCTGACTATACTTTTGACCATGGGGAGAAAGAGAGAAGTCTTATGGTTGTTTCAGAGCATTTCAAAACGTTTGGAAACTTTTCATTTTGAGTGCAAAGCTACAATCCTTCAGAAATGAACATCTCCAGAATTCTCCTGCACGGCTCATGTTTGCATGCTTACAACCTTCCTGTACCTTCTTACAAAGTTTGAGCCATAAATCTCATTGCAATCTGTCACTCCTCCCCTTTGTTTTGGCTTTTCTCTGTTGGTTAGGATTTCTTGTCTTCTGACCTGAGATCAGATACAGAATGGAGAAAGAAGGATGCAAGCTGGATCCCCAGAACTCTGGGGAAGGGCAGATCCCAAAAGACACCAGCTTAGGTAAGGAACTGGGTGGCGTCTATAATCAAGAACATTTTAACAGCAACCATGTAAATAATGGCTTTGATTTTTGTCAGGGGGGAGGTGGGTTAACTAACCCCATGTTAGGGACTTTCTTTCTGGTGCACTGGATCTTCAGCTGTATCTAAAGTGTTTAATCCTCTGGCTCAAACTAGGCCAAATTGCACAAGAAAGTTGCATATTTCACAAGAGAGGAGAATATCACTGGATGTGTCGCTGTTTGAAAGCATTTTAGACTAAAAATAGGAAAATATGAGCAATCCGTTTGCAGTAGCCTTGAGTTTGCATTGCTAGTGCGTGTGTCCAGCAGTCATGGGGCATTCTTCAGGAACTGAGCCCTGCAGGTGCAGCATCTCAAAGAGCCCCAGTACCTGGCATGGGAGAGGGATGCTGCTGAGCAGTTCCATGGGCCTTGGCAGGAATGGAGCCCTGCACAGCTGTGAGCAGCATCCCCTTCTGCACCACATCCAGCCACCTTTTCAGCTGCTGACTTGACACGGAAAAAGGTTGGCCGCATGGAACTCGCCAGAACTGAAGCCCACCTGCCTGCAGACAGTGTCCCTCTTCTGTGCCGCTTGCAGTGGCTTGACACAGAAGAAGGCTGCCAGTTATTTCTGCGAGTGTTCGTGGACTTCTTGGCTGGACTCACTTTGCAAGACTAGGCTAAGCACAAGAGGAAGTCCGTGAATACTAGAGGAATGGATTCGGCTAGGTTTTTTTTCCAACCCTAACTAAAAGACGTGTGCTTTGGTGCAGCGGGAGAGGATTTGAAGGATTTTGAGGTTGTCAGGCTTAGGAATGAGCATCAGCTGGATTGAACGACCTTCACAGCCCCTGTCAGCTCTGCAGTTCTCTGGCCGCTGTGGACTCTGCGCGTGTGCAAACGCGTAAGACAGCAGGAAGCATGGCTGCTCCTGCTTTCTTCCCAGGCTTTCAGTGGCATCCCAGCCTATCTCCGAACTGTGGAAACGGTAGCAGTGCCGTGCGGGAGGTTTTGCCTTAGCTTTGAGCGAGGGAGGGCACCACCCAACGTGGCTGCCTGGAACCCTCCAAACTTGGAAGTGTAGGACTTTTTGCTGGCCAAACATGCATAGGATTGTGCCCGAATTGGCATTTCTTGGTCTGACTCCTCATCTTTACTTATAACTAGAAAAACACCCGGAGGAATCACCCGTGGCAGCTTTTCCTGGGTGGTAGCATTGCATACCAGAAGCAGGGAATCAAATGTGTGAATGTTCCTGATATTTTTTCTAAACTTTCTGAAGTTTCAAAAGCTAACCTGGTGTATTTCCATTACTGCTAGTCCTGAATGTTAAAAACAAAACTCTCCTTGTACCTGAGCGGTATTCACACACTGGTTTTCCTTTCCTCTCATTTGGAAGTGGCACCACTCAGATGCCACTTGTGTGTTTTGCTTCCCAAAGAATCCACAATTCTATGTTCACACTGTTCAATAATGGAATTTGATATCTGGAGTAGGTCTTGCATCTTGTAACTTAACAACAACACTACACTTCAAGCCTGAATGGCTGTACCGGTAAAGGTACTTCCAGAAGCTATCCAGGGTAGACAGAGAATTATGCCCACTGGGGGAGGATATCAGTGTCCTGCACATAATTTATATAAGAGATAAATAAGATGACCTTTTCTTCTGAACCAGGCAGTAAAAGCTGATGAGATTGTTCAAGGGCAATAAAAGCAAGCCTAGGCCAACATGTGCAAATGCAGAAAGGAAGGGCGGTAGCTCAGAGGCGGAGAAGCTGCTTTGCATGGAGGAGGTCCCATGTTCAGGTCTCTGGCACCCCCACGTAAAAGGATCAGAGAACAGGCGATGGAAAGAGTTGGGGCCCTGGAGAGCCGTGAAGTAGTTACTGAGCCAGATGGACAAATCGTCCGGCCTCTGCAGCTCCTTGTGCTCCTGAAAGCGCTCTCCTTTCTTTTCTCTTCCTCAGGGGTGCCACTTGCTGAGGACCAAGTGGCTTCTGCTGCCATCACTGTGGCTACCGCTGCGGTGGCTGCCATTAAGACCGTCACAGGGATCCAGTCGCGCATTTTCACAAGGCTGGCGACCCGGCGGAGGTTTCAGCGACGAGACCACGATGACCTGGACGCGCTCGAGCAGATGGTGGAGAACGCAGCGGCCGTGCGCCTCCGGGCCGTCGTGGAGTCCAGCATAGACTCCCTGAGGACCATGATGTGCTCCTGCCTCTTCCAGTCCCCGGCGGTCCTCGCTGGGCTCATAGATGAGCTTTACATCATGGAACGCGCGTTCTGGGTGCAACCGGGGCGCTCGGAATGGTGGGAGAAGGTCGTCCTGCCGCACTGGGATGACCCGCTCTGGCGAGAGAATTTCAGGATGAGCCGGCAGACCTTCATGGAGCTGTGCGACATGCTGAGGCCTGTCCTGGAGCGGCAGACCACCAACATGAGAGCCCCAATTACGGTTGAGAAGCAGCTGGCCATCGCCGTCTGGAAGCTGGCCACCCCGGACAGCTACCGCTCCGTGGCGGAGTGCTTCGGCGTTGGACGGTCCACGGTTTCGAGGATCGTGATAGAGGTTTGCCAGGCACTCTACGACGTGTACCACCACGTGGTGCACCTCACCAGTCCCCAGGGGGCGATGAACGGCTTCGCAGCCAAGGGCTTTCCCCACTGCATCGGGGCCATCGACGCCATGCACATCCCCATCATCGCCCCCGCCCACAGAGCAACGGAGTACATCAACAGCAAGGGCTATTACTCGATGGTCCTGCAGGCACTGGTGGACCACGAAGGCAGGTTCACGGATGTGTACGCCGGGCGGTCCGGGAAGGTCCACGACGCCAGGATCTTCCGCAGCTCCCCCATCTTCCGTGCCATGAATCAAGGCACATTTGGCCCCAGCACAGTCCTGGACATGGAGGGGGAGCAAGTGAAACCGGTGATCCTTGGGGATCTCGCCTATCCTCTCCTGCCCTGGCTAATGACTCCCTACAGCGGCCACCTGGACACCCGCAAGCAGCTGTTCAACGACACCCTGGGCCGCTGCCGAGCCGTGGTGGAGTACGCTTTCGAGCGCCTCCGGGGCCGCTGGCGGTGCCTGCTCTCCCGTCTGGACGTGCGGGAACGCTACGCCCCCAGAGTCATCGTGGCTTGCTGCATCTTGCACAACATCTGCGAGGCCAAGGGGGAGCCCCTCCAGGAAGGGTGGGAGGAGGTGGTGAGATCCGTCGCAAGGTCTTATCAACAGCCCGAGCGCCAGCCCGTGTATGTGTCAAACCCCCGTGCCCGGGAGATCAGGGATCTTTTCAGCACATACATGGAAAGGAGAGCACGGGAAAAGCAAAGCTGAATCCTCCTTTCCTCCCAAAATTGACATTTTTGGCAGGTTCTGGGAAGAAGATCTGCCACATTTCTCACATCTCACATTTCACATAATTTGGACAGGGCACTTTGTAGTCTAGTCTCTTCCCTGCACAAGCTGGAGTAAAATTTCAAGTAACCGAGGAGGGGGAAACTCGTGGTGCTCTTGATGTTTTGCCTTTCAGCTCCCGTCAGCCTAGCCAGCATGGCCCATGGTGAAGGATGATGTGCATTTTAGACCAAAAATCTGGGGGCCATGAGTTGTGCGCCCTTGGCATGCCCCGTCTCCTGCTCCTTCTGTCTGGAGAATCGTTGCAGCGCTTGTGTTCATCCTTCCACACTGTGGCTGGTGGCTCCACAAGCGGCCACTGCTCCAGGTTGAAGAGTCTCATGGCAAGGTGTGCTCTGAAGAACCCCTTCCGGGGCTGCTGGGCTTAAATGGTGGCCAAGGGCAATGGAACCAGCATCGATGCTGGAAGCTACCCGTTCCTTTCCCACTATTAGGCGGATGGCAAATTGAGGATGTGATTTCTCCATCCACTGGGACAACAGCAACCACAAAAGAACATGGGTCGGGAGTGAGTTACTTTAAGTGGTGCTACAAAATCCGAAAACTGGAAAATTGGAATTAATGTTATTTTAACATTACAGTATTTTAATTGTGTCTAACACACTCCCTTCACACTTGTTTGATGTGTCTTTGTGAGGAAGGGTGCTAGAAATAAGATTCAGTTCATGTTGGTTCAGGATCAAATTCTGTAATAAACTGTGGCTCGAACCTGGATGTTTGTTCTTTCTTCTTAACTCTTAATCATTACCCCAGGATGCACAAATTAGTAAAAAAGGAGCTAGAATAAATGAAGGTTTAACCAAAGATTACTTGGGGTTTTTGGAAGAAACTGGGACATGATTATGTTTTACAGAATTGCAATTATCTAAAACAAGGCCTTTGCCTTTAAAATACTGGAATTTCTAGCCAAAATGCTTACTTTAAAGCAGAACATGTGATATTTCAATGACTCCTAGGAGGCAGCAACTACTGTCATTCCTTGTCATGCTGGCTGGGGCTGATGGGAGTTGCAGTCCAACATCATCTGTGAGTCCCCCCCTTTTTGCAGCCCTGCATGAAGTCACAAACTGGAGACAGCAAGTAGAACGATGATACATTGCTGCTGGATCACAAAAGATAAGATGCCCATCTTCCCACTGGTCCCATTTTGGGCATCATGTAGTTACTGATTAAATTTCAGTTATTAAAACTTTTATGATTCTTTTTACAAGATGGAATTGCTAGCTTTTTCTTCTCGACTGAGGCTCTACTAATAAAAGCTGTAAATGGTCTGGTTTTCTTTAGCATAGTGATGCAGATAGTAAAAAGCCACACCTGTTGAACTTCTATTAGACATGCAGCTACTAATAGGTGAGTCAATGGGGGAAAGGTCATTTCCGACACAAAATGCAATTTCATACCTACTGCCACTCACATGGCAGAATTGGACCCAGCAGGTGTTTGGGGAGGGTCACGGGAGTCCTCAGACAGTCCCGGCGGTGGGCTGGCCTGTGCGAGTTGCCCGAGAGGCCGCCGAGTCTGTTCTGCGTAGGAGGCCACGTGCTGCTCTGCACGGAGGGTGTCGAGTCCAACGCTCACGAGGGTCACGCAGCTGCTACGGTGGAGGACGCTGCCAGCATGTCCAGGGGAGGATAGGGTTGCTCTCGCACAAGCTTACAGCACCCGCTGGATGTCTTGGAGCACAAGGCTCATCATCCCCAGAGAACATGGATGATGGGAGTTCCCCCAGCATACTTGAAGGGCAGTAGACTGGGGAAGGCCTACATAGTAAATCCTGGCTTGAAGGGTCATTGCTCAGTTGTGTGGGCTTTTGCTTGCTTGATGCTCCTACCTAAATGTAGGTATGTGATGACCCTTTTAGGAAGGGCGGGGGGTGGTGTGGCAACAGCTTTTTTCCTTGCGAAGATTGGCAGCGGTTCCTAGGATTTCAGAGGAGGATGTCTTTAACGCCCCTGCTTTGGTCCTTTTTAACACAGGGGTGGGAAGTCTCTGGTTTGGGGGCTTCATCTGTCCTTGGGATCTCAAGGCAGCTCCCAGGTTTTCTCCAGGTTGCTCTGCCCCATGTCCCACAACTTCCAGTGGGTTGATGGTTCTCCAGCTTTCAAATCTGGTGGGCCTTCCCCTGTACTAGAGCACTGAAAAGCCTTTCCTGAGGCTTAGTTACAGGCCTAGGAGCATTAAACTGCGATTGGTTGCAATATCTGGTGCTTTTGCCTCCGGCCTTGCTCCTCTTGCAAGTTGCACCCCAAATTGGAATGTAGTCCCCCCAAGAGGCCTGCACACCGTTTTAATGGGAGAGGCCAACGCTTGTATCAAGGAGGTCCTTCTGTGTACAAAGGCTCTGAGCTGTGACCCCTTCCCAAAAGCAGAGGGCCCCTTGCATCAGCTTTAAAAGTAAACATCTAAGTATTTTGGGAAGCCCACTCTCGGTTCTTTACTTGTATAGCTTAGGACTCCGCAACTAGAGGGGATTTCTTTCCCAAGCTAGCTTATTAGGGTTGCCAATATCTCCGCTAGTCTCCGCCCCTGTTCCTTTAGCAGCAGTCTGGATAGGAATGAATATTTTTTTCTGCACATTTCAGCACATTAATTCTCTGATAAAGGAGTTAGAACGAGCTCTCGGTGGGCAACCCAACAGCCTTGCAGAGAGGAATGGCTTTTGTGAAGCAAGTCCAGCTAAGATGGAATATAGAAATGCTTCTAGGACATCCAGATCCATCATTCCTGCTTCCTTTCTCTTCAAATACTTCATCTCCTTATCTCTCATTTTGGGACGAAATCTATGCATTGCTGCTAGCTAAGCAAGGGCAGCAAGAAGAGACTGAAGAGCTTCGATGCGTTGGGGGAACAAAGGCACTGCCTGTTGCTATGACCTTCCCAATATTTGTGCATGCATGTGCTTTCAAAGGCGCATTTAAAAGTTGCCAGGGAATTTGTACGGGGCTCACAACCCGCACTAAGACCATGTACCCGCTCTATGCCAAACCCTTCTATAAAAGTTCTATTTATCCCTTTTTTTTTCCCGGCTAATACAATCCCTTGCCAATTATTTTGTGCCTTCCCTTGATAGCACTGCAGTGGGGAGAGTAAGGGGTCTTCATGGCTGGCAGCCAGTCAGCCTCCCCGCTTCTTTCTCCCCTGTGCTTCCACTCTTCATGAGGTCTGGTAACTTGGCATGGCCCAGCCAGGAATTCCTCAGCAGAGCATAAATGCTGACTAGGAGTTTTTATTTTTAATTTATTTACAAAATTGATCCCCATCTTTCCATCAAACAGGCCCAATGTACCAAATACTATGAAAGCATCTGTACATCAAATAGTATACAGAAAGAGCACCCAGGTTCCCATATTTAGATGCAAGACATTTGGTGGTGCGTCACTGGCTGGATCAGCTTGTCCTATAACAGTCGGAGGCTTTGTGATTAAAATGTAGGATGCATGTTTATAGGTAAATAGAAAGTGGCCCAGGCCACCTGTGCAAAGATTGCTGCCATGAAAATGCCCCTGTTGCTATTCTTCTAACTCACCCTGTTTGATTTCTAATGAGTAAAATAGGATGTATGTGGTTTCCTGGAAGTGGGATGGTCCCTAAGCCAAAAATCCTTTCCCCTTTGATCTCACCTGTGTGGTTACTTGCAATGTGTACATTTTTTGTCCTCGCCACTATTTCTGAGGACCAAAGCACACAGGACGTTAGATGTGCCCAGGGACTGCAGTTTTCATTTTAACTCTAGGCCTGTGGTTCCCAACCTTTTCTATGCACAGCATGCCTAGAAAACGTATGATTTGTTCACACCCCCTACAAAAGTAATATCACAGTTGAAGATGAAGTCAAATTTCTAATTTTTGAACTACATACAGTACTGTGAATGAAATAATTGAACTAAAAAAGCTTCTAATTCAAATGGAGTAATTAGAACAAATTGTAAACAGTAAAACCAATCCCAATCGTCAACATAAAATCAATGACTTGTGTGTTCCTGCTTCTCATTCACAATTTAGTCAAAACATAGAACTTTCTTGCCGATTCCAACCCACAAATCTGCCTGTAGATTCAGGCGATACCTTGATTTTGTCCTGATTGACAAAAGAGAACTGAATTCAAATGCAAACAAAATAATAATGTTATTAGGATAATGTTTGGTAAATCATGGCATAGCCTTCCTCTTTGTTCCACACTCTGAAATGCCACCTGGCAGCCCCTGGGGGCGCAGGCACCCCAGGCTGGAAGCCCTGCTCTAGGTGCATCCACAGAAGCTTTAAAGATTCCGAATTGCTACCCAGGTTGAACCCTCCTCACCAACTTCATAAGGAAGCCTTTCAATATACAATTCTTTTGTTGAAATAGTCCAGTTCAGTGTAGGCTTTATGGTCTTCAATTAGCTGTAGCCACATTCTGATCTGTTGATTCTGCCATTTGTTGTGTTTTTGTGATTTTATTCAGTGTCATAGTGTGTTATTACACTGCATTTATATCGTTTTTTTCCTCTTGCAAGAACCCAACACAGCTTATATTTCTCATCTGCTCCATTTTTATCATTACAACAACCCTGTGAGGTAGGTCAGGCTGAGTGAGTGAGTGGCCAAAGTCACTGAGTGATCTTCATGGCCAAGTGGGGACTAGAACTCAGGCCTCTGACCTCCTGCATTCCAGCCCTGGTTCTATTACATGCAGTTTATAAACTGTTTTGAATTATGTAGGAAAGCCAGATGCACATAACTTGTGCTCTCCTTTTCTGACTTGGATCTTTTTTCTCTCTTGCAGAAAATTATGGAGGAAGGACTGGAAAAGATGGCACAGCAGTAAAAGCAGCTCATCCAGCAGATGCAGGAAATTCAGAAAACAGTGTTTGCCAAAACAGACATCAATAGCAAACAGGTCAAACTCAGTGATAAAAGCATCAGTATCAGAAAGCAAATCAATGAGATGGAAAAATTGTGCGAACTTTCAGCCTGTAAGTTGCTACAGGTGAGGATTCTGGGTACCCCACAGGGCTAGTTCTTCTTCATCTTATCTCCTCTGGAGGTGGGCATGGAGAGTGGGCTCCCTTCAAAGCATCATTCAAAGTTGCATGACTTTTCTTTCTCACCAATCAGGCAGTAAAGGCCGTATCATGTATTGAATCCAGCTACATGTACACATTTTGGTCGTGCCACAGAACATTTCCTGCAGGGTGGGTTGTTGCTAGTTGTGAAGTTGTGTCCGACCCATTGCGACCCCATGGACAATATTCCTCCAGGCCTTCCTGTCCTCCACCATCCCCTGGAGTCCACCTAAGCTCACGCCCACTGCTTCAGTGACTCCATCCAGCCACCTCATCCTCTGCCATCCCCTCCTTCTTTTGCCATCTATTGTTCCCAGCATTAGGCTCATCTCCAGGGAGTCCTTCCTTCTCATTAGGTGGCCAAAGTATTTGAGTTTCATCTTCAGGATCTGGCCTTCTAAAGAGCAGTCAGGGTTGATCTCCTCTAGGACTGACCGGTTTGATCGCCTTGCTGTCCAAGGGACTCGCAGGAGTCTCCTCCAGCACCACAATTCAAAGGCCTCAATCCTTTGGCGCTCAGCCTTCCTTATGGTCCAGCTTTCACAGCCATACATTGCAACTGGGAAAACCATAGCCTTGACTATACGCACTTTTGTTGGCAGGGTGATGTCTCTGCTTTTTAGTATGCTGTCTAGATTTGCCATAGCTTTCCTCCCCAGGAGCAAGCATCTTTTAATTTCTTGGCTGCAGTCCCCGTCTGCAGTGATCTTGGAGCCCAGGAAAATAAAATCTGTCACTGCCTCCATTTCTTCCCCATCTATTTGCCAGGAAGTGATAGGACCGGATGCCATGATCATGATATTACACTCTTAGTATAGGTGGAAACCTAGTGTGAGGATGGATCATCTTTTATATTTAGTAACTTAAGTACCAGCAGAAGGAAAGTACAACTTAAAGCACAACATGATCTGTGTGTCTTCCCTCCTTCAGAGACACTGCCATTGAATCCAAAGGTGGAAAGAGGTAAATATCTGGGGCTGAAATATGAGAAATTAAGTGTGTAGCCCTGGTCTGCCACAACAGTAAATGAATGGGATGGAAAATGTAGAAACCACTTAATTTTCTGGTTTTTTAAAAAGTGGATCAGAACTTTCCCCAAAACAGGAGAAAGAAGTTATAGCTGCAGTTCTATGTATGTTTAACCTGGGAATAGTTCCCTACAGAACACTGTGGGATTTGATTTTCTGTAAATACGTTAGTAGTGCACCTGGCACTTAAAAAACCAGACCCCCACTTTGGCGTTGCAGCGCTAGCCCCAGTCCGACAGCCGTCAACTGAACGCTTTCCTGCAGATCAGGAAAGGTGCCAGCTTTTCAGGCTTCCCTACCTGTGTCCCTAACAGCACGTTGATCCAAAGAGATCGGCAGTGAGGATATGCTTATCTCCTTGGGACGGGAAGCCCCTTGTCCTAAGCTGGCTAGAAGCACAGCCACAGCTCGCGAGCCTTGCGTGCAGTGGGTTCGGGGCTGGCACTGCACGGACTAGACGGAGCATACGGGGCAAGCTGTTCGTTAAGGAGACGGGGGGGCACAAGTGGGCGGAATGACAGGGCGGACTTAATCCGTGCAGGAGTCAGGCACTGGCATTTAGTGATGACAGAGCTGCTGCTATGAATCAAACCGCACTCTGAAAATTAGCCTGGCGTCCTGTCTCCCCACAACAGCCAGCCAGATGCCCCTGGACAGACCCCCACGGAGGGACACACCAGCAGCACCCCTCTTCCTCTGCCTTTGCCTAGAAATAGCATTTGTAGCACTGCCTCTGAAGATGGAGGCCCTATCTAGCGAACAGCGACAGTGCATTCTTATACCTCTACTCAGAAGTAAGTCCTGCAGAGTATTGCAGCCCTTTCCTGTGTGTGCTAGAAATCCCCTGTGGGAGCTCTCCAAATCGGTGCTGTCATCTCATTCTGGGGCAGTGAATTGCACAGCTGAACTCTGCACTGTGTGGAGTACTTTGTCCTAAAACTTCCACCACTGTTCAGCTTCATTAGATCACAATCCTAGAACAGTAAAGCTGGAAGGGCCAAATCAGTGACCCTGTCCAGCCCCTTGTTCTGTGTAGGGCTCCGGTTTGGATGTATGCGTGAATTAAATCCTAAGCAAGGTTTCTCTTTCATATGTTTATGTATTGCAGATCTTAAATTGTGTGCCACCAGAGGGTGTTGGAGTACTTTTTTTCTTTTGAGGACAGCTTCCATATCGAAGCAGATATTAACCAGACAACTAGAGCTCAACTTTTTTCATTGCCCAGCTCTGTACCATCTAATAATGCACCCTTTCTCAATCTGGCGCCCTTTAGATGTAAGTACAGCTATTCCTAGCACTCCTGGCCGTAGTGGTTGGGGCCAATGGGAGCTGAAGTCCAAAACATCTGGAAGGCACTAGGCTGGGGACAGTTGGGAAGTGTTCCCCCGGAGCGTGGTCAATACCATTAACCAGCGGTTGGATCACGGGCGCTCCTGGGCTAGCCATGGGCCTCCTCTCTGTGCTTGCTTCTAGCACATGTTATGTCTCTCCTTCCACAAGCAACTGTGACTCTGGATCCAGCTCCTGCACACGCGAAGTTAATACTGTCCCGGAATCAAGAGCGCATGAAGCACAAACCTTCGCTTTCTCATCGAGCCCCTAGTTCTTGACGCTTTGTTTCTGTGCCTTGTGTGCTTGGTGCTCAGGGGTTTACTTCTGGGAGACATTACTGGGTGGCAGGGAGAGAAGCTGGGGGTGGAAAACGGGCTGTTGGTGTTGCTAAGGAATGTGTCAGCAGGAAAGGTAAGATCACAATGAAACCAGCTGAGGGGATTTGGGCTCTGAAAACACAGCTCTCCTCAGCTCTTGCTCCAAGGGACCCGCAGAATCCGTGATTATGTGGACTATGAGAATGAGCAGGCCGCATTCTTTAATGCCAACTCCAGTGACTTGATTGCGCCAGCTGCTTTTGCAGGAGAGACTGTTTTTCCATTCTTCATGCTGTTGAAGAAGGGGACTGAAGTAAAGTTATGACTTTGAAACCTGGTATCTATTTCAGATCGGTAGCAAAACTGACCCGCCTGCTTGTGTTGTGATCAGTACCAGTAAGGGAGCCGACAGGAATGTTTGGTGTAAGCTGGTAGCTCTTAAAAGACACAGAAGAACCATTGTAGTCATTAGTAGCAAGAGACATGAAGGAATTTTTTTTCTGATGGTATTGCAGGCAAAGAAGGCGGAACATTTTCTTAATCACTAGATTGTATCCGTTAATTATTTAATTTGAAAATAATAAAGCATTGAAATACTTTCTCAAAGCTCTCATCTTTGCTTATGACCTCAACAACAGGGTTAGGGGGGGAAACGTCACTGCATGCAAGTGTAAAGGACACATGACCCCTGGAATTGTGGGAGGTGAAAGGGAGCATCCTTGCCTCAGTTTTACCCTCAGCAATGCAAGTCTCCCTTCTACAGCTTGGGGGAACGACGGACCTAGTGCTGGAGCCATGTGGGCCTCCTGCTGCGAGGCCGTGCACCTCATTTGGACCACTGGCTATGCCAGCTGGAGCTGAGGGCGTTTCAGCGTAACATCCAGGGAGCCGCCTCTCTCTCACCATGGCAGTTATGCTTTAAGCTCATTGTGCACCTATGTGCTTGTAGTGTCTTTGGAGATGCAGCAGCACTGGAAACACGCCCTATATGGAAAAGTTCCGAGAAGGCCAGCGACCACTGCTGGTCCTGGATGGCCATGTGCTGCCTCTAGCATCAGGGCTAGGATGCCTATGCAGCCCGTGAACAGGACACCATACCAGGAGGCCTTTGCTTTGATCCAGCATGCGCATCCCCCCTCAAAAGCATGCTGTGCTTACACTTAGCCAGGTGCACAATGTACTGAGTGAGTTAAAATACCTAACATGCCAGTAAAGCCATTCTCCTGTCCTGTGTTGAGGAAGGCCCTATGGCATGCCAAGCGTGTAGCAAGTGTTACTTTTCCGTGCATCAAGAGCTTCATACTTAGTGACAGCCAAGGGTGGAACTCCTTGATGAGCACGAATGCACGCACGCACAGCTTTTTGTCGCAAGGGGAAATGTGCACATACCCAAGCAGAGCTATTGCAGTGAACCAATACCAAGACTTTGCTTCCTCAGCTCTTGCCAAGCGAACGTGGTCCGAGCCAAGGCAGCGCAACAGCTCCTCTAGGGCGGCGTCGGTGGCTCTGAAAAGAGCCTTTGGGTCTCAGTATTGTCCCCCGGGGCGGGGCGGCTGCTCGCTCTCCTCACTGAACGGCAACGGGAGCGGCCGTGGGCTTGACCGCAACCTTGGGCACTTTGGCGGACTTGCTCATGCTGGTGGTCGGCTTGGTGCTGGCGCCCGCGTGCAGCGTCTCCGTCTTCTTCGGCAGCAGGACAGCGTGGATGTTGGGCAACACGCCACCCTGCGCGATGGTAACGCCCCCCAGCAACTTGTTGAGCTCCTCATCGTTGCGCACCGCCAGCTGCAAGTGCCGAGGAATAATGCGACTCTTCTTGTTATCTCTGGCGGCGTTGCCGGCGAGCTCCAAGATCTCCGCGCTGAGATACTCCAGCACCGCAGCCAAGTACACCGGGGCCCCGCCGCCAATCCGCTCTGCGTAGTTCCCCTTCCGCAGCAGCCTGTGAACGCGGCCCACAGGAAATTGCAGGCCTGCTCTGGAAGAGCGGGACTTCGCCTTCGCTCGTGCTTTCCCGCCGGTCTTGCCGCGACCAGACATCTCCGAAGCCTCCACGCGTCTCCTCCCGAGGAAAAGAACGTAAATCGCGCTTGGACTGGACCGCTTTTATACATTTCTTGACAGAGCCTCTCTTACCGTGATTGGTTGAACATTATAGACCAATAGAAAGTGAGATCCTGTTTTAACCAATAAGAGAAGGTGATTGTCAAAAGTGCCAAGAGACCCTCGTGTTTTTTGGAAGCAATTTAAAATATATTTTTGTAAAGAAAGGAGAAGAACAAAAGCTAACTCCTTCTGTTCAGTTACTGATTCCAGTATTGGGTACTTTGCACTGTTTTTTCTAACACAAAGATCTATTTTCGCATGTGTTTTTACACCTACTCTACTGTACTTGAGAGACCTGAAAATACTTTGCATGGTTTTCATGCCCATACAATTTCCAGCCAAAACATTTCCTTAAGAATCTCCCGTGCATGAAAGCACTAAGGGTCCTGCCATAAAACTGCTGTGCAATTTGTTGGTGACAATTCCTTGCAATATGTTCTGAACGTCGCTTTCTGGGATGGAAGAAACACAAGCTGTGGGCGAAACTGGCGGGGGCGGGGCTTAAGCGAAGTGCGCGCTCAGCGGGCAGCGCGGGAAACGGCAAGCAGGCGCCGCTCGCTTTCCCGTCTTTTCGCTTTCCCGCCTTCCCGCCTTTTCGCTTTCCGGCCCCCTCGTTTATAGGCCCCGAAGGAGGTTCCGTCGCACGGGAAGCCATTCTGAGTCCTCGTGGTTCAAAGACCCAGCCAGTCACAATGTGCCGAAATAAAAGGAGGGTTATTAACCGCGCCGACAAAAAGAACTCCTCATTTTAAAACTTAGTTGTGACTAAGATGCGAATATATCCGACGCTGTACCTTCAGTGAGATCAAACGTTAATTATGTTACGGGGCTTACTTCTGAGTAGGCATGCTCTGTACCATATACTACCAACCTGTGCCTGCCTACTCAGAAGTAAGCCCCACTGACTCACAGGGAAACGTGCTTCGAATCGCAGCGTTATTCTTCCCTTTCTGTTAAACTGAGCTCTGGTGGTGTCGGTTAAATTAACTTGAACTTGATTACCTTTGTTTTATCACATTTTTAGTTATACCGTTTATAGACTGCGATTGCATAGGCACTTTCCTGGGAATAATAAGCCCCATTGAATACCGTGGGAGTCAATTTCCTAGTAAACATGGCGTGCAGGGTTGCATCGTAGGAGGTGTCTAACGTGCCTGATTTGATTCTCCTGAGCAGCTCTTTGCGCGTCTGAAATTGAGAAGATTTCAAATCTAACCTGTGTCGATTGTCTGTCAGAAGGCAAACTGAACATTCCTACTGTTAAATTGTATACTTAAGTCATAAGTATAGAAAGTGGCTGCAATTTAGGTTGCAATGCTAAATATTTACTGGCGCCGCTGAAACTTCTGATCCTATGCTTATGATGGTGCTGTATTTTCACAACTGTGTAAGGAAGTGTGGATTCATTGCACAACTCGATTGAAATATGGTCCTGCATCCGCCTCTGTCCTGCTGCACCCTTGCACCAGCCAGGAACAGCAGTTTTCACATATTCTTAGATCCAACACTAGAGTGGCGGGTTTTTAAAAATCAAATGGACATTCGTATCTCCTATTCTATATTCTTATATAACTTCTCGTTTTTCTTCTTTGACATCACCGTTCTCTCCCCGCAGCCCCCATTGAAAGATTTCTTCAGGCACAATTCCTCTCTTCTTCTTTCATGCCCGGAATAATGAGGTTTGGGTACCAGAATATTTGTATTCCTTTAGCACTTACTGCTGTATTTCTTCCTTGACTTTAAGGAGAAAATCCTGGCTTGACTACAGACATGCTGTGTCAATAGCCTCTTATTACTTATAGCACGATCATAACTCAGAGGTTGTGCTATAGAAAGGTGGCAGGAATCTTTTAAATAAAATATAATAAAGACCAATTTAGAAAGAAGTTTAAATGCCCAGGAGATGCTGCTTACTGTCTCTGCTTTTCCTCACAAATATTTTGTGGGATGAGATAGCTGAATTTCCAATGTAACAGAGGGAGAATTGTGGGGATGAGGGCAAAGTCAAGAATGCTGCTTATGTAAACACCACAGTGTCTGTATAGTTAAGCCACAGAGATCATCATCATCATCATCTGAACATATGCACTGCTTTGATAGTCCTACGGGACTCTTAATAACTATGAACTCAGTTGAATCAAATGCAGCACATTTTTACAAGTTAAGTCCCACTGTTTTCAATTAGTTTCATCCCAGAAAAGCGTGGATTGGACTTAAAATTCTGCGATGCTATCTCTGATCAAGATTAGCAATTAAGTATGTGCATGGGGCGGGGAGGGGTATATGCTTGCATTCACTTACCTCTGGACTCCTCTCATTGATCTCTTCTCACAGACCAAGCAGATTCTGTCCAAGTTGATGATACCCACTAGTAAAAGTCTCATTTTACTTTCATTTCTTTCCCTGATGTTTATTGGTAAACTTGGGATTCTGTTTTGTGACAGCGGCTGGAAATAGGGAAACGAATTTTGCCTGCTATATTAATTTAAGGTAGTACATACTCTCTAGTAGGGCAATCTCTTTATTAGGACCACGGCCAGTTAAAATATCACAAATTAAGGAGCGAGCTTTTTAGTTTAGCAATCCTTATACATTATCTTCCATACTTCTTTCTCGTTCACCCTCTCAGTCCTTGCAATTTGTAACACCTTGCGATAAATCCCCATTTCAAGTATATTGATTTTAATGTATTGGGGGGATTTGTGCTAACGTCCACGATTTCATGCCATGCTATACGTAACACCATACAAAGCACATCTTCACGGTTTACTGAGCCCAATACCTATTTTGGTTAGTTCTTAGCACTGAGAGGTGACTCTGGATTACTCCCTGTTCTCTCCCTCTGCCAAGGGTCATGTTGTTACAAGTAACGGAACTCTGTGAACCGAAAGCGAGTGGAGCGGTGGGGAATCGATCCGACAACACAGCCAGAGCCTGCGTTCTTATACCATGGCAGGCTAGCGTTGCAAATCATTCCTCTCTACAGGCCGTCGATTTGGCGGCGAGAGGGTCGACAATCCCCGGTGCAAAGGGCTGTCAGGGATTGGTCGTTGTTCGGAGCCCCATGAGAAAGGCACCAATACCGCCTGGTTGTAGGGCGAACTTCCTCGGGCCACGCCCCCTTTCCTGCCGGGCCTGACAGAAGACTTCAAGCAGCCGCAGCCCGCTGTTCGCACCTACGTAGGGGTGAAAGGAGCGCCCGCTTTGCTTAACCTTAAGCGCATAAGATTTCAGAGTAGAACTGCTTTCTTCTTTCCTTAAGAAGGCCGCCAATTAAAGGACTGGCGACCTCTCGGAGAGGAAACGTTTGTTGGTGGAGGCGGCGGCTTTTTGTGACATTTGTTGTTAACGCGTGCTGTCAAATCGTCTCCGCCCTAATAGGTTTTTTCCTATTTTATGCTGCACTTTCCTAATATGAAGCCCCACACTCGTTCAGCCTAATCAAGTTCAGGCAGAAAAGCAGCCGGTGTAGCTTTTCCTGGGATTAGAATATCGTGTTTGAAAAGCTTTCCTGAGGTACTTACGTTAATAACGCGTGTTATTAAAGGTAGCAAAGCGTGGCAGAAAAAAGCGGCTGCTTTTCTTTACCACGTCACGCGGCAGCTCCCGAGGAAAAGGGAAAGAGCTTGAAAATTACTAGGTGATAGGCTTCGGCAAGGGGCGGCATAGAAATGTTATAATAATAATAATGTATAATTCAATAGGGATAACTTACACAGGTATAATCATGCAAATATTAACATATAGCTGGACCAGAAAACGAATCTTTTTCTCTAGATATCAGCACGTGTGCATTCTTGAAATGTAGCTGACACTAACCAGGCACCATTCCAGAGAAAGCTACTTGGCACTTGACAGATAACAGCAGTTCGAACAGCGGGCAATTCACACCAGCCCAGCCCATCTGCCTCCTCTTCCCCAGAAAAACACCCTATTTTCCTCTCCTCCTTTGAGCCATCTTCTTTCTCTTTGGAGTGCAGGCAGGGTAGATCATGCCATTGTAACTTTACTTCCGTAACTTATTGGAAAGTGTTAACTGTGCTACGTGTAATCCTTTAATGATCAATGTATAAAAGAGTCAACTGGGGACTGCCCAGGTGCGCCACCTGGAATGATTTGTTGGCAGCCGGTTATTCTCAAAAATACATCTTACAACAAACCAACCTTCCCCTTTTGCTTATTTTGGGCATAAGCACACCAGGACAGAGCATTTGGTTAACAGGGGTAAGGGAACTGTAATATAGCCCATTTGCTTGTGATCCGGTTGGGAGCCACTGCCCACTTTTTTACAAAGACCAAGAGAGCAGACTCAAAAAGAATGGGCAGAGCTCTTGCACTTTTAATAGTTGCACAGGAGGAATTTCAGCACCTGCTGTTTGCATGACAAGCTATACCTGCTAAAATGTCCTCTTCTATACACCTTTTAAAGGTGCAAGTTCTGCTTCTCTTTTATTTGATCATCCCATCTATGAACATATTCAGCACAGTCCTGTACTCCATGTATTTCTTGTTGCATGTCTCCCAGTTTCTACAAGCACTTAGATTTCTACCATCCGTATCCCAAATAATTAGTATCCTCAAAGTGGGGAGGGGACAAAGTGAAATATGAGATCCGACCTGGTTGAAAACTGAGAGATCTATTAAACACATTCTGAAAGACCCAGCATTCTTTCTGCTCTTCATCTTTTGCAGCCAGTAGCTGGCAACCTTACCATGTGATATTTAAATTAAGTTGACTTTAGACTATAAATCCAACTTCCTTTTCTCAGAAATTTGCAACGAATAGCCTGGATCTCCAAAAACCTATCAAATAAAGTCAAATGTTTCCCACCTGCTCTGTACTGACAAAGGCTTTACTCATTTATTGAAATTTTGTAAGGGTATTTTATTTGCTCTGAGAGCAAGTGTGGTGCAGGGGCCAGCGTGCTGGACTGGGGACCTGGGCGATCGGAGTTCTAGTTTCCACTTGGCCATGAAGCTCACTTTGGGCCCATTACTAACTCTCTGTCTAACCCTCCTTTCAGGATAAAATATGTGCATTTTTAAAACAATAGCTGTAACATAATTTCAGTACAAGCTAAACCTATTAAGATGACTTATGCAAGTGCTTCATCATGCCATTAAGTACCATGAAAAGAGCTGAGGACCACTTTATTCTGGCACTGGAGTTACCAAATCGTTGGCACCAGGTGCAGCCTCAGAACATTCCTTCAATGACAGGGGTGCTCTTCTCCCTTGTTACCACCCTCTCAATGGTATTTGGAAGACGACCTTGGATGTTACCATAGTGCTCAGATAGATTCATTTCAGAACAGGTGCTGTCAAGCATTGCAATCCCTGGCAGAGCTCCTCTCCCGACCTCAAAGCAAGTTAAAGTTAAAACCCACACCATCATCCCACCCGTCATCCAAGCCTCTCAGAGGAGTGGCAGGATGCAAGAGAACAGTGCCTTCCTGAGAGAGAGAGAGAGAGAGGATCACTTTCTAATAGGGTGGCCCTGAGGATGTGCCTCTGCACTGTGCAGCTCTGTAGAAGAGGAAACTGCAGCAGGAGGTATTTAAATATTAAGCTACGTTTGAGGTACAACAAATGTCTGTCTCCCTTTGCATCTGGTCACCCTACCACTCCCACTGAAGAAATGAGAGACGGTGTACGTATGAACAGGTCTAAGCATTAAATAGACCTGGACTGGGTCATGATAAGAGCTGTTAGGGAGCCTGTTTGGTCTTGTGGCTTCTGAAGGCAAGTAAGGCTTGGAGACCTGAGGCCACCCGTGGGAGAAGCGAGAGGAGGAGCCCACAGTCTTGAGGCAGCCCCCCAGCCATCTATCTTGGGCTGACCCTCTCCCCTGCCAGGGACTTTGGCCAGCAGCAAAAGCAGGCTTCCCCCAAGTGGGGGACCCTGGAGCTCTGCAAAAGGTCTCTGGGGGTTCCACAAGAGACTGTGTATCAGGTTTTTTTCCTGCGTTCACATGCCCTCCTTTCCCTTGTCCATATATCTGCTTTTACAAATGCAGATGTCCTTAGGAGAAAGGGTCCAATGCACCGAGACTTTAGCGCATATATTGGCCTGTAAAAATTTGGAAGGCCTGAGCCTCAGATCAGTACCCAAGAGCCAGTGCAGTGTAGTTAAGAACATGGGACTGGGACTCTGGCAATCTGGGTTTTAGTCCCTGCTCTGCCATGGAGCCAACTGGGTGACTTTGGGCCAGTCGCAGACTTCCAGCCCAATCAACCTCACAGGGTTGTTGTTGCAGGCATAAAATTGAGAGAAGAATTATGGAAGCCACTTTTATTTCTTTGTAAGAGAAAAGGTGGGATATAAATCTAATCAATAAATGCTACCTAGCACCACTCAGAGAAAGAATCTTCTGGAAACAAAGATTCAGCCTACTGAGAACTCAAGGGGAAGGGAACAGTTCTCTAGCTACTATCCTGTCTTGGAATTTCACACCTTCACCTTCTCTTCATCTCCCCCCTCAAGCTCACAAGCAGGGACTGCACATATAAGTAATTAATCAGATTGATTACATTTAATAAAATGCTCTAAACACTGCACCACCTGCATTAAGTGTGTGGGAGGGGAGATGAATATCAGACGGCCTAATAAACAACTGCATCATTTCTTTAAACTCATGCAAGTCCACCTGCGAATTCCTAGAAGAAATAATTGACAAAAGGTGACAGCTTTCATGGAAAATGTTTCCCTGGAAAGAGAAGCAGCAAAAGGCTAACTCTGTAGAAACTTCTAAATACAACAAACAGAGTATTGGCTGATCACAACTCAGGCAACCTGAGCTCCAGTTTCAGCGGACAAGTTTGTAAAATTTCTCTAGGTTGCCTAGTTCAACACAAACATGAACTGAGATCAAGTGACAATATTGTTAAAGTCAACAGAGAGTATTCAAGATTTTTATTGATGAAACAATGAAATTACAGAAAAACACAATGATATCAAGTCATAATAAGCAGTATGATAAAATAACAAGCATGAGAAGTTGCACTGCTGGCAAGCGGTACAAAACAGTTATATGGGAAAACTAAGGGCTGCATCAGGATCCCACTGCTGCTGCGACAGAAAGCCAGTGAAAGCAAATCCAGAGATGAGCTGAAACGGGGTGGCTTTAGGAACCACGAGATTCCTATTGTGCCACCACTTGGTCCCATGGGCACAGCAGAAATACAGGGGCAGTACTGCATTCTATCCAATGGCCCAGGGTGGAATCCCTAGAAAATATGCCTTGAGATGGAAAGGTTTTTTAAAAGGCAAACTGCATCAGCTGAGAAGCAGGTCTGACCATTGTCATCCTCACAGCTGCCAGGAAGGGGGCATTTAACTCTTTCCCCTGCCTTCCTGGGTATAGAGAAAAAGCTCTTCTCTGAAGCCGCTTTGGAGGAAATCCCCCAGCAGAGGGGTTGCAAAATAAGGGTACAATTCTATGCAATGTTATATTGCTATTACTCCCTACTCTATGGCACCACAATAAGCTCTGCAGACAGTTCCACCCTTCTTGGTTGTGAATTAAAGGGGAAACTAAAGCCATCTCCCCAGCTTACACTTTTCTGATCTTTGGACACAATGTACTGGGGATAGGCTTTTTCCCAATCCAGCATTACATTTTCTCGAAGAAAATAAGTGTGATGGTGAAACATAATCCAGAACAATTCAAGACAATATTCTTTTGACTGGATCTGTTGCATTGGTAAGGTAAGGCACCAGGTTTTGAAATGGCATGCATTTCTCTAGAAAGGGGACTACAGGAACAATAGAAGCTGATACACATTTAAAAAAAAACTGGTATATGAAGAACGTGAGTTGAATGGATTTGCAAGTTGAGTTGCAAGATGAGGACTTGATAAGGCAACTGCAAGATCCTTTCAATCCATGCCACAAGCTGCCCTCATACTCGACACACTGATTTTGGCTTCCTAACTACACCAATACATGTTAATTCACATGGCCAATATCATTGTGGTCCAATATGTGGGCTGGATGCAGCCATTCATCCTTCTGTACACACTGAAAATCAACACAATTGTTTTGTTTAGTAAAGACTGCATTATGCCACTGGCGAAAGGAGCAACCAATTCATTCACCAAGAAGTTCACGCCATCTAGAGTCTTTCTTGAAGCTTTGTCATGATCCATATTTCTCCCTCTGAACAGTATCTGTCTCACCAGCATTTCTTTGCTTAATGATCTTTATCAGCCATACACACAGTATGCTTTATTAAACATAGACAAGTATTTGGGCACACACAAAGTTGAATACTGAATCTCATCTACGGTTCATTTCTCAAAGCTCTCCTTATGAGCTCGTCTGTGTCACACCCTGGAGGAGGTGCACTGTAAAAACGCCTCTGCTCCTCCCATTGGGTCCCTAACTGGGCTTCCCTCTAGTGATGGTGGCCAGGCACCGGGTCCCCCTCCTCAAGGGGCGGGGGATCTCCATTGGAGGAGCTCCCCAAGTCAACGTCCCCTTTCCTGGGCTGTGACTCAACATTCCTGGGGTGGGATTGATCCGTACCCCCACCTGCCCTTGGGCTAATCTCTCCCACTGTCACCTCCTGTTGGGTCCCAGGACCTCGAACCACAGCTGGAGGCTCATCCTCCAATCTCATCCTCAAAATCGGATGAGGATGAATCATTAGTGCCACTGGCACGGGGAATGTCCCATGAGCACTCCTGAAGTGTGACAGGATGTGCAAGCACAACACCACTCACCTTTCAAAGGCTGTTTTCCCCCAGGTTTTCAGGAAAACCAGGAATGAAAACATTTGATCAAGGTAGGGGCATGGATATTTTCTATGAGCTCCCAACTCCACTCCTCAGGCCAAACCCCTTCCAGTCAACCGAATATTGTAAGTGCCACAACAGAAGCGTGAGCCTAAAACATCCTGAACTTCAAATCCCTCCACCCCCACACCAGGACAGGAGGTGGAGGTGCCTCTTGGGGGTGAGTTCCCCCAGTTTACCCAGGTCGTCCAGTCAGGAAGAGGAGGCAGTACTCGCAGCCAGGGATTTGGGGCGCAGAATCGGGGCCAGAGCAGGGTGAGGCTCTCCAGCCTCAAAATATTCAGGCTTGCAGGACAAGGCTCTGCCAGCAAGTTCTGAGACAGAGGAATATAGGCAATGTTAAAGCAAAAATGGCGAGAAACAAAGCCCACTGCGCTTGCCACTGATAAAGGAGCTTGGCAGTTTTTAAAATGCTCAAGGTTCTTGTGATCAGTTGGAATGAGCAGGCGGTAGGCAGCTCCTTCCAGCAAGGGACACCAGATTTCCAAAGCAGACTTCATAGCCAAAAGTTCCTTCTCCCAAATGGTGTAATTCTGCTCAGAAGGGATTAATTTCCAGGAATGAATGGCACAAGGTGTTTGTTTGAATAACAAAGGGAAATTCTGCGTTAGAATGGATTTAACTGTGTTTCAGAGGCAAAATGCTTTTTTAAAGCCTGGAAAGCCCCATTCACCGCAGCAGACCAGAAAAATCGCTTCTTTTTCCCTTTAAGAAGATCAGTCAAAGGGGCAGTCAGAGGGGAATAGCTTGGGATGAATTTATCGTAGAAATTGGCAAACCCCAAGAATCTTGCAACTCACTCGAGTTGTGCAGGGATGGTTTCCAAGACAGGAATGCTTGCACTTTAGCTGGATTCATTTTCAAGCCAGCCAGAGATATCTGACACCCCAGGTAATTTAAGGTGGAGAAGTGGAATTCACACTTCCCAAGTTTAGCTGAGAGCTGGTTTTTTCTCATCCTTTGGAGGACAGACTGAACATGTTGAACATATGTGGCAGGGTCCCAGGAAAAAATTAATAAATCATCTAAATATACAATCAGAAAGTTATCGAGAAAATCATGAAAAAATTCATTCCTAAACTGGGTGAACTGAGCAGGAGTCCCTGTGAGTCCGACAGGCATCACTAGAAATGCACGCGTTCCGTATCTTGTACGGAAAGTGGTCAGGTGCTCCTGGCCTTCCTTAATTTGAAAGAGATTGCATGCATCTCGCAAATCCAATTTTGTAAAGATGCACACCTGGCTAAAGCGTTCAGCATCTCTGAGATCAAAAGCATCGGATGCTTATTTGCAATGGTAATTGTGTTCTATTTTCGATAATCCAAGCATACATACTTCTCATTGCTCTTTTTAGGAATATTGGGGTGGGGGAGAGCAGATATGGGAGAGGAGTAGGGGCAGATGAAGACCTTCTTCAAATTGGTGGAGATGAACTCCTTTAATATTTGCAGTTCAGTGGAGGGCATAGAGTACAATTTCCCTACTGGGAGAGGGGCTCTGGGGATCAAATTGATTTCCAGATCGCAAGAGCAATGGGGCAGCAAATGCTCAGCTTCCTCTGGATTAAAAACAGCCCCCAAATCCTGGGAATTGAGGGGGCAAGGCTTCAGGGGAAGGGGAGAGGAGGCCTCCTTAAGGGAAGCATTTAAGGGAGGCATTGGGTTGCAAACTGACAAAAATTGTTTAATGCAAATGGTGGAGGGGAGGGATACGTGGCCCTCCCCCCACGGTATCTGTGGATTATGCTTAGCTAGCCAGCCCAAGCCCAGTACCAGCAAGTACTGTAAATTTTTCACTAGAAGGAAGGTAATTTGCTCTTGGAGCTTACCAGTGTGGAAAGTCAGAGGCCCGCCTTGCAAGGGCCAGCTTTGGATGGAACCAGCTCGAAGGGGATTGGGCAGAGGGAAGGCTGGGAAAGAATCCTGGACTGCAGAGTCCGTGTTCCTAAAGGAGGCTGAGGCTCTGCTTCTATCAAGGCTGAAGTCGGTAGTTCCAAATGCCGAGGGGTTTGCAGAGCAACAGGCGGTTTGGTAGGGACGGATTCTGCGGAGGGGAGGGCTGGGTGGGTAGTTGTGCGGGTCCCAGCACTGCGGGGCTCAGCGAGACTGGTAGTTTTCCGCCGACTTGTTCCAAGGGCAGGCTTGAGCCAAGTGCCCCTTTTGGCCGCAAGTGAAGCACAGTCCAGCGGCTCGGCGGCGATCCATTTCAGCTTTTGGGAGGTAAAATCTAGTTGCTCCCAACTGCATGGGTTCCGGCTCAGGGAAGCAGCTGGCAGGAGGAGGAGAGAAGGCGGCTTGTGGTGTCGCGGGAGTGGCCGCCAACGAGAACAGGGAGCCAGCTGACTTGCGCTCCAGTTTGCGCTCCTCCAGCCGGCTGTCGATTTGCAGGCATGTGCGCATGAGATCGTCCAGGGTCTGGGGAGGAGGCGTTCGCGCCAGCGCGTCCAGGATCTCGCCGCGCAGCCCTTCCCGATATTGGGCCATGAGGGCCTCCTCGTTCCAGCACAGGTCATGCATCAGCAACTGGAACTTGATGGTATAATCCACCACGGATTGCTTGCCTTGTCGGAGACGCCGTACTTCGCGGGTTGCCATTTCCTGGCGCAGTTCAGCTCCAAAAAACCTGCCCATCGCGGTGAGGAAAGCTTGGCAATCGTTCAGCAGAGGATCATCTGCCAGCAGGCGCATGGTCGCCCATTGGGCTGCGGGCCCCGTCAGCTGGTTGATCACGAACCCCACGCGCACCTGCTCATTGGGAAAATCCTCCGGCCGCATGCGCATGTACAGTCCGCACTGAGCCCGGAAGGCGGCGAAGTGGTCTCGATTCCCGTCGAACTTAGCCGGAGGCTTGACGGGGCATCTCCGTAGCTGCAGGGCTGGCACAGGCGGTGGAGGAGGAGGAGCAGCGACGGCCGCAGCCGCTCGGAGGGTGGCATTCTCGGCCGTGAGGCGCGCCACCTCGTCCCGTAATGCTTGGATCTCAGCAGCCATAGCCTGAACGTCCCCGTCCATGACGTCGCCGGGGAAGGACACACCTAGCAAGTGGAAATGGGAGTGAGTGCGAGTGAGGGGTCAAGCTGTTCTGAGCTAGGAGTCCCCTCCTGAACGAGACAGGCACTTCAGCCATTATTGGAAGAGTCTTTATTCCACACAGAAGCCAATGTATTCACAAGCCTCAAAGCACCCATGCCATCTAGGACGTTGCTCCCTTGCTCTGCCCCCCTTCACCCAGAGCTTTGCTTATTATCCCTTTGGGGCTGGTCTCTGGAGGGAGGCGCACTATGGGCCTGCTGACGCTCTTCCCCCTGACCCCCTAATTAGACCGCGCTAGCCAGCAGGTGTGTCGACAGTCCTGGCGTCCACATCTGCTGGGGAGCCAAGTTCTGCTCCCCAGAACACTTCCCCAGCCTGTTCTCCACTGGCTTCTTTCCCACTGTCAGGAGTGGGAGGGGCTCAGCGGGTGTCCTTGAAGTGCTTTGCTCCAGAGCCGGCTCAGGCTGGCTCGCCAGGAGAGTCTGGGCAACAGGGGCCTCGCTAGTCTCAACACCTCCAATATCAGAGTGCGAACCACATGGATCTATCTGAGCCAGTATCTGAGCCACGGCTGGCTCAGCTCTCCACTCCCCCTCCTCCGAGTCTGAGCCATCACTCCCACCAAAGCCACCCATCTCTCGCGCGCACCTGGGAATCTTATCCGAGCACACACAAACACAACACAACCCAAGCCCTGGCACGTTGTGCAGGATCTCCCCTGGGAATTAAGCCTGAGTCTTCAGGTTATGCCAACTGGACAGTCGCTAACAGCAACCCATTCCAGGAAGCAATCATGTAGAATTGCCCTCATATTAAAAAGTCAATTTGATGGGTCAAACAGACCAGATGTAAAAGAGGCATGATTGCCTCTCCCACCTGTAGTTCA
This sequence comes from Varanus komodoensis, assembly GCF_004798865.1. NCBI lineage: Eukaryota > Metazoa > Chordata > Lepidosauria > Squamata > Varanidae > Varanus > Varanus komodoensis. The sequence goes on along the minus strand of NW_025336347.1, from coordinate 21,090,228 downwards.
AAACTTGAGAGGAGCCGCTAATCTGGACTGGGTCAGTGGTGCTGGAAAAGGGATGGTTCACCCCTTCTATAGGCATCATTTTCCCCACTCTAATTCCCCCAAGGAGCTATTTAGCTCCTGGGACTTGGGGAAGGGGGCTGAATTGGATTAGGGGAGCAAAGGCAAGGACAAACGTCCTTGTGGAGCAGAGCTGCCCTGGTCCAGTTTGCTCCCTCTGCTCCTGTTACAGACAAATCAGGTTGAATGGCAGCTTTTACATCTAAACCAGGAGTCAAGGCTTACCATTTATCCATTCTGGTTTCAACATGATCTCTAGGAGGGGAAGAGAGAAAAATAAATGGTAAAACTTCAAGCTGCAAATAGACAGGTCTGTTGATTCTGCTGGGATAGAAACACAGAAACAGAATGAGTTAGAAGGGGTCTTCAGGGCCATCTAGTCTGACCCCTAGATGACTATTGGGGTCCCACTGGGATGACTCAGTAACTGGTAAACCATGTTGTCTGGTCATCCTTGACCATTCCAGTATTCCATGACCATTCGGAGTCCTCTGTTCATGGTCAGACAATATCTTTAACAGGACCAACCTACCACTATGAACAAACTTTCAAAACTTTTCCTGATCTTTGTGAGACAAGAGGTTAGAGAAAGCAGGTTGGGAGCTGGAGGGGAAGAAGGATGTCTGCATGATCCGTCTTAAGACAAGATGGAGGAAGAACTTCAGACCTGCATGGATCTGATGTTGTTGCATTTCAACCTCCAGATGTTGTTGCATTTCAACACTCATCATTCCTGGACACTGACCATGTTGATGTACAGGACTTGCAGTCCAACAACATCTGGAAGGCCACATATTTTCCACCCCTGCTCTACTAGGAATCAGGCAGGTTTGGGGGTACATTGAGGACTGTTGGAACAAGTGAAAATGTAATGGCTCAAAAATATTAAATATAGCAAGTGCTGAGATTCATACCTGACTTTGGGTGAAATACACAGGTTGGGACTTCTTCACTTTGCCAATAGCAGAGAAGTAAACAGAGGCAGGGAACTAAAGTGAAGATAAATATAGCCATTTCTGCCATTAAAAGTAATTAACTTTGGGATTCCAAAGCCATACTGAGTGGTGCTCCCTAACAGATGCTGGGAAGGAAATTTTCAAAGAAGGAAGTTCCATCTTCAGGTGGCAGATACTCATCTTCTACTACTTGTAGAATTGCTGTCCCAAGTGACAACATAAGGTACCTTCCTTACTTTGTTTTGTAAAATCCCCAAATACCTATGCTCTTTCCTTTGACCATCCAAGGATGGTATTCATTGAATCTAAGCCACCTGGGATGGCCAAAAGCAGTGACCAAAGGAATGTGGAGAATCTTATAAAAGGAAAATACCAAGTTTACCTAACACCTGTGTTGTGTGAGTATAGAGATGCTTCTTACAAGAGTCATGGCATTGGCTAGGCAGTGAATTGAAGAGTATAAGAGCATAAGCAGAGCCCTGCTGGATCAGTCCAGGGGTCCCGCTGCTCCAGCATCCTGCTCACACAGTGGCCAACCAGCTGCCCCAAAGGAAGCCCTCAAGCTGGACACACCTGCAGCTGCACCTGGCCACCCAAGTTCCCGGCAGCTGCTGCATACAGGCACCCTGCCTCTGACACTGGGCTACCATATAACTGTCAGGACAAGTTGCCACTAATATTTATTTATTTATTTTCTGATCTATAACCTGCCTTTTTCCTACAAAGGGCTCAAGGCAGCTTAAATCATTCTCCTCCTCCATCTTATCCCCACAACAACAACCCTGTGAGGTAGGTTGGGCTGAGAGTCTGCGACTGGCCCAAAGTCACCCAGTTGGCTCCATGGCTGAGCGGGGACTAGAACCCAGATAGTCTGAGTCCCAGTCCCATGCTCTACCACTACACCACACTGATAGCATCGTCCACCACAAATTTATCCAATCCCCTTCTAAATCTGTCCGAACTGGGTGGCCATCCTGCAGAAGCAAATCCCATAGTTTAACTATGTGTTGTGTCAGGAAGTGCTCTCCTGAATCTTTCCCAATCAGAGATGGAATCGGGGTGTCCTCAGGTTCTAATATGATGAGAGAATGAGGAATGCGCCTTCTTCACTTCCTCCACATCAGGCATACTTCTGTACACTTCTGTCATGTCTCCCCTTCCTCGCCAATTAAAGTTGATTTTGCAAAGTACCTTCCTGCTATCTGCTTGGCCTCAGATTGCATCTTCTTAATCTTAAAAATTAAATTTGGAGGTGGTGGCAGTCCAAGCTGACAGCTAGCAAGGTACATCACACAGTTCTACACAGCCAGGCTGGTATATGCCCAAGAACTATCGCCAGCATTTCGTGGCTAAGTGGGGATCTGACGTCGGGGTTCCTTGGTGTTAGATTCTCTCCCTCTTGTTGTTACATTGCATTTGTATCATGCCTTTTTTTCTTCTCCATTTGCAAGGAGCCCAGGGCAGCTTACATAGCACTCCTCCACTCCAGATGGGATATAAATGGTGATGAGGGGAGGAGAATTTCAAGGGACTTAAGGTGGTTTATATCTTCTTTTCCATTTAGTCTCACAAGAACTCAAGGAAGTAGATTAGCCTGAGAACCAATGACTGGCCCGAAGTCACCCAGTAAACTTTATGGTTGAGTGAGACCATAAAGTGGATTTTCTGTGTCCTAACCACTAACTCTAACCACTATGCCACACTGGCTTTTTCTTAGCAATGAGAAAACCTTTGTGCTGCTGTATTTCCATTAAAGGCAAAAAGCAGTTATCCTACCTAGAGATTAGCACACCAGATTTGCTCCCAGAAATCAAATTTAAGTTTTTCTTTTACCTCTGAACTTCCTCAAAGTACTTTTCAAAGATCCATTCTCTTCAGACAGTTGCTTGAGCCTTCTGTCCATGTCTGTAGAATCAGGTACGGGCAGAAACTGAAAATTTCCCTGTTTACACCTAGTAGGAAAAAGGAGGATCCAGAAAGAAAGAAAATTCCCAACACTTTTTTTTTAATCCAATTCCTTGCTTATCAGGCAGGGTTAGATCCAGGCTTAGCCATATTTAGAAATGACTTTTAAAATAAATGGCATCTAAGCCCCATTGATTTCAATGGCTCAATCTGAGTTTGGCCAAGGACATTTCCACTCAATAGTGATGACCTTCTTATACTTAAAAAAGCAGTGCCTCATTGGAAGAGAGGTGGCCAAAGCTCAAGGCTGCTTCCACACCAGGACTTGCCACAGTGTGCTCACTCACTGTTTGCAAAACTTCTCCACGACATCATATACGCTTACATCCGTATATGCCCGACCGCCCCTTGAGATCTGCGGGAGAGTCCCTTCTCCGGGAACCCTCCATGAAAGAAATTAGGAGAGTAAGTACCCGGAGGAGGGCTTTCTCTGCAGTGGCGCCCAACCTATGGAATTCACTCCCCAAAGAGGTCCGCCTGGCACCGTCGTTACTGGTTTTTCGGCGCCAGGTAAAGACCTTTTTATTTAAACATCATCTGAATTGTTAAAACATATGATCTGGCCAGGGCAACTTCTTCTTCCTTCTCTTTCTCCTCCTATATTTTTATTTACTTAATTTATACTGATAAATTTAATCTTATATTTGTAAATCAATGTATTTTTTGTATTTTTGTATTTAATGGTAATTTATTATGTGCTATTGTATTTCAATGTATTTTATCGTGTTGTAAGCCGCCCCGAGGTTTCGGCAAGGGGCGGCATAGAAATGTAATCATCATCATCATCATCATCATCATCATCAAACACTTATCAAATAGATGTTTCTCAGCTTTAGAAATGAGATGGTCTCATGCAGCAATTCTACCTTTTTTCCGTAATAAATTTTCTGAAGGTAAGAGAAAAGACGGAAGAATTGATGGGGAACTCAAGCTGGTTGTTGTAAGCGGAAGAGGGCATCACCCAGCGTCCCGGTGAAATTCCACAAGTAAGGCAGGAGAACGGATGGCACAAGGCTGCTCACCCAACTCTCTGTGCTCAGGCCCACCTCTGCAGGACAAGCTTTGCCTTACCTGCCTTTCCGCTAGTGGAAATTTAAACATTTGGGTTTTTGTTTTTTAAGAAAACAAAAGGCGCTGCTCAAATGGCAGGTTTAATAACTACTCATCCTTTCCTAGCTAGGTCATGCAGGGATGGGACATGGAAGGAGCAACACAGGTGCGACACCCCTTGCAGTTACAATTCCACGTATCACTTGCAATAGAAGAAAAAGCACCCATGAATGTATTCATTCATTCATTCATTCATTCATTCATCCATTCTCTTTTTATGCCAACATAGCTACCTTACAGAACAAGAGTTGATGGGGCCATCACAAAAATGGAGTTAAATACACAAACACTCTGCACACAACACAGGTAATGGATCAATCACAAAGGTCACATACCTGTTTAATAAGCTTCCAATGTCCTAAAAAGGAACAAAAGCAAATGTCAGTACAGTAAGTGAAATGCCTGCACAAACCTGCCCATGCGCAGGAACATCTTTAGAGTCCTTACTTACTGGCCTGCAACTGAGATCATTTGCTTGTGGGACACTAAAAAGACCTTCTCAGCTCTTGTCCTAGGGAATTCCTCCAAAGAGAGTCACAGCTGGTTCCATCTATGAGTGCTTTAAAACTGGCTTTAAAACGTATCTATGTTTACAGACTAAACTCACCCATTACTTCTGTTTATGCATTTGGATCTGCAATCAATAGTCATGTGCAGAAGATGGAAATAAAGTCTAAAACCTTATGATTAATTGCCAAGGAATCAGGATTTCTTTAACATTCACTGTAGTAAGTGTACTGGTTTCCTTGTCCTCAAAACCATGAGATCTGACATTCCATTCATTCCTCCATGTGCTACACGACATGAAATAAGGTGTATCAAAAATGGTGCTCCGACTCCTTTGCTCCTCTGGCTTACTGCTGCCATCACAGGCAGCAACCTGGAAGTAAACCCCACCCAATTCAAGAAGATTACTTCTGAGTATATGATTTCATTGTTTCTTGCTAGAAATCACTTACCAATGGGTGTTTTCAACTTAAACAACTACTTACCAGCTTTGGGACAATGCACTGAGTAGATGAAATGTACTGCATCCTAAATTATGCTTGGATACATTTTGAATCTGAATCTTAGCCTTACCTCCAGAAATTCATTCACGGATTGGCCAGCCTTCTCTTTAATCTCGTGAATCAAATCATTGATGGAAGATATGTCATTATCAAATGCACTTGCATAAGCCTTTCTTGCCTTCTCTATCTCACTTTCCAACATTTTCAACTTGTCTAGCTGGCATCGCTCTTTTTCATTCAAATACTGCTGCAATAGTTGGAATTCAAAAACAATCTTCTGTCTCTCAGCTTGTGTCTCATTCTGTCATGGACAGATACAAACAAAGGGGAAAAGGAAGTTAAGACTTTAGCAAAGCCAACATATTTATTATATTTATATCCCATCTTTTTTCCTTTAAGCAACTCAGTGCATCTCACATTGCCTTCTTCTACTCCATTTTATCCTTAAAACAACAACCTTGTGAGGTAGGTTAGGTTGAGAGTCACTGACTGGCCCAAATTCACGCCAGTGAAAGGGAATCTCCTGGATCCCAGTCCAACACTCTCACCAGGACACCACACTGGCTCTCAGTCACATTGCTTAATCTAGAGCCAATTTCCATTAAATACTTGCAATTAAACAGCAGCAATCCTCTAAGTCTGGCTGGAGACTGCTATCTATCCAAGCATGCACAGGATTCTGCCCTAAATCCCTTTGCTTCTGTCCTTATAGCTTGGGAAAAACCCCAAGACAGTTATGCATCCTTTAATCTAGCAATGGAGACACTCTGGTCTCCCCAAACCTCCCTGAAGCACTTCTCCTCACGAAAGGGGCAAAGACAGAGGAATCAGCTCCAGGAGGAACTGCCTCCAGAAGTGCTTGGGTAAACTTAAACCTGCAGTTCTTGGAAGCATTCCTCACCCAGAATTGCAGCTAGAGTCTTGGGGCCAAAACCCACAGTTCAGGGAATGTGGGCATGAGAAGAGGGAAGGTTGCAGTATTTAGACTGCCATGGCCATTCCAAGGCCCATCAGGGCTAGCAGTATCCATATAAAAAGTAAACATTTTATACTCATGAGGTTGCTGGCTTGTTACAAATTTTATTTATTTTATATTTGGATTTAGATTATTTTATTTTATTATAACCAAAGTTCTCAGGCAGGTGTACAACACATTAAAAACATGTACGAATTTGAAAATAAGAAATAAAAACCACTATAGATTAAACCAAGATCAAAACATCACCAAGGAATAAACCTGTCTCTACCACATAAAAACCAACTGAAAGCCAGCAACAGATTAAAGTATTAGAACCAGTTCTTAAAATGCCTGGGAGTATAAAGAGCCTTCCACCTGACTCAAGCAGACCCTGTCATAGGCACTAGTTGAGCCTCTTTGGGGAGCCCATTCCACAAATGGGGTGCCATCACTGAAAAAGCCCTCTCCTAGGGGCTTTTGCCACTTGGCAAAGGGGCCGGAGGAGGGCCTCTGAAGATGGTCAGGCCTTAATGTTAGGCCTCCCTGATGTTTCCCCTTCTGTTGCCATTAGTTTCCAGTGCTCCAGGCTTGAGGCAATGGCGGCGACTCTCTGAGAAGGACTTTGTGGGATGAAATTTATCTTGGCTCAGGCCCAACCAAACATCGCAAGCTGGCCAAAAGAGCTTCTTCCGTGGTTTTCCTCTGCTACTACTAATGACAAAGCAATAAACCAGCCCTTCCTCCTTCCAGTTCCTAGCATAACATACTGTATAATATAACACAGGTCAGGAATGTGAGAAAGTACATGAAGGTGAGCTACCACCTCGGGTCCTTGTCTAATCACAGGCTACAGCAACGCACAGGCAGCCCTGTTCTTGCAAGCTGCCAGCTCATAATCATGCATGTCAGTTCTTACCAAAAGCTCCTGACCAGGCTCTTCTCCATGCAGTTTCACCAACAAAATCCTGTTTGCTTCTTTCTGCAGATTCTCTACGTATTCTAAAAGTTTTACCTAAGGATAGACCGTCAAAAGGAGCAGTCAAGGACAGAACAAACCACTGCTTTTTCTAGCCAAAATAGTTCCGGTGCTACAAGCATTTTCTGGAGAATGTCTAATCACAGGCAAAGACAGACAACCCCCATCTTTGCTCACCATGGCTGACTAGGGCTAGTGGGAGGTGAAGGCCCCAACATCTGAAGGTCCACAAGCTGCCCAGGCCTAGCTTAAAGTTTGGGGAGTTCTGGTAACTTGAGACTTATTCAAAGGAAGATTGTTAGGGAATTTTAGTTTCAATCAACCTATGTCAACAAAGGAGCTGTTGCCATATAAATGGCAAGAATTACAGCCACTGCCCTATTTCATCAGACGCCTCTCAGTCACCATGCATTTGATGAAGACTGCAGCATCAGTCCCTATGATTCAGCACTGATCCTAACATTCACTTTTTCTAGAACACAGTCAGATGCGGATCTAAGATATGAAGGCCCAGAAAACAACTGCAATCCCCCAAAGGAAAAAAAAACCCATTTCCTCCGTGTTTTTTTGCAGTGATCCTAAAATTCCCCTTTTCTAAAAGACAGTCAGATGCTGATCTAAGTCCCAGAAAAACGAATTGCAATTCCCCAAGGGGGGGGGCAATTTCCTCCGATTTTGGCAGCCTCCCTCCCTCAAGAAAGGGGCATTTTGTTTTTTGTATGGGGGGGGGTCCATCCCGCCCCTCCACCCAGACCTTCACATCTCCATCCTAGGCTCAGCCCCTCCATGCCCTCTTCACTTCCTTTTTGGAAGATAATGATGGTGCAAGGCTGCATTTATACTCGCATTAATTTTCACTGCAGTCTGCTTCAAACCTGTGGGGCTGCATCAGGAAGGCAACCCTGCTCGGCGTTCACACTACTGCAGATTGCACGCTCTTCCCTCTCCCACAAAAGGAAACCGGGTGGAAGGCTGGGGAAAGAAAGGGGGGATATGCCGTGGGATGCTCACTAGCTAATTGTGATCGAACTAAGGACTGAACACTGCACGGGGCCTGGAGCTGCAAGAACATTCTTTGTCCTTGGAGAAATTAGTAAACCGTTACCTTGTAATCTGCGGCAGCTTCTTCCACGCGAGCAACAGTGTGGTTTTGGTGAGCCTTGGACATGCAGGATGCGCAAATGAGGATTTCATCTGTTACACAGAAAAGACGCAGAGCTTCCTTGTGCTCCCGGCACATTTTCTCAATTTCCAGGCTCTTCTCCAGATGCAGGTGGAGTTGCTCGGCTGCTTCTGCTGCGTTCCCAAGACCTACACTGTGTGGGATATTTCTCAAGGAAGACTCCTTTCTGCACTCAGGGCAAGGGAGATGTTCATCAGAAACCTGCGGATACTTGGTGCTGCAGGCTTTGCAGAAACCGTGCCCACAATTAGTGACCACCACTGGATCCTCAAAAAACTCCATACAGATCGAACAAAAACCTTCCTGCTGGAGGCTTTGTGCTGGGCTTGCAGTGGCCATGGCGCTTTCTTCTGACCTTGAAGGGAAGGATCAGTTTCTTTTTCATGTTGCTAGAAAGAGGCGTGTTCTTTGTCTGGCCTCTAATTCAAACTATGCAGTGTCTGAGATTTGGTTAGGGTAAATAAAGGGCCACAAACAGCCTGAAATCTTTTCCACTTGAAGGATCTCGTGACACTAGCACACCTTCTGCATGAAGTTTGCATGTTCTACAGCACACCATATTCCTTCTGGCTACTTGCTGAGGCCATCAAAAGGCAAGCAAGCTGCAGTTAGACCCCCTGACTGCCTCATCAGTTCATGCTGAGCTTTATCACCAGAAATTGAGCATCTGAATTCGCTTTTTTCTTTCTCCCTCCCAATTCTTTTTGTTTTCTACATTACTTTGGAAGTGTAATCCTGAGCTTGTTTAGACAGAAACAGTCCTACAATTTCCAGCATTCTGCAGTCCATATGGACTTTTTCCTGGCAAATAAACATTGGTTTTATAATTTAAAGATTTGCAAATTGCTTTGAAAGGACGACATAAACAGTTTAATACATAGTAAAATTAAGGTGGGGCAGGATCTGAATCGTTTAAAAATACACATCAGTCCAATTCTGAAGGTTTATAAGTGAGGACGGCACAAGTACAGTCCAATAAAATCAGTAAATACAAATACCCATTAAGATAGCCAGTGTGGTGTAGTGGTAAAGAGTATATGGACTGGGACTCAGGAGATCTGGGATCTAGTCTCGATGCAGCTGTGAAGCTCATTGAAAAAGAAACTACTTACTTTTGAGAAGCTGCTGATATGAATGAAAAGATTTATGTGACTGGTGAGACAATTGCAACATTAAGAATACTGAGCATGCATGAAGTTAGGAATTTCCAGTGCTCACTTCTGGGCTCAGCTCCAAATTGACATGAAATTCTGGCCATAAGTTGGACCACTATAACCTTGGCTCAAGTCCAGTGAATCGCTGGAAGCAGCCTCAAATGATTTGATCCACTGTTGCTTCCCGACCAGCCAGCACTTTCCCCTTCCAGTTCTTGTAATCACATAAAGCAGGACGGATTAGGAGGGGGAGGCAGGTTGCCTCTTAATCCTTGCTCCTTCTGTTCCCCATCTACTCACATGCCCCACCAACTTACATAGCTCTCAGCTCATTGTAGCCATGCCCAGGAAGGAGCCATGTGACAGTTTTGACAGCCATGCTAGCCACAGCTCCTTTCAAACCAGAATTCACAGCCACACTTAGAACAGGATTTGCAGAATGCGGCTTGGAGCCGAGCCTGATTAGTTATTACCATCACTGTAGATGTAACAGTATCACCACAATAGCTGTGAAAGAGAAAGGAGGGGAAATACGCATACAAGAGGCAAGGACGACGGACACGCTGGTACCCCATGAGTGATATTAGTGTGGGGGAAAATGGTGTCTCCTTTGCTCTGATAAATGCAGGGTTAAAGAGAAGACTAGGGAGTTAGGTAGCTGTAGGAGAAGGGCTCCTAGATAAGAGAGCGCAAGAAGGAACCAGGCCAAGGATGAGTGTTTGAGCTGCATCTTGAAAGGGTTGTCCTTAGATAAGGGATGAACAGAGGGAGGGAAATTCCGGCCCTTTGGAAGATAGATGAGAAAGTTGAGAGCTGATGGGGTAAACAGTAAAAGCATTCTTCTAATTAGGTACTGTGCAGTTCCAAGACATTCTGCCTTACGTGAATAATATGTTGGCAGCCATGTGTGCTGTATTCTTAATAAATATTGCTGGTTTGCTTTTCTTCGATCTATTTGGCCTCTTTCTTGCAGGATCTGACACTCAATAATCTAGCCGTATTCAGTGTAGGACTGCATCTGGCTCATAAAGGCAACAACATTCTTTGTCCGGAGAGAGATCAACAAGTCTGAGAAATCTACAGCAGTTTATTCTGGACAAACCACTGTGAGCCTTGGACAGGCAGAAAGTACAAATGAAGATCACTCCCTCTTTTGTTTTGCAAGAAAAACATAAAGCTCCTTGCCCAGATTGTCTCTTTCCAGGCTTTGTTTTGGCTATAGTTGTTCTGCAACATTTGGGTAATTCTCACCCACATTAAATAGTGTGAAATATGCTGAGCATGGATGAGCCCTCACTCATTCAAGCTTGTGGGATCTTCTCATCACACAGTCCTTCCCCCAGACCTCTCCCATCGTTTCTAGCTATGTTCACACTTTTTAGAGGGAGGACAATGCAGTCTTTTCCATGGATGACACCAGTATTTGCTACAGAAGATGGTGTAAAGTTACAGTTCCACTCTATCACAGCACCAGCAGGAAATATATAGGAGCAGAGAACAAGGCAGAGGGAAATCCTAAGAAAGAAAACTCATCTGGAGGATGCTGTAAAGAAAGAGGAAGCAGCCAGCAGCCAGATTAAATGCCACATGCAGAAAAGCCTTCATTCAAAAAGTTATTGGCCCAGAAGAGAGAGCAAGGGGCAGTAGATAGACGCAGGCTGTTCTCCCCCTGCCACATATGCATGTTTGCACAGACGGATTGCATCTCAGCTGACTATTTTGCAGCAAGATGCATCCAAAATACCTGGTCAGGGAAATGTATTGTTCAGGGTTATGGCTTGGCATAGCCTGGTCCTTTTTTTGACATGAGAGGGACCATCTCAGGACTGACAAAGGTCTGGGTGGAGGCAGCACCTCTTCCCAGGAAGAGCAGTTCAGAAAACAAAGTCAGACACTAGACAAAAACACAACCATATCTCATAGAAGTGGTTTCAAGGCAGTTTCCGTCTCTGCAGGAAATAGCCAAATCGAAGATGTTCTAGTGCAAGCTGAACAAGAGCACACACACATGCAGCAAAGCTTATGCATTTATGTATCTTCAGTGCAACACTGCTAATGCTTCTCATTGTGCATTTTGGTAATGCTCAAAGGCACTTCCTTTCAGGAGAAGATAATACATTTGGATGAATCTTGTGAGTGTAAGTTCTTTAATATTCAAGGCTGCATGTTTTTTGAAACCAACCCATCTCTTAGAATCTGAAGAAAGATCAATGTAAATGGATTTTCCATGGTCCCTTGGAAGCTAAATGACTAGCATCACGACCATGGAAGGATAAACAGCTACCTGTAATAACAGAGCAGGTGGAGAATTTAATGAAACCTGCTTTTTATCTCTACAGATGGATATTTGGGGTCAAAGTGTGGGCACGACTATTTTGAAGAATCATAGTATATTTTACCCATATCTATCATCTACGCGATCAGTGCCATGGATCTTTTTTCTTAAATGCTACCCGGTTCTGTTTGCAGTGGTCAACCAGCTGCCCACAGGAAACCCACAGGCAGGGCCTGAGTGCAGCAGCAGCCTTCCACCCAAGCTCACCAGCTGCCGGTGTGCCTCGGCAAAGTGCCCCCGATGCTGGAGCTAGCGGAGCCGTCAGGACTAGTCACTACAGAGACCATCCTCCAGGAATTTGTCCCACCCCCACTCATTCATTCATCTTTTTATGCTGCCCCCCGTGCAAGGCATCTCGGGACGGCTCACTTTTAGTGGCCATAACTGTATCTTGTGGAAGTGAATGCCAGTCTATGCACTGTGTGACCTGCTTCCTTTCTTCTGTTCTACATCTTCCACTGATCAGCTTCATGGGAAGATCTGGCCAGGTTCAATCTACAGTGCCAGCAGATCTTACATGAAGGTCTGCTGTGCAATGTCTCTTGAGTGCATGCAACTTCCTGCATTCTTGGCTCATGGCTTTAGGTAGATCAGCACTTGTAGTTCAAAGTTTTTCTATTCAGAAATAAGAGTAGGAAAAGGGGTTGGGCTTAGATAATTATGCTTAGACCTAATGCCATCGATGGGATAACTCAGCCAATCATTTAATTGGGTCTTTTCTAAATTATTAAGAACAATAAAATGTAGACATTAATTATTAATTTCATTTCTATACTGCCCATAGCTGAAGCTCTCTGGGTGGTCCACAATATTTAAGTCACCCATTCAGATTTCAACCAGGCCAAACCCTGCTTAGCTTCCAGGATTAGACAGGATCAGGTTATATATGACCAATTCCAACCTTTAAACATGCATAGAGTGAAGTCTTGATCCTAAACAGTATTAAAGCACCTTGGATGGAAACAGTCTGCAGTACAAGATGTTCTTCTGCAATACATTGGATTGTACGCACACAGCTAGCTAGTCCGTAAGTTGATGTGTAATCACCATGTCGAGCATCTAGTTTTGCCAACTGATCCCAGGACCACCACTACAAAAAGCCAGGTCAGGGGTCCACAACTCAGGCATGAAACATGGCCCCTGTGGGTGGTTCTAGCCCCCACTGCTACCAGCTCTCCCCCCGCCCCCCAATACTTCATCACTGTGCCTTCTCTTCTGCTTCCTCCCCCAGTAATCTTGGGTGGGGCATGTGACACCCCAAGCCAAGATGATGTTTAGCCTTTGGAACCAAAAAGGTTGTACACAAGGATGGCCGGTTCAGGTTACCAGGAAACGTTCAGAGGATCATCTGAGCACAACTACATCACAGCAAGTTTCTTCCTGCAATTACAGCTACATCAGAATTTGTCCCAAATACTCATGTATATCAAAAAGGGACAGAAAAAATGAAATCATGAAACAGTTACATTACAAAAAAGAAAAACCCAGCATGTACATGAAACAAGAGTAAAGCAAATACAAATCAATTACATGAAAGGGATTGATTGTGAAATGCAGTAGAACTGTGAATGATAACAAGTTATTATAAGTTTAATGACAAATTGTCAACGTTTATTCATTTTTCAAATCACAGATAAGGCAGCAAGTTAATTTGTCTAAATATTTTCATCCATGACTTGAATAGAAAAATAAAATATACAGCTCAAAATAAGCAGGGTGTGTGTCTATTTAAATTAGACATGTTAACCTGGATAAGCTTTTATTCTACAGAAAAGGCCTGCAATTAAAAACACTTCTAGAATATAGGAATGTATGAAACGTATCAATTAAAACAAAGTGGATCCATTTTATCTTTCTATTTACAAAAGAAAACATATACTACTTTTCTATAAATCTTTTAGTCTTAATTCTTTCTTCTCACTCTGGCTTGGATAAGCTACTATACACAGCCATGACTTCTGGCTGTGTCTGACAATACTGCTTTATCTGGACACAAATATCCCAATGCAAAATACATGTGCCTGATACCTGTTGTCCATGGTGCACACAACTGCCACTTTGCACAGCAAGATACCTAAGGGTTGCACCTTGATCCTAATCTCATCATTGTTTCAGTAGATTTTCTAAGAAAGGCTGTAATTTAAAATACATGCACCATTCACAGCTGTTAAAAGATCTGTGTATGCTATACACTGGAATCTTTCTCGGAGTAAAAGGAAATCTAGGGGCGAATAAAGTAACCTGTTAAAAATTACATGTGCTAACAGTTTTAAATGGTGTACATTGTACCCTGATTCACACATTTGATTTTTCCATATTTTTCCCAGCCTAATTCTTAAAAACACAACAATCTTTAAAAGTGAGAGATCTTGCTACAGGTAGTCAATTAAGCTACAGATAGTACAAGCCCTACCCTGCAGTAATAAGCAGAAGGTTCATTTGATTAGCCCTTCGTTGACAGTGTCAAAGAGAACAGCAATTTCTTTACCTTCAGTTCCAATTAAAATATATAGATTTAAAATATATAGGGGATTGTCAAGACAAATTAAAAGACAGCCCCCATTAGCAAAGCTGAAGCTCTGCTGTACCAAGTCAAGAGAGCATGCTCATACTTGTGAATGTGTTGAAGGAGCCGACACTGACCTCACAGGTTAAGCCCCCCACACCACAGAGAAGTCAACACAGATGAAGGATGGTGTTCATGTCACCAACACGGAAGAAAGGAAAGATTTTATCTGGCTTCAGCCTGGGCAATGAGAAGAGAAAGAGGCTCTTCTTTTCATCAGCATCAAAAAAAGCCACTGAGCGTCCTTCATAGTCCAAACTAATCTGGATCTTTGTCATATATTTGCTTTGATTCAGAACGGTAGGAGGAGATGTCAGAGCTTTGTAATGTCCATTGCCAAAGCCCAATGCCCAGATTCCCTCCTCCGGGGCGATGTTGAAGGGTCCCTTCCTCTGGACGGATTCCCTGGCTATGCCCACAGCCCAGGAGGTCCCACAGTTCACATCCACCGTCCACTGGTGCCTCCCTGAGGAGAACCCTTGGCAGCCAAGCACACAGCGGGAAGGGTCGAATCGCCTGGCATTATAGGGCAGCTCCTGACGGACGGTGCCCCACCTGACACTTTTCTGGTTAGGGGACACAATGAACCGAGGGTGAGCCGTTGCCAAGTCCAGAGTCACGTTCTCTGAGAAAGGACAAAGGTGACAGTCAGCCTAAGGATCGCTGCACAGGATCAGTTTTTCAAACAACCAGAAAGAATTAATGTGGCACAAGTTATCGAGAAGGCAACATTATCACATTTGCTTATCACTCAAACCAAAGTAGGGCTGGAAAAATGCAATTTTGGTGCAGAAAAATCAACAGTAAGACTGGCTGCTCTACAGAGCAGGGTTACACATGTCTCATAGAACTCCCCTTTGCCATTTATTTTTTAAATAAAACAACTGCATTTAGAAAGAAAGCATCATAATGCAGGAATTCTCATCCTTTATAACATTCTTTATTTATGAAAATTAGCAGAAGCTCTCTGGGCAGTCTGCGACCATGTTGCCATACCACCAAGGTCTCATCATAAAAACTGCACAGCACAGCTCTTCCGGTTGATGTTGCAGCGAGATCGGCAGCGAAGAACGGGAGCTCCGTACTTCATGCCGGAATCCCGGAATCCGTTCTACAGAGGGCCTTGGGAGGCCCATCCAAGCCCTGTCGGAGCAGGGATTAGAAGTCTGGGCACACTTCTGGCTTGTGGGGGGCAGGGGTCCCCCACACACCAGGGGAAGCTTGTGGATTCTCAGTGAATTGAACTTCTGAAAGGGGTGAACCTCCCACTTACTAGCTGTCAGCACCGGCTTAACAGAGAAGGAAAACTTAAAAGTGGACATCGGACCTGCTGGGTGAGCAAATAATCTTCCTAAAATACTGCCCTTAAAAGTACGTGTGAAACAAGCACCAATAAAAAAAAAACCCTTTCCCAGAGGGAGGAAACTCCCTCCGCCCCCGCAGAGCTTAAGCTGCGACAAATCTAGGGGAGATCAACTGAAACTGGGGAAATTTGAAATCTGGAAAAAAAAGAGACTTCTGTTTTTTAATCTCCCCAAGGGCGCAAAATCAAGTTTGAGCTTACTGTACATTAACCGGTAGAAAAGAGATTTCTCTTTGTTTCATTTCTGTGCATCTCTTTCAGAGACATGGCAATCTGACTCTTTTTGGAGTTCATGCATGAAAAAGAAAGTATCTCTTTTGTTATAATGACAAATAACTCTTTGTTGCCACCCTGTGGCCATTTTGTCCTATAACAGGTACAGAGCCTACCTAAAATCTTTTTGTGACTCCTCACTGCCACTTCGTATGGTGCTGGAGGAGACTCCTGCGAGCGATCAAACCGGTCAGTCCTAGAGGAGATCAACCCTGACTGCTCTTTAGAAGGCCAGATAGTAAAGATGAAACTCAAGTACTTTGGCCACCTAATGAGAAGGAAGGTCTCCCTGGAGAAGAGCCTGATGCTGGGAACAATAGATGGCAAAAGAAGGAGGGGACGGCAGAGGATGAGGTGGCTGGATGGAGTCACTGAAGCAGTGGGCGTGAGCTTAGGTGGACTCCAGGGGATGGTGGAGGACAGGAAGGCCTGGAGGAATGTTGTCCATTGGGTCGCAATGGGTCGGACATGACTTTGTGACTAACAACAACAAGTGCCATAACAGACCACTTCAATAGTCTGAATAAATTTTTTATTTTCATCATGAAAAAGACTCATGCAACATCATCGGCACCTAGGTCTGCGTCGCAAAGCCCAGTACATCAACCAAAAGCTATGGATTGGAAAAACTTCAAGAAGACCTACAGATGGCACTCTTAGCACTGCAAGCATCTCAAGAGTTTATTCAAAATGCCATTCAAAAAGTGGCTGAAAGACTTTCGGACATGAATAATCAACTTACAGATATTTGATCCAAAATAGGACAAAATGAACAAAAAATACAAGAAATGGAAAAGAAGACTGATGATATTGATAAGAAAACTGAAGAGATGGATAAAGAGATTCTATGGGATTCAGTTGCTACACTGGAGATGGGAAAGGCGTCTAACTATCTAAGATTTCAAAATATACCAGAGGCAAAAAATGAAAACCTAAGTGACTTAATAAATACTATGTTAGCAGATGCTCTTGACTTGGAAAAGGAAGAGAATGATAAAGAGATAGACCTGGTCTATATAGTTAACTCAAGCTATGTTAGAAGGCATAAACTTCCAAGGGAAGTTCATGTTAAATTTACAAAAAGATCTGTAAGAGACCACGTCCTCAGAGCGTCACATGATAAACCATTAAAATTTGATGATGAATGTGAGGTGATTGTTCTGAAACAAATACCATGGAGAATCAGAGAAGGACAGAAGAAGCATCAATTTCTCACTTCCAAGTTGATAAAGAAAATAATTATGTTCAGATGGATAATACCAGAAGGGATATCTTTCACTTGAAATTCCACAAGACTTAGACTGGAGTCAATTTTCAAAGCCCAAGAATTTTATGAAAAATTTAAAACTTCATTTGAAGATGAAGAGCGGACTGAAGAAAAGGAAAGAAGGAAAAATTGCAAGGCACTGGCTGTAACAACTTTCCATTCAGAAGAAGGAGAAATAGTAACTACAGACCAACAAGAGGACGAACAGTCATTGGAACCAAAGAAAAGAGAAGAGGTAGAAGCGTGAAGGCTAAATACAAATAGATATACATATATTTTATAAATACTGCTCTTAAAATGGAAGGAAGAACTGAACTGTTTTCTCTCAATATAAATGGATTAAACACACCCTCTAAACGGAAAAGGTATTTTTCTCAACTCCAAAAACTGAAACTAGATGTAATTTGTTTACAAGAAACACATATAAAAAGACAACACCATAAACTTTTGGAACATCCAAACTTGGCAAGTTATTTATATCTTCCGCTCATCAAAAGAAAAGAGGTTTGGCTTTATATATTAAAGAAAAATTGGATCCGAAATATATTTTTGCAGATAAAGATGGGTGAGATATGATGATATTTTAGATAATGATGTAAAAGTGAAGCCGAATCAAGAACTACAGGAGCAGGGTATTGATCTTTCTTGGTGGCACAATATTCAAATACAATTGAGATATTTAAAGACTATAGAATGTATGGTTTTTTTATAAGGAACTAACAGCATTTGATGAAATGATTTTAAAATCAGATGAAAAAATGATTAAAAGGTTGTATAATTTTCTTTTGGATATGAAAATGGAAGATGAACAAGTTAAGGAAACTATGATAATATAGGCACAAAATTTTGGTTATAATATTGAGTTATAGAAATGGCAAAAGCTGTGGGAAAGAAATATTAAGATAACCTTAGCAAAGTCATATAAAGAAAACCTTTATAAAATGTTTTACAGATGGTATTTATTGCCAAATAGATTAGCAAAAATGTTTCCAAATATGTCAAATAGATGGAAATGTAAACACAAACCTGGTACTTTTTATTATATGTGGTGGACTTGTGTTAAGGCCAAAAAATACTGGGCTAAAATACACAGATGGCTTGAGGAAATCCTACAAAAACCTTTAACATTTAAACCTGAAGTTTTTCTATTAGGTATTATTCCTGATGACTTCGATAAACAAGCTATATATGTGACTTTACATATAATTACTGTGGCAAGGATTGCATTTGCCCAACACTGGAGAAGTGAAGAGCCACCTACTGAAGAGTTGATTTAAAAAAAAATTTTGAACTGCGTGGAGATGGACAGATTGACCTTGTCTTTGAAGGAGAAGGAAGATACATACTTCTATCAAACTTGAAACACTTTTTATTATTGGTTAGAGAAACGGGACTATGCATAGAACTGAATATGGTTTTATTGACTGTAAAAAAGAATAAGATGTCAACCCAATATGTCCGATGTCCTGAATAATTGTTGTTTTAGTGTTGGATCTATAGAGAAAATAATAGAAATTTGACAAAAAAAACCCTGCACAGCACATTTTAGAGATATGTAGTTAACTTCCCCACGAAAAGAAGTCTCAAAGGTACATGAAACCTTAGGGCACACTTCTTTGTGTGCTTGGACAGAAAAAAGGCCTTCAACTCCCAGCATGCCCCACTGAGCTACACTGGCTGAGGCCTGCTGGAAGTTGCAGGACATGTTTGACTAAATTTGCACCTCATTTTTTCTTTTTTTGTGCACCTTTAAGACTTCATCTGTACTCTGGTATTGGTGCCTTCCTTTCTTCCCCTTTCCAAAAATCAGGAACTAATTGCTCAGCACAAGGGGTGCGTACAAGAGACCATAGAAACAGAAACAGAGTGAGTCAGAAGGGGTCTCCTGGGCCATCTAGTCTGACCCCCAGTTCCTTCTAGGTTTGCTCTTGCCTGGCACCAAGTCCCAATGTGACAGTATGTCTAAACCAAGATGCCGCCTAGGGAAGTCCCTTTATTGTTCTTATCCACATTCTGTAGAAACTAACCTTTTATCCACTTTGGTTCTGTTAGAGTCTCTAAAAGAAGAGAGAAAGAGAATAAACATACCTGGAATCATCTGTTGTTAATTAATATATTTATCAGTGTATCTGTAGAGACTAGAATATTGTTGGACTGGGGACTTGGATGATCAGGGTTCTAGTCCTCACTCTGCTAAGCAGCTCACTGAGTAACTTTGGGTGAGTTCCTTGCTCTCAGCCTACCCTATCCCAAAGGGTGGGGATAAAAAAGGCAGGATGTAAATGTGATGATAATATAGACATTCATTGCATATATACATACAAAACTGTCAATATCCTGGAAATTGGCAATTCTTCAAGCACAAGTCTAATATCATGTATTTGTCTCTGTGTTTGAAGAGTATGAGCTCTTCCTCTCACATTTTGAGCATGCATCAAATTATTATAGCAATTTGGCCCTTATGTTCACAAGACCTTCACTCCATTCATCAGGCACAAGATGTGATGCTATTGGGCTGAATCCAGACTAAGCTACCCATCCATCCATCCATCCTGCTGATATCAATATAACAAATTAGTAACAACAAAATAATCCCACTAATTTCAGTGACAGTAAAATGGAATTAAGGGTGTTACCCTATGAGTGTTTAGTGGGGGAACGGGCCTATAATTCCCAGCAAGCATTAGGATAGCAAAGTTAGAGAATGCTGGGAGCTATGAGAATTTTTTATTCTGCTTTCCTCTGACAGTTGTCAAAAGACAAATTGACAAAAAGCTGCAAGTGACCTTTACTTGCAAAAGGAGGTGGACAGCAGATAAGCCGCTTTGTGGAAAGATCCTATAGGTGTCTCATCTTTTCCACCCTTTCCCAAGACTCCTGGTGCTTGGGGATGTGGAAAAGATACCCTTTTTATGGGAGCACAGAAGTTAGCTGTCTAAACTCCAGTTCCTTTTAAATGAGATTTGCTGACAGGGCTAGTCAAGGGTTTTTTGAAAGGGGCATTTGCAGACATAAAACATACGTCCCTTTCAAAAACCATGGGAATCCGTCATTAGTAGTCAACTCAAAGATCACAAAAAGTGATCTCCTGAAAAGAAGAAAGGAGGGGAAAGCACAAAAAGGCTTGCGCTCATGACACGAGGCTGATAAAATGCGTCCTGCTGTGGTTCCTTGGGGATACCTGCCAAAAGACCCGGGAAGGAGTGGAGGAGACAACCCGTGGTGAGCACGGTCACCTGTGGGGCACACCTAGGCTCGTTCTGCAAACATCCCACCCTACGCGGCTTCTCTGCCGGACGGGATGCTGTGACATGTGATTCCACCTCCTGACGGCCTGAACAATGTCACACCAGCCTGGCAGCCTCAGAGATGACATTTCGCACCTCTGAATGTCCTCAGTTTTGCTTGCAGGGTTGCACTCTCGGAGGAGACCTCCTGAAGCTTTTTCTTGAGCTCAGAAGAATCAGGTGTAGTAGGAGGGTGAAATCTGCTTCTCCGGCACCTAAAATTTTAAGAAAGAGACACCCCATGAAGAACTTTTTATGCACATAAAGTTTCTCATGGTTTGTAGAAAATCTGGTGCAAGTGATTATTTCCAGAAGCACCTCATTTGAGCTGCACTGACATGGCTGGGAAGGCTACTGCTAACCCACCCCCTTGAAGCAACGCGCAGTGTCTTTTTACAAAATGTCAAAAGAAGTCACTGAAAAGGCTTGATGATACCGAAGTAGGAATTTGGAAATTTAAACAGAAGTAGTTAGTGTATTAAACAAGAAACACACAAAGACACAAGCAGGTCCAAAACGAATTCAGGTTAACAGATTATCAAGAACTGATTGGCTGGCTAAAATGCAGGAAGAACGTGGAGCAAGTCTGCCCCATGTCCACCAATCAGGCTGAAGGGTTATTTTGCAAAGGATGTATAGTAAAACGTAACACGGTTTGCATATCATGCTAAGCCACCCTTTGAGTCAACTGCCATAGGTCAGGTGTCCATTTGCTAACCTAACAGCTAATACAGCCCTCTGGTTTGCCATGCCTTCGCCCCCCCCCCACCAATCCTCCCAGCCCCCAGACAAGCATCCCCCAGAATGGTACAGCCACAGAATTCAATCCCATAGTCAGCCCCCTTTCTGCAGCTGCTCTGCCAGATTTGCCTACTTCCGAGGGAAATTGTGCTCTGCCCCCCACGCTTGGAATTAATTTTCTGAACTTTTATGAAAGGAAATAATTTGCAATATTGGGGGGGGGGGAGAATCTTGCACAACACCCACTGGCCTCTGTTTAGTCCAGCATATCAGTATCCTCCTTTTGGCATCGTCCTTGACCATTTCATGCTGTACTTCATGCATCTCTTGCTAATCAACACCCTTTCAAAAAAAGGCTGCTTCACATTTCATTGCAGTAGGAAGAGCTACTCTGTCCAGCGGCCACAAGCTGCTTTAGGTCTGTCATTTTCCTCCACTGGCCTCTGGTACTCGCTGTCATAGAGAGTTCTGGGTTCCAGTCCAGGAAGAAAGATCAGCAAATATGCACAAATGTCATGGCAAAGCAGCAAAACAGAAGGTAACATGGCACATTTCAAGGCAACGTTGTGTCGCATAGTGGTTAGAGTGTTGGACTAAAATAGGGAGATCAGATTCTAGCCCCTACTTGGCCTTGAAGTTCAGAGTGACTTCGGGTCAGTCACTGACTCTCAGCTTAACCTACCACAAAGGGTTGTTGTAAAAAGGAAAGGAGGAAGATCAGGTAAGTCTGAGTTCCTTGCAGGAAAACACACACACACACACACACACACACACACACACACACACACACACACAAATAAAACTAAGGGGAAAACTGTATACATTTCCTAGCAGCAGCATTCGCTTCTGCACACAAGGCACAGGGCCACTAATAATTTTTAAAGTTGTTACTATGTTTGGGATACTCTTCAGTGTCCTTTCCTCTCAGTTTTTAGGAGCACGGAGTGGAGAGTGCTGGTAAGGGAGCAGTGGACGAAGGGGAGCTTCTAAGAGGCAGGTTTGCAGCAGCTGCCATCTTGTTGGGTGAACCAAGTCAATGTTTATCTGAAGCATGCTAGTTTGCAAAATGTTATTGCATTTTTTCTTATCATCAGAGCTGTACTAAGAGTTCTGCTTACCCAGTAATCACCGATAGTGTAATGGGCAGCAAATACTGTACAAGGTAGAAAAACTACAATAGAATTAGGTTTTCAGCTTGAGCCCATGAGCACCTGGCATTTTGAACAAAATGCCTGGGCACCCCATGAATTAGGAGCTATGGGGGGGGGGCAAGGGGCAAACCACAAAAGCATTAGGAGTGCCTCTTATCTATTTGTGAGCATGCATGAATGTGCACTGTGTGTGCGTGTTACCTACTCTTGACTTCTTTATTGCCTCTTTTCACCCCCGCAAATCCTTTCTTTCCTTTCTGCCCTTCCCTTCCTCCAGGACTCCCCGCTCTTTCCTTTCTTCAATGTGTCCCTTCTTTCCTTCCCCCTTCCTATTCTCACATGTCCATGGAAACAAATGGAGCACGTTCTCCATTCACCTGCATGGGGAGAGCAGCCGCCAAATACTGGCTAGCTGGCCCAAGAATCCTTGGTGGGAGGTGGACTTCCCCACCCATCCAGCCATTTCTGGCGAGGAGGAGCTTTCCCCACCTGTGCAAACAAATGCAAGGCTCTCTCAGCTTGCAGGGCACCTCTTGCCTGTACAGGCACCACGGCACTCCTGAGCGCCACACTGGAGGTCCCCGCTTTAAGTAGTGAATTTTGAGATGGGGATTGTTTTCTCAAAGACAGGATTTAGAACCAGCCTCAGGATCTTATCTACCCTGAATGATGCACATTAACCTTATTTCTCCATTTGTGGAAACTCTGAACTGAGACTGAGCTGAAATGCATGTAAAACAGATAATGTTGCAGGAAGTGCATCAATACGCTCAGGTGCTTTGAGCATATCAACTCACAAGCTGAGAAGCTCCCTATCGCTCGGCTGCCTGTTTTGGACTTCTCCACTTGTGACTTTTAACCTGCCACTTGAAAAAGCCTTTTGCTTCTAGATCCTTCACAGGTTTTAAGATAGACCCTTTTACACAGTTTCCCCCAGGATTTTAGTTTCTCTGCCTTTCCATACTTTTCACTGTGCAACCAAAAGGTGATGGTGCGATGCAGCACAATTGCCAAAATTAATGAGCTTTTCATGATGCAATTACCAGATAATTGTTTCCCCAATCTAAAGAAGGCTTGGAGGGTGGCCCTGCTATGTCAAGCGTAATTCGATCCTCATGTAGAGAAGCCCTTGGAGAAAAATGGGACTTAACTAACATTCCCTTAAGACTGAAAACTTTGATAATAAGGAATGCTAAGAAATGCTGGCCTCTTGTGCCTTTCTCACTGTTTAAGCCTACGTGGTTGTATTTTCATGCCAAGTTTGATTGAGAATATTTGGATTTAATGAAAACTGGAAAAGGAACTTGAGATTTCCCTTTACTAATTCTTGTTAGTACAAAACCAAAATGGAACCCAATCCATGACAATTTACGGTGCACCTTTTTTCCCCCCCAGAGTGTATCAATCAATATATAGTTGAGGGACTTCTGAAATTTGGAACTATAGCTCAGTCAGTGCTCAGCAGGGGCCAAATGCATGACATGCAGAAAGGGTTTTGACAGTGTAACTGGCCTGCCAAGAAAACACAGACCTTGACCGATGCGTCTGCAGCTGGGTGCTGGGAGACGGTTTCCTTTCAGTAGGTGGCTTGACCAGATGCCTGTGGAAAGCCCACAAACAGGACCTTAAGGCAGTCGCCCTCTCTCCCTGTTTCCCCAGCAACTAGTATTGTGAGGCCTACTGCTTCTACAGGCTTCCAGAGGCAGGACTATTGAGCATGGATGGCCTTCTCCTCCACAGATTTTTCTGTTTGCTTTTAAAGCCATCTAAACTGGTGGTCATCATATCTGAGAGCCAGTGTGGGGTAGTGGTTAAGAGCGCGGGACTGGGATTCAGGCGATCCAGGTTGAAGCCCCATCCAGCCATGGAGCTTCCTGGGTGACTTTGGGCCAGTCACAGACTCACAGCCCAACCTGCCTCAAAGGGCTGTTGTAGTAAGGACAAGATTGAAAGGAGGAATGATGTGAGCCACTTTGAATTCCTTGGAAAAACAGTGGGATACAAATGAAATCCATCCATCCATCCAGTGGCAGAACATTCCACAGTTTAATTCTGCACTCTGAAAATCCTTGCCTCATATTGTAAAGCGCTGCATAAGTGATAAATGGCAGCAAACCGCTGTCCAACAGCTATGGGGCCACAGCCGAGTGCAGAGGGTGACTTGTTGATTATGGGCCTGCATTTGCCCCACAGTCTTTTCATCGTAAGCCATCCTAGGACGCTAGTGGTGGACAGGGTAGAAAAGCTTTTAATAAATGAACAAACAAATAAATAATAAGTGCTTAAACTCGTAGTCTCAGTCATTCCTGGCCAGGAACCCACTTTAACTCCCACCTACAACATGGAACACAATTTTAGCTAATACTCAAAGAATGCTGATTACTGGGAGGAATACAACATGATTAATGAATACTGAATAAAATCCATGACTTTTTTCTCCACTGCTGCACTCTTCATCATTCTTTTCTTCAGCATACATATGTATATATGTGTACACACACAAACGCACACATGCAGACACACACACACACAAATGGGGAGGGAAGAGGGAAAGAGAGAGAAAGAAGCAGCAGTTCCTCTGTGGAACAAAGCCTCTGTGGTCTTGAACCACCGAGATTTAAAACTACTTGTGAAAACTATTTAAAGCAAACATTTTAAAAACCATAAATGTGCTGAAAGAATAAGCAGACAGGCTTTTTATATTGCATCTTGAGTCCTGATTATAAGGTTTTATTTGAGAAGCTGATGGCTTAGATCCTAAGGTAAGTTAACTGAAACCAATTCAGAGGTGGTTCCTCTCCTCTCTGGTCCCACGAGGGTCACCCAACCCTCCAGAGGGGCTTTCTGGGGTTGCATTTGGCTCTTGGGGGCAGGGCGGGAAACTTTCCTTCTCTGAACTTAAGTGTCAAGCACAATGAAACCCTTCAAAAGGTAATGCACTCGTAGAAGAAATACATTTCTGTCCAAAGCTTGCATATTCCCACATAAGCTTTCCCCAACCTGGTGCCATCCAAACCTTTTGAATGCCGATGCCCAGCATTTCCAGTCTTTGGCTATGCCAGCAAGTTGAAATCCAAAACTTGAGGAGGGAAACAGGTTGTGGGGAGGCTGTTTGACATCAACCTAAGTTAGTCCAATAAAACATGCTGCTGGGCAGAGATCCTAGTACTACCCAGAAAAGAGACCCCCTGCGAGGGGGGAGGCACAATCCACCCCTCCTCCCTTCCTTCACAGCCAGCATGCAAGGAACCACCTCGGCTGCTTCTCCGGGGTTTCACGTCCAACCTCAGAGGAGACGTAAAGGAGGTGAGGAGCAGGTCAGGGAGGGGAGGAGACTGGGGCTGCCAGGTTCCAACACAGACCGGCAGCACTCCGGCCTCCTTTCCTCCTCACCTGAAGCGCAGCAGCGGGATAGCCGGAGAGGCCTCTCTAGCTGAACTGCAGGCCAGGAGGAGTGCGGAGATGAGGATCATTTCTACCGTCCTCCTGCCCTGCATAGGATGCCTGCAATCCGCAGAGTCCAGAGGTTTATGGACATCCCTGCTGGACTGCACCCTGCCCATTTTGTATTTTCCATGGAAACAATCTGGCGACAAATAAAATCTGGGCTTGCTTGGAAAACAGGACTTCAGAACTGCCCCTCCCGCCACCAGCTTCTAGGTCTTGTGAGTCTCAGGTATGGAGAAACAATAGCAAGAAAAAGAAACCTCGTACCTGTTTAAGATACTTCCAATATCCTGGGGAGAAAAGGGGGAGTAATACAAACAGATTAGACATTTCGGTCTAACATGCACATCTTTCGAATCCCTTCTTCAGAAGTTGCTATTACATTATTAGCTTAACATCCTCTCTTTCTTTCAGCAGAAAAATCAGTGCTGATGGTGTGCCTGAGTGATCTCTAAGCCCTAACCAGCCCCGCTGACCTTCAGAATCTTTGCACACTGCCCTCAAAGGCACCTGATTGCACAATGCAACTACAGCTTAAAACACACACACACTGGCCAACTTCCAGTCTGTTTCCAGCAAACTTCTTTGAAGTCCTAAACCAGAAGTGGGGAGCCTCAGGCTGGGAGCCAAATCTGACCCACTAGGCTCCCCTAGATGATGACATCCCTTTCCTTCTATCACCAGCCATCTGGTGGCTTCCCAGCTCTTCTGAAGTGTTTAGTCCCATTCCAAAAGTTGAAAATTCTCCTGAGGCTTAGTTACTGGCAGAAGAACTCCGTCACAAAATATGCTGGTTTGCTGGTTCCACCCCTTTGCCCTCAGTCTCACCCACCAGTAAAATCCAGCCCATTCCCTAAAATGGAATTTGGCCTTTGCGCAGAAAGTTTCTGCAGCCCTGCTCTGATAGGGCCCAGAGTACCTGAAGAACAGTCTTCTCCCATAAGAGGCCGAAGGGCATCTTCAAGGTTCTCCTCCATATTCCCTGGCCAAATGAAGTGGGGTGGGGAGCTACACGAAGGGCCTTTTCAGCGATGGCACCTTCCATTGTGGAATGCCCTCCTCAGAGGTGCTCGCTGATGCTTACATTGTAGCCTTTTAGTGCATTTTACATCTTCACACTGCTGATGGCTTTTATTTCCATTTTATTCTGTTGTTTTAATGTTTGGGGGGTTTTGTTATGTTTTTGTAATGTATAAGTGGATCTTGTAAGCTGCCCAAAGAGCTTTGGCTATTGGGTGACACAGCAACATTATAAAAGTACATGATCTTATATATGCAGAGTAGAATAAATGTCTTCAGTTTTTTTTAAAGTTAACAGTGATGAGGAACCATTTGAACTTCCCTTGATGGAAGTGCTCAACCTTGACAATTGTGCAGTCAAAGGGGAAGCAGCTGCCTCTTGCAGACTTACCTGGAGCAACCCACTTGGTGGCTCCTGGCACTTCTGCTCAAGTTCGCTGATTAGGGTGTTGAGACGGGAAATCTCCCCAGAAAAATTGTTTGCGTGGTCTTCCTTCCTCTTCTCTACCTCTTTCTCCAACTTCTCCAGTTGGTCCAACAAAAGTTGCTCTTTTTTCTTGAGAACCTGGTGCAGCTGCTGAAATTCTGACAAAAGCTTCTGCCTCTCCACTTCGGCTTCCCTCTGGTTTGGACAGATGCAAACAGAGACAAACAAGAAAAGAAAACCATGGGGACCTGAGATGCTTTCCAGATGAGTGTTGCCACAGGGGCAGCAAACCCCGGCCCAGGCCATTTCAGACCTGCTGGCAGGCCATGGTGTCTGTGAGCTGGACGTGGGCAACAGCTATTCCTCTAGGGCAGGAGTGGGGAGCCGGTGCCCCTCCAGGGACTGATGGACTACAACGTCTCTCTCCCTGGGCCACTGGCCATGCTGGGTCGCCTCTTCCTAAATCTGCAGACTGTTATGTCTATTTCTCTAGGAAAAAGCACTGCCCTTAGCCTGAGAATCCTGCCACAAAATTGGAGCTCGGGTGCTCTAGGACAAGCCACTGCCATGCAAGTGCCACATGCCCACAAAGCACAGGGAGCATCGCTGCTACGTGTCCCCCACACGACCGCCTTCCATTTCTTGCCAAACCTACCAGCAGATCTTCGCTTGGCACGGCAGCATTCGATTTAAAGGCTAAAACCTTGTCCCTCTCTTCTTTCAGAGTCTTCAAACAGTGCTGTATTTGTTCCTGAGAAAGACACACACATTTTCAGCTTACGGTTTCTTTTCCACACACGCAGGCAACCAACCAACCAACCAATCTGGGGTAATACTGAAGTTATTTACTGTTTCCAGTTCCTTATTTTCAAGGAGGTTGCATACTGTATATTTCCATGACTGGAAGGGGGACTATTCCCTTGGAGATTCAGAAGAATTCTCTCTGAGTGAAACTGTCATTTTTGCACAACACTTATCAATATGTGATGCCTGCAGATGACAAGTGAGGAATGAGGGCTATACAACCTACTGTAAGCTTTGTGCCATCCCAAATAATACCCGTACACCTACACAGAAGTGTTTTATCCTCTACAAGATGCCAGTGAATCACGCCTGGCCCACCTTTCTGGGTGCAGGACACTTGCTGGCACAACATTTCATGCCAGTATTTGCCCATTTGCATAGCAAAGCAGAAGGAACAGGAGGAGCTGTGCAGCCAGGCGGCAACTTTGGGCCACCCCAAACTGTGCAACTCAAGATGGAACCACGTCAACCCCAGCTCTTTTCCTCTCCCTCTGCGGCCATCCGGACGAGTGCAAGGCACAAAGTGCAAGGCAGTGGCGATCGATGCTGACACACCTCCTCCTGTACTAGATGCACATAAATCTTCACATGCAGAGGCTTATGGGTCCTGACAGCAGTAAACTGAGCCCATGTTTTATTGTTGCTGAACCAGTTTGGCCAGTCCAAGACTAGCTAATAATACTAGTCTCGGCACAGAACCTCAGCCTGGCCAACCTGGAACGGACTCAGGGCTTCTGGGCCTCCACAGTTAGCCACGCCCTCTCCCCCAATTGCCAACTGCTTGGTGGTTTCCAGCTTTTCTGTGTTTTTACACTATCCTAAACATTTGAAATCTTTTTCCTAAGGTGGCTTTTCAATATGACTTCCTATGCGCAGTAGGAAACAAACATATACCATAAACCTCAAAACAAAATGAACTACACTGGTACCTTGGCTCACAAACTTAATCCATTCCAGGACTCTGATTGTGACCCAAATTGGTCATGAGCCAAGTTAAATTTCCCCATAAGGTTCAATGTAAATAAGGTTAATCCGTTCTGTAACTATTTTTTTTAATCAGAAAAATGTGAAGCAAAGTGACAAAGAACAACAAAGACCGCGGCCATCTCCCCACCCCCACTCCGAGTGTGGCCATCTCCCTGCCCCCTCAGCATGACTGCAATCGCGCCCGTCATCCCAGTGCACCGGGGGGGAGGGAGAGAGGAGCAATCGTGCTGTGGGGAGATGGCCGAGACTGCGGTTGCACTCGTGCAGGAAAGACGGGCGCAATCACAGGCGCGCTCATGCAGGAAAGACGGGTGCGATCTCAACCATCTCCCCCACCCCCACCACAATTGTGGCCATCTCCCCACTCAGGTGGATGGGGAAACGGCCGCAATCGTGGTTGCCACCCAATGCGGAGTTCGTGACCTGAGTCAATTTTTAAATGAAATTTTTGTTCGTGACCCAATTTGGTCGTGAACTGAGGCGTTCGTGAGCTGAGGTACCACTGTACTAATAAAAATCAGCTGCAAAACTAACCTATCCAACACAATGAAATACTAAACTCTGAGAATTACTCATGAATGCCTCTGTTTCAGAGCAGACATTGGCATAAACAAACCAGGGATAACTCATGGCTCTGGACTTAGACATGACAAGCCACAACCTGGACAAGACAGATGCTGTCAACCAAGAATTCTGCATGCGGTGGGTTTGTATGGATGGGTGTGGACACAGTGACAAGCCAGGTTTCAACAAACCACATGGCTAGCGTCATGTGTAAAGCAGGCCATTATAGGTGCTAATCGTATCAGAGACATGCTTTGCATGCTGAAATTCCCTGGGTCAATGCCCTATCAGGAAGCAGGTGATCAAAAACCCTTAAACAAGGCAGCTTCCTTTGTACCAATAAATAAATTTTACCCAATTCCTGTCCATCTAAGATACCCCTCCGTGGGTTATGATTTATTTCACTGAGGATAGCTGGCTTTCTCTCATAATCTGCCCTCCCTCAATTCACCATGTTTTCTCTTCAGCAGACCATTAGTTTGGAATCCAAACACCATTACTGGAAAAACATGTTCCTGTAAACCGGCCTTCCAAAAGCTGGTGGACCAAAATCCCATCATCCCATCCAGCATTTGGAGAAATGCCATGAACCCTTTCCACTGGCCCCCATTACCTGATAGACATGGGCAGCCTCCTCTATAGGAGTGACCGTGTGGTTTTTATGCAACTTGGATCTATCGCACACCACACAGATGGACGTTTGATCCTGTTCACAAAAGAGTTTCAGGGGCTCCTGGTGCTTTTTGCACAGCTTCTGTTCTCCAGCTTCACTCGCCCGTCGGAGGCTGAACTGCTTCGCCAGTTCTACAATGTTCCACAAGTGCCTGTTTGGCCGGATGTTTTGCAAGGGAAAGGGCTTTCTGCACTGCGGGCAGGAAAGCACATTAACTGATCCTGCATAGCACTGGGCGATGCAGTCTCGGCAGAAGTTGTGCCCGCAATCAATGATCATCATTGGGTGCTGAAAATAATCCAGGCAAATAGAGCAAGTGGCTTCATCCTGGAGGGATTTTTCTGGATTTGGTGCAGCCATGGGTGTTGATTTTCTGTAAAGTACAAGGATCAAGTTTGGTTTTGTTTTTGCTCTGAATGAGGCGTTCCATTTGCACAATCAGGAAGTGCTAATCTCACCAGTAGCTATGACACACAAGAGGCAGCAGGAAGTTTTACAAGGCATGCTCGAAAACAGTTTTTAACTATTAGCATTCCAAAATTATGAAATGCACTCCCAATCTAATGAAGTATCTCCTAGAACCCCAATATTCAGGAATGGGAGGTACACTCATGCATGAGCACAACCACCAAACACCATGCCCCAGTGGCCTGCTCTTGTTAAGCATGAGTAGGGCCACAGCCTGAGGTCATCCTTCCTTCGCTGACACTGCACATTATTTAAGGGTGAAGTCATCATTACTAAAACCCGCTCACAACCTGGTTACAGGCTCACAACCTGGTTACAGACGACCTGTTCTGCCTCCCAGTGATCAGGCAGGGAAGCATCTGAAACACACAGCAGAGTAGCTTCCTTTTCCTTCCTTTCCTTCAGTGCTCACCAGCACTGTTTTCAGGGGTCTACCCTGCTTCATTTCCTTTGAAGGGGCCGCCCATTCAGGTTTTGAATCAAGGAACAGGTACAGGGGCCAGAGATCAAGTAACTTTCTTTTCATGGCTTTGGGTGTTTTCTTGAAAGCAAGTTACCAGCCAAGGAGGGTTTGGGAGAGGGGTGTGCATGCATACTTATACAAAAACAGCACTTTGAAAGAGCAGAAAGCAAGCTGTGAGATGACAGATGAAGATGAAACTGAAACTGAAACTCAAATTCTTTGGCCACCTAATAAGAAGGAAGGCCTCACTGGAGAAGACCCTGATGCTGGGAGCAATAGATTGTTGTAGCGCGATCGAATGAGACCACTGGACAAGAAGTATAGAGAGTTGAAGGGTCCTTTAATATACCTGTGCAGGGACCAACTCTCAGGGAGGAGTGCGGCCCCTGCTATAGGGATGGTACAGGTTTTATACTTTTTCAACTCGGATGTACCTGGCGCTAACCGTTACTTTGTACGCCAGTGGGAGAATTACAAGCAGTTTCAGCAAGCGTGAAGTACAGAAGCTCAAGGGTTTTGCGGTTACTTTTGGCTTTAGCAAGCTCATTGTTGCATGCCTTTGCATTCCTTGCTGCACGTAGTAGCGTGTTCAGTGTTGCATACCAGTGCTTTCCTAGCGCGTA
This sequence comes from Varanus komodoensis, assembly GCF_004798865.1. Taxonomy (NCBI): domain Eukaryota; kingdom Metazoa; phylum Chordata; class Lepidosauria; order Squamata; family Varanidae; genus Varanus; species Varanus komodoensis. The sequence goes on along the minus strand of NW_025336347.1, from coordinate 21,058,400 downwards.
GCCATTTCCTGTTACTGTGACAGCCACCTCTTGTTATTGTGCTCAACGAACTGGCCCCACCTTGGTTCAGGTCTATCGGACACAACATAGATGGCAAAAGAAGAAAGGGACTGCAGAGGATGGGGTGGCTGGATGGAGCCACTGGAGCAGTCAGTGTGAGCTTAGGTGGACTGGGGGGTGGGGGATAGTGGGGGATAGGAGAGCCTGGAGGAAAGTTGTCCATGGGGTCGCACTTCGCAACTAGCATGGCATAACATAGAGGCATGTTGGAATGCTGGCCCCTGCTCTCGGGAGTCAACCTGGAAGGATCAGATTCTCTGCCTTATAGGAACGGCTCTGCTCCATTTGTGCTGTGTATCTTTGTACATAAAGCAATACTACAAAACATGGACTATGTTCAGTCAACGTGAACACCTCACTTAGGAACTGAGTATGGTTCCTGTTGAATGTGAGTTGTTTGAACCCAGCTGTGATAGCAAGCCATAACTTGCTAACTGTGGATCACAAAGAGAGCCTATGGTTGTTTGTTGGTTTGTGGATTGTGGTTAATTCCCCATGGTCTGTTATGATCTGCAGCCTTAGTCAGTGCAAGTGGTTGCCAAGAAATAAAAGCTGTAATTAGGCTAGGCAGTCATTTTCAGGAAAGGAAATTTTAACATTAATGCTTATGAGTGCTTGATAATGTCATTCTATGAGTCTGAAAAAGTAGATTTAGAATGTTTATAATGCCATTTCATTTTAACTGTGTTATTTTTCAATGAGAGCCAAATGTACTATTTTATGAAGACATGATTCAAATTAAACTAATCATTAAAAAACAAAAAGGTCATCCCTTTTTCTTTACATTCCTGCTGAGTTGGAAATCAGTTTGCTGAGCAGCTCTCTCTGTATAAGCCGTAGAACAGACTAGCCTTCCCATCCCCCGTCGCATTTGTTAATACTACACAATGCAATTCAGCCGACTCACTCTTAACAGGGGCCGCGACTATGGCCCTATAATAAAACGCTACTGCTTTGAGGACCGTCCTACAGACACTCCGCCGTGCTTCCTCTCCGGGCTCGTCCGCGTGCCCACCTTCTCAGCTCCAGCGTACTGCACACTGCTCTCCAGCCCTGCCTACCTTTCCTCCCCTCCGTGTTCCGACCCGCTTCACGCAGCAGCCGCGGAAGATAACAGCGCCCCGCCAGACCCGGAGCGATCGAATGATTTGTTTAGACTCCTCCCCGCTCCACACGGCACCGAAACTCCTGATTGGCCACCGCTCCTCAAGCGCCTCTTCGGCTATTGGGCCGTTATGGCCAATGGGAAAGGACGGTGGGGGCGCGGGCGCGCGCGCGCTGCGAGGGGGCAGCACGTGGCGGGCCTTTTTATCGGAACTGGGCAGGAGGGGCGCTGCGGCGGTGAGTCGTATCAGGGAGGCAGGCAGGCCGGCCCTGGCGCGGGGCTCTGGCACCTCTGGTGGGGTTGGGGGAAGCTGCTGCCTGGAAGCTGCAATGCTACTGCTGCTTGTCGCGGTCGCTCATACTGCGCTGGCTTGATTCGGTAGAAGGCAGCTTGCCATGTCCCTCTGCGTGCGTGTGTGTGTGTGTTTTCCTGCCCTCAGCCTGTTAGATACACAGCAGCCTATAGTCTGTGGTGCCATGGCAACCGGTAGGAAGTCTGCCGCCAGGCACGTGGACGGCTTTTCTGGCTGTGCTTTTGATTGGCAGGCGCCTGCCAAAGTAATCGGACTCAGGGAAGAGTTGTTCGGTAGGGTGCGATGAATGCAAGAGGAGGAGGGAGCTTAGACCACGCGTCCTCAACCTGGTTCCCTCTGTGTGTTAGGCTGAAGTGCTCGTCTTCCCCAGGAAGCGTGTGGCCAGTGGTGAGGCTGATGGAAGCTGTACTCCAAATCATCTGATGGGCAGCTGCTGATGAAAGACTGGATTAAGCCATTTGATAACATAGGTGGGGAACTTGTAGCCCTCTGGATGTTCTTGGACGGTCGTTTTCGTCATCCTTGCATATTGGCCATGCAGTCCTGGAATGATGAAGTCCAAGAATGTCAAGAGAGATACAGAGTTCTTCACCTATGCATTTGAGTTATTATTAAAATGCTGTAGAGATCATTGCTCTATAAGGTAATTGGGATTGAAGGTCTATGATGGAGTAGAGAAAATAAAAATTTTCTCCCTTTCTCTTAACCGTAGAATTTAGAGTCACCCATTGAAATTGATTCAGTGCACACCTCACAAATCTAGTTCCCTCCAGATGTTTTAAACCCCAATGCCTGTCATTTACAGTGGTACCTCGACTCATGAAAATAATCTGTTCCACGACTCTAGTCATGACCCAGCTTGGTCGTGAGCCAAGTCAAATTTCCCCATACAATTCAATGTAAACATTTTTCAATTTATTTATTTATTTATTTTCCAATTTATATCCTGCCTTTTTCCTACAAAGGGCTCCAGGCAGCTTACATCATTCTTCTCCTCCGTCTTATCCCCACAACAACAACCCTGTGAGGTAGGTTGGGCTGAGAGTCTGTGACTGGCCCAAAGTCACCCAGTTGGCTCCATGGCCGAGCGGGGCCTCAAACCCAGATTGTCTGAGTCCCAGTCCCATGCTCTTAACCACTACACCACACTGGCTCCCTTAAATTAACCTTAAATAAGGTTAATCCTTTCTGTATCTATTTTTTTTTTTTTACTCATAAAAATTTGAAACAAAGTGCCAAAGAACAACAAAGATCGCATCCATCTCCCCCCCCCCCCCCCACCACTGAGTTCACACCCATCTTCCCTGCACAAGCGCAACCTTGGCCATAGGCGGTCAGACTCGGGCAGGGAGGATGGGCACAATCACGGCCATCTCCCGCACCCCCCCGCATGATCGCTGCCATCTCCCCACCACCCACAGCATGATCATGGCCATTTCCCCCCACCCTCAAGCATCACCGCAATGGGGCACCATCATGATCGTCACCCAATGCGGAGTTTGCAACCTGCGGCAAAGTTGTTATGAAATTTTGGGTTTGTTACCCAATTTGGTTGTGAACTGAGACATTCATGAGCTGAGGTACCACTGTATTTATTAAAGGTTTTTTATGGTGTCCCAATTATTAAAAAAGTCTCTGGGATTTTACAGAGAGCGAACCAAAAACAGAACCCATAACAGTGACAAAAAACGTGCACTGCATCTAAAATAGGAATAAAAACAAGAATAAAACCAGATTACTTATTAAAATACTGGGAAAATAAAAATAAATTTGTGGCCGGCATGTCCAGTGGGTAATGATGGGAGCTGTAATCCCAAGCATCTGGGTGGCAACAAGGTTGGGAAAGATTTCTAAGATTCATGGCAGTAAATGCAATCCCATGAATTGCATCCCCAGAGAAAGAAATCCATCCCAGCAAGTGCTCTCTACAGTTGTATGGCAGAGAAGCTAATGAAGCTCTCCTTGCTCTGAGGACAGAATTGTGTGTTGCATCAAACAGTGCAAGCTTAAAACATACCCTTGATGCTCCTGCACTTTCCTTGGTCTTTCAGGACCGATTCAGGTGCAGAGAGCCAGCAAAGAGCTGCATGGCACTGTAGTGGAGGTCTCAGAAGACAGTGAAGAGTTAATGAAAGACTTCCTTGGTCCAGGAGATGTCCGGGAAGAGGGAGCGATTTATGTACCAAGGCTTATTGCCAAGGACGGGTCCCTGCCAAGGATTTCTGGCTAGAGTTGTTGCCCTGAACTGCAAAGATGAGAATTACTGGCAGCCGGAGGGAGTAGAGGAGAGAGGAGTCTCCTCAGAGTGGTTACTCTGCCTGGAGCATCTTTGTCTCCTGCTGGATTCTGATCTAGTGAGAGGTATTTTTTCCCCTACCAATTTCTGAGACCTGCATGGCAAGGGGGCCTGTATTAGGTAACCTACATATTAGGCTTGCTCTCTTGTTTTATCCTGGTGGTGCACCAAGGAGTGCAGGTGCCTGGGATCAGGACAAAACAAAAGCCTCAGCCTTGGTTCTTTTCGTTTAGTGCTGCTACCCTCTTGCCCTTTCCCCTCTTATTTCTGGTAACCCAGTCCCCCTCTTCCTTCCTTCTTTGTTTTGGTAAACTTACTTTTAATCTGACCCTGTGTTGAGGGGTGGTGCTAAGTTTAGAGTTTTGATGGTTTACTCATGTATGAACAAGCCTATGTAGTTCCTTTTCCAGTGCAGCCACAAAGAGAAGTTTTAACTTCTGCTCTTATTCAACTGTAGTTCAGCATTCTTCCCTAGTTCTAAACCACTGGCACCATTAGGGCTGTGCTAATAGGCACAGGTACAGGGCCACCTGCAGCCTCAAGGGCCGTAAATAGCACTACTAATGGGCATGGAGAGCTTTTCCCTTTCCTTCTTTTTAACTTTTGGCTACTGGCATGCTGTGGAGTACAGTTTTGAGCTGAGCTCAAGCACCAGGCAGGTTTAGTCTAGCAATGGAAGGTGGGAGGCTGGCCTTAAATTACAGACATCTCAAGCATGTACTTATTAATTGCAAACTGAACATGACAAGTGAGAAGGGAGACCGTAGCAATGTACTGTAGCAATGTACTATAATAAACCATGTGCTTAGGCTGCAAACTTACATGGTTACTAGAGAGTGACTCACATAGAAGGGATTACCTTTGAAGAATCCTGACTCACTACCCTCCTCATAACCAATGATTGATTGATTGATTGATTGAATTTATTTGAAAGCTTCCCACTAGCACCACGCTCTCTGGGCAGCCGTTAAAATAATAAATACCGATAAAATAACATTACATAAAACCAAAATGATTTAAAATATCATAATACAATAGAACAAAATAAAATCAGAATACACAGTAAATAAAATAAGAATATAATAAAAACAGTGAAACGAGTCATAATGGTCTGTAGGTGATAGGCATGCTGAAAAGGAAAGGTTTTTCCAGGTGCCCGAAACTCAGCAGAGTAGGTGCCTGGTGAATTTCATGAGGCAACATATTCCAGAGTTGGGATGCTGCCACAGAAAGGCCCTCCTCCTCGCAGTCTCCCCCCGAATCTCCCTGTGGGGAGGAACTTGGTTGATCTTAAGCAATGGGCAGGAATATATGGAGTTGTGACCGTGCTAAAGCGGCCCTTGATTCAGTGAAGAGGAGACTATCAGGTTTCCAAGGAAAGCCCTTCTCAAAGAGAGACTGAACTCCAGATCTGGTTTTAAACACTGTGCATGTAACATTTATTCTATGATATAAAGAATACAGAGGTATAAGAATACAAGTTCAGCGATCATCAGCATCAATATCAAGAGGCCTCATTCACACTCGCATTCAAGCAACACTCATACTCAGAGCCAGTGGACCCTCCCGGCGATCCATCGGGACTGTGGGTGACCAGCTGCAGCGCTGTTCTGACACACACGGGAGCTGGAAAGCCCAGTCATTTTATACCTTAGAGTTGACGCTATCAGCTTAGTCCAACTGGATTGAACAGTGAACTCCTCTGAGCAGAGCTGACACACAGAACGTGCTGGTCCTTATCTTGAACACATGTGCTAGTCCTTATCTTGAACTCAGGCACATCACATTCACATTCGATTCTCTCTCTGGATGGTGCAGCTGGGCTTCTCTTGTCTGTTATGTCGCTTTCTCCATCCACTCCTGGCCTCTCGGTTTCCTCAGCCTGGTCAGTCCCATCCTGCTTTTTCATTCTTCATTTTCTTCTGGGTATTAGGCCTCCAGGAACTCATGCACACTGTGACAGAGTAAGGCGCCCCCTAATATAATGTGGTCTCGAACCATTTAGGACCAGAACATCAAAACTGGACAAAGACCTCAGGACTTGAAGAACATTGCTTTGCTGCTCCTGGATGTGAAGCAGATGAGACAGAGCTGTTGCCAAAGTTGGCTACTCATTTTATTTCAAATAATTCATTTTGAAATAAATGGGGATTTAAATTGCGGGATTCTAGAACACATGTTGATGGAGTCACATATCTAGAAATCTGCATCAAATATTGCCATTTTTAATTTCTAGGAACTGCATAATCATAAAGTACCAAAAGGCATAGTTAGATACTTTTATTAAGACAAACGTAAATTCCTGATAAAAAAGACTATTGATCAGGTGTGGATTTTGGGTTTATCTTTCTCATGGACTTGCACAGCTATCTTTGGTTGTTTGTTCTTCAAAACACCAAAGCTGGCATTCCTCAGGTTTCTCTTAGACCCAGAGACTGGAACTGTTTTCAGGGTGGAAAAGGCAGGCTGCTGTGCTGAGCACATTTACTAAGGAGGAAGACTCAAGCTGGGAGTAAATCCTATTGGATTCAGTACAGTTTACTTCAGAGAAAACATGTTTGGATTACATAGTAAATTTGATGTAATCCTGAACTTGTTTCTCTCTGCAGCCCCAGTCCTTTCTCTGACCCACATAATTTCTGCACTAGCTCAGCTTCCTTTTCCCATCCCACAGGTCCCCATAGCCATTGCAGGCTGGACTCAAGATATTTTGCTGCCTGTGACAGAGCAGCAAATGAAACCCTTTCCCACAAGCCAGTCAATCTGTTTTAGCCCCTTGAAAAACCTTACAAGAGTTTCTCTCCCCAGCCTTGGCTGTCAAAATACAATCATAATGCATTGATCGAATGAGTAATTTGCTTCTTTTTCATGATGTCTCAAATCAGCTGTCTGAGCCAGCTGCCTGAGGCGTTAAGAGAGAGTGAGTGTGTTTAGGATCCTGCCTCCTTTGCAAGAAAAGGGGCAAGGCGGGCATCTAGTTCAGTGGAGTGGGGGACTCAGGGAGAAAAATGCAAGGAGGCAGTAGGAGGGAAAGCACAATCTGGGGCGATCAGAGGCAACAGAGGTCATCGGGCTCCCGTATCTTTATTTCAGCAGTGCCATTTTTCTCCAGTTCCATGGAAAGCAACTTGTCTCAGAACAACTTTCTGAAATGGACTTGTAGAGGAAGGGGGAAAACCCTCTCTATTTAGGGTTATCCTTTAATGAAGCCCACACATCAGAAATTGTGTGTGTGGGGGGGTAGAGAGTTGAAGTCATCAGAGTATCCCCAGACAGCAACAAAGATCTCCTCCTGCATCCCTCCAAATTCCCCTTACTTATATAGCATTCTTTGGTTATATGGAGAGAAACGGAAACTATCCGATCACTGTATGGAGAGCTGGACTGGATGGACCTTCGCTCTGATCCAGCATGGCTCTTCTTATGTTCTTGTGGAGAGGCAAGATTCTCCTTGATTCCTCCCATCCAAAATTGGTACATGATGCTTCACCCCATTTTCCCTATAGGCAAGCCGTTGTTGTGGACCTGGGTTTAAGCTGCAGCAGGATGGAGGGGGGGAAGTACCAATATTCCCCACCCAGTACTGTGAAATGCTTCCAGCCAATCCAGCAGCACATTTCCTGGAAGAGGGTTGGAGAAACAATCTGTGGGCAATTTAACAGAAGAAACAAAGGCTAGGATGTATTTAAGAGCAAGGGAAAGAAGCCAGATGACAACAGATCAGTTGGTGTACAGTTTAAAGGAAGTCTCTAAGGGTGCAACCCTACACAGAAAAGAGTGCTACAATTCCTACATACAGTGTGAATGCATATTCAGTGTAATGTGGACATCCCTATAGTCTGACCTGCTGTAGGGGAGATTCCCAAGTCTGGGAGCCAATATGTTTAAAGATTTTTCTGTTGAAAAGAAAAAGAAAGGACAGGGAAATAGCAGGGAAAATATGTTTTAGGATTGTGTGCAAACCCTTGCTAAAAACCAGGACCAACTGACTACTAGTTTCTTTTTATATATAACTCTTCAGTTAGGGCTGTCACCTGATTCAAGAAGTCTTGGTGAGTTAATCAAATATGCATAAATTTGCATGACTAAAACTACTGTTTGAAGTGGGAAACCACTTTTCATCTGTTTCAGTTGTTTCTGGATAGGGCATGTGTAAGTTGTAAGAGGCAACTTCTGATGAGGTGGAGGAATGACGCGAATGGTGGATGCCCCTTACAGTGCTTGCCCTCTCAAGCTTTTATACGCTTGCAATAAAAATTCTAATGTTCTGCGGAAAAAGGCTCAGTCCATAAGGATGCCATTTGCTCACCACGCTGCTCCCAGTAGTGAGGAATCCCAGGAGGCCATGCTTACTCATCCCTTCGGAATGAACAGACTGGAGACCTGGGACATTATCTAGTATCTGTGTTTATTTACAAATATCCAGGCTGAACACAGCTGGAGGCACTGAGCGAACCTGTTGCAGTGAGCCAAAGTCCACTGCTCCCAGAGTGGATTTCTGGGGGCACGGCCAGCACACAGAGGCCAAATTCAGCAGCATCTTTCAGGCCTCAAACTGCTGTGCTTGTCCTTGCCCACAGAGCCCTGTCGCCCTTTCCCTTGGCTAGAAGTGCGGAGGGCAGGGATCTGGAGAGTCTGTGACTGGCCCAAAGCCACCCCGTGAGCACCATGGTCCGAGGGGGCCTGGAACCCAGATGGCCCAAGTCCCAGTCCCCCAGTCCTAGCCAGCTGGCCCGGCACTTCCCGTGCACTCATCCCTCCTCGCGTAAGGAACAGTTCAGGGGCACAGCCTAAGCCAGCACCCCACCCCGACGTGCAGGAACGGGAAGATCAGCTCGCTGTTGAAAGTGGCAGAGGGGAACGTGTAGATGTGTGTCTTGTGATTGACATCGTGAAATGTCACTTGCTGCATCTCGTAGTCCAAGTAAATCCCAAGTTTCCGGGGTTTCTTCTGCAGGGACAGCGGAGTCTCTGGAACAGTGAGGGCTTGATACTGGACCCGACTCTTCTCCACAGCCCAGATGCCTTCTTCAGGCTCCAGGCTGAGCTTCCCGTCCCTCCTCACGGATTGCCTGGCCACCCCCACCGCCCAGTAGCCCTCCTCCCCCACCTCCACTTCCCAGTAGTGCCTCCCTGAGGAAAACCCCTCTGTTCCCAGCACGCAGCGGTCGGCTCTGAATCTTTCGGGGTTGTCCGGCAGGCTGTGCCACATGAACCCTTGTATGACGTTCTTCTGGTCTGGAGACAGGATCAGGTCATGGTTTGCCGTGTCCGGATCCAAAGTCACGTTTGCTGCAGGGTAGAAGAGGGATCAGGGTGGGAGGAATGCGTCGGGGGAAATAAGGGGTGGAGAAAATGAATGTATTAGCCAGTGCTGTAGCTCCTCCTCCTCAGTCAGAACAAGAAGAAAGGACATTTCCCATTGCAAAAAGAAAACCGAGTCACTTACACCAGTACTAGGTCCGGTTCTTAATTTCTAAAAGGGCTCCTGTCAGGGTTTGCGCCATTCTTCCTGACCTTTCTCTGCAGGCATGGCTCCAAACAGCTTTCCTGACTTTCCCCTCCAATAATAATGATAATTTTAAATATGTGCATTAAGACAAGGGAGTGGTGCCCTCAGAGCAGGGGTTTGGGGTAGAAGTCCAGGGCCCCCCTCAGCAGAATGGGCAGGAGGGGTCCCAGAAGCAGCAGGGCTGCCTTGCCACACTTGGAAGGAGGTGTGGTATTACACCTTGCCATCGAAAGAGGGACCGCGTGTGTACACACACGACAACCAGTCAGTCCAGACCTTCAGGTGAGACAATTTTTCAATTTGTTCATAATGTTGGGCAACGTCGAACATTCTGTACCTCAGAACAGAGGAGACCTAAGAATTTCCATGGAGTCCCTTCTGGCAGATGCCGAGCTCTTCAACATTGCCTTTCTACAGTTAATCATTTGTAAGATGCTCAGAATGCCAATAGCATAGCCATGAAAAATGAAATTACTCTGACTTATATATTTCCTCCAAGCAGCTGACTGGCCACAGGGTGAGCAGTTTGTATCTTGCCTTTTTTATCTTGCAAGGAACCTCAAGGGGCTTACACAATCCTCTTCCTCTCCATTTTATTCTCACACTGGCTCATGTTCTTACGTTCATGCAAACACAATGCTGCCCACCACTCAGAAATGAAGTACATCACACAACTTTAACACATTGGAAAACAATCTGAAAAATTCACCGCCAGTGTAGCCATGCAGTGAAAGAATGCCTGCCTGCACACGCACACACACCATTTTACCTTTTTCTATTGGCATCACCAAGTTCCTCCAACCTAAAAGCAAGCACATAATTTAAAAAAAGAACTAAAACTCCCATGAACATATGAACTGTGAATATAAATTAAATTGCAGTTTGTTTAGGGCAGGTTGCCCTGTTTCATTTCAACATGGGAAGGTCCCCACAAGATGATTTCCTAAATCATTTGAAGATTGAACACAAGTTTATGCAATGAGATATAATCTGGAATGGGCTTCATCAGAGGGACAACCTTGGTGTTTCCTGTGGTTGAGTCTGTGATCTGAGGATCCATCAAGAGAAGAGTCGCAGCAGTAATGTAAGGCTTATGGGGAAGTCAGGCAAATGGTCCTGCTCTCTGTTAGAGGTGCCGTGTTTCCTGACGATGATCATCGTGATGGTAGTCCGTTCCGGTTTTAGGGGGCATCTTAATTTAAAATCTGTATCACTTGCAATCCCTTGGGCCCCTCTCATAGTTAGCATGACAGCATCCCTTCCAATAATTCAAGCTATTTCAGAACTGAAACAATGATTTGCATCAAGCTGCTGAACTCTACACCTCTTGCGGGGTTGTGGGGGGAGGTTAGGTATTTTCTTAGGAAAGAGTTGGCAACTTTGCTGCCTTAGAGATTTATTTTTCATGAACTTCCTTTTTTAAAAAACTGAATGGGTTTGAAAATCCCATAAAGTGGCAAGGCAGGGCAGGGCAGGGCAAGGCACGGCTGTTTGTGTAGAGCTGGAGTCCCAATGCTGTGATGAACCTAAAAACAGATGCTGTGGTTAACAGTGCAGTAACTGCCAAATGTAATGTATTAAATCTCTCAACATAGAAAAGAAAGAGCTGGATAGAGCCTTGATCTGACTTGGTGTAAGCCAGTTTTCTTTGCTCCTAAAGTTTATGCATTGATTCAGCCACCAGAGCTTTTGAGGCTGACTGTTCCCTCAACTGTTTGCCTAAAAATTAAACTACACTTTTAAAAAACAGAATTGCACCAATAGATATGCTTAATGAGTGGGGTTCAAAGCTGCTGACTTTGCATTGGATTGTAGTCAAATCTTTGTTTCTCAAAAACTGAAGAATAACTTACTCAGTTCTTTTCTGAGCTTTCCTAGAAGAGAAAGGAAAGAAAAACATCATTACTACTGTAAATATTAAACATACAATCTTGTCATCAGTTATCTGTGGATAACTGATTTTTAAGGAGTAGATGATTAGCAAAATAATTACAGCACAAGAATTCTCGTCATCATCGAAAGAATAACATCACAGAATAAGAGTACAGGGAGTTCAAACAGATGTTCAAATTGCAGAAAGGTAAATTTAGGGCTTGATCCCTTAACTGTCACAGCAGATGCTGGTATTTTTTTATTTTATTTTATTTTATTAAAACATTTCTATGCCGCCCCTTGCCAAAGCCTCGGGGCGGCTCACAACATCGAATAAAATACACAATAAATTAAAACAATAACAATTAAAATATATACAGTAGAACAAAATAAGCCGCCCTGGCCAAATAAAATTCAATAATATTAACATTTAAAATGCTGCTTAAATAAAAAGGTCTTTGCTTGGCGCCGAAAAACAAATAATGACGGCGCCAGGCGGACCTCTCTGGGGAGCGCATTCCATAACTTAGGCGCCACCGCTGAGAAAGCCCTCCTCCGAGTAACCACCCTCCTAATTTCCTTCACTGAGGGCTCCCGGAGGAGGGCCTCTCCCGCTGAACTCAGGGGGCGGCTGGGCATATATGGACGTAAGCGCTCCTTCAGATAACCAGGACCCAAGCCGTTTAGGGCTTTATAGTTCATCACCAACACCTTGAATTGGGCCCGGACTTCAATGGGAAGCCAGTGAAGCTGCCGGAAAACTGGAGTCATGTCAACATAACATCCAGTTCCCGTCAGCAGCCTGGCAGCTCTATTTTGAACCAATTGAAGTATCCGGACCATCTTCAAGGGTAGCCCCACGTATAGCGTGTTACAGAGGTCAAGACAGGAAGTCACCAGTGCATGAGTCACTGTTGCGAGGCAGTCATACTCCAGATAGGGGCGCAGCTGATGAATCAGCCGAAGCTGAAGGAAAGCGCTCCTCGCCGCTGCTGTTACCTGAGCTTCCAGTGAAAGCTCTGGGTCGAGGAGCACTCCCAAGCTGCGGACCTTATCCCTAGGAGGGAGTGCAACCCCGTTCAGGACAAGGTTCAATTCACCTTCTCCGAAGCCTGAACCGCCTACCAACAGGACCTCCGTCTTGTCTGGATTGAGCTTCAGTTTATTGGCCCTCATCCAGCCCATTACCTCGACCAGGCACCGGTTCAGTACAGCCACTGCCTCACCTGGATTGGTGGAAAACGAGAGGTAGAGCTGGGTATCGTCAGCGTACTGGTGATTCCGCAGCCCACACCTCCTGATGACCTCTCCCAGCGGTTTCATGTAGATGTTAAACAGCAAGGGGGACAAAATGGACCCCTGCGGTACTCCATGGCATAGCTGCCATGGCGCAGAGCCATAGTCCCCCAGCAGCACCTTCTGGAATCGGCCATTGAGATAGGAGCGGAACCACTGCAAAGCAGTGCCTCCGACCCCCAATCCCGCAAGCCTATCCAGAAGGATACCATGGTCGATGGTATCGAAAGCCGCCGAAAGGTCCAGGAGAACCAACAGGGACGCACTCCCCCTGTCCTTCTCCCTGCACAGGTCGTCGTACAGGGCGACCAAGGCAGATTCAGTACCGTACCCGGGTCTGAAGCCGGACTGAAATGGGTCCAGATAATCAGTTTCATCCAAGAGTGCTTGGAGTTGTCCCGCAACCACTCGCTCTAACACCTTGCCCAGAAACGGGATGTTGGCCACTGGTCTATAATTAGTGGCCATCTCTGGATCCAGTGACGCCTTCTTCAGGACCAGTCGGACTACCACCTCCTTTAAAGGGGCAGGCACCCGACCCTCCCTCAGAGAAACGTTAACCACTTCCAAGATCCAGGTTCCAATCCCGTGCTTGGAATCCTTTATTAACCAAGACGGGCAAGGGTCCAAAAGGCAAGTGGTGGGACGTACTTGTCCAAGCACCTTGTCCACATCATCGGGCCGCAGTAACTGAAATTCATCCAATAATTCTGGACCAGACGGCAGCATCGGTGTCTCCCTTAAGACCTCTGACTCAATAGTGGAATCCAGCTCACGACGAAGCTGAGCAATTTTCTCCCTGAAATGCCTGGCAAAGTCGTCACAGTGGGCCTTTGAGGGTGGAATCAGATCTTCTTTCGGACCTGGACGGACCAGGCCTTGCACTACTCGAAAGAGCTCCTGGTAAGCTCCTGAACCTGGAATGAGCATCCAATGAAAGGTTTAGGGTGCAGTGGCCATATGCCTCACTGTCCTCACCACCCATATCTTACTATTTTTGGTTTAAATTTAGGGCTGATGTGGGAGAGCAAAGACGGTTGGGGTGTGGATTGGAGTAAGTGCCACTCTGGCCCCAGAAGCTTCCCCTTGCCCTCCCCTCCATCCCCCAGCATGCCTCCCCTGTCTCGAGGACCAGCAGCAACCTGGGAGGCACCAGACGTGATCCTTTCTGCACCAGCTGTGAGTGGCAGAGTCTCAGCCTTCGGAGTCCATGCGCCAAGGTCGAAGAACCTCAATGCTTGAACTCGGAAAAATCCTAGGATTTCCCAAACAGTGTTGGGGACCATAGGATGGCTCCCTTAATTTTAAATATGAATAAAACCTGTCCTTCGTTTAAAACATTTTAATTGTTATGGGATGTGGTTGCATTGATTTGTCTAGCAAAACATACAACCCGCTTATCACATCCTATCAGCTCTGTTTTAGCAAAGAATTTAAAGGCTTCTGGTCATCACGGCTACAGCATTGCTGAGTTTTCCCAGAGCTCAGTGGCAGAGCATGTGGTTTGCATGCAGGGAGTCCCATGTTCAGTCCCTTAAAAGAATCAGGTAACCACTGAGACCTCGACCTGAGACCCTGGAGAGCCAAGGCTGGTGAGCAGAGACAATATGGGACATCAAGAGTCGTCATAGATGGGCACCTGTGGAGGCCCCACTAACAGAAACTCTTGGGCTTGCTCCATCCCTTCTTCATCACAGCCTGCTCGTTGACCTGCCTTTTACTGTGACCCAGATAACGGCCATGCAGAGGAGGAGATGCAGGGGCGCTGGGAGTGAGTAAGATGGCTGCTATGGGCTCACATTCTCAGGCTGGCTGGCTGGAGTTCAGAGGAGGAGGAAGACAGGCAAGCGGGGGCTTGGACTGTGGGCCAGTTTCAGACATTGAGATGCTTATCTCAAGGCCAGGCTCCCCATGTGGTCAAGCAGCCTCTGGGAATAACCAAGATGTACAGTTGGTGGGAGGAAACTCGGAACAGGGTTGGTTCTCAGAAAGAGACAAGGTGGGTACAGTACTTGACCCCATGATGTGACGTCAGTAGAGGAGGGCAGCCCAGTTAGAGGATCGGTGCGCAGAGAGGAGGCGTGCTCACATTCAGAAGACCCCTCCCAACAGGATGGGGCCCAGGCATGCTCATAAGGAGAGTTCCTGGAGGTGAATACTGTATTGGGTTAACCAAACTTCGCTCAGGAATTCATTCTGGGTGCTTGTGCTTCTGGAAAATGCTTTGGCCGTGGGGGACCATGGGAGTACTAAGGGGAGTCTTTCCCAGGGGCCTTCTAAAATCTGCAGCCAGCACTGATACAGAGCTAGGGGGACACAGAGTCAGACACAGTCTGGATGACACACCAGTCAGGAAGGTATAACTGCTACTCAACACTGACAGAAGAGCTCAGTCTCCACCAGATGCAACTGAGTCGAGTGCCACCTAGTGGCGAAACCATATAATGCTACTGCTGGTGTGGCAGGTATAAGGCAGGCTACCCTGTCGTTTGTGAATATATCAATATTAGTGCCACAAAGAGAAGCTCCATTCAGGCCATGCACCTGTTGAATAAGCTCCATTCAGGAGGAAGGGGCTACTAGCCTGGGCTAGCCAGTGTGATTGAGGTAAGGATCAATGGCTGAATAATGAGCACTGGAATCCTTGTGGAGAAAGAGTAAGATATTTCCCCTGAAAGCTACTAGGCAAAGTGACCCTGCAAGGAGGATGACCCACTGTCCTGAGACAGCTGGAAATTACCCATGGGTGGCAGCCGGCCAACACAGGCAAAAAACTCAGCGTTTTACCCCAGGAAATTAAATGTGGCCACACAGCAACCAGCAGTAGTTACCATCAAAAAGCAGCCAAGCTCCCATCCAACTATTAGTGTAAGTCTGGGAAACTTCTCATTCCCACAGTGGCAGGTACAGAGCGAAATCGTATAAAGATCAGGCGCTTCAAAAAAGGAGGCAGGCAAGCTCAAAACGTGGTCCTGGCATACCCCAGCCTATGAACGTCATGCATTCTTGGAGGAATCTTTCCCATCCCCCGACCCCGGGCGGGAAAGTGATATAAGAAGGACTCTGCAGGCAAATTGACTGCAGAAGAGGAAGATGCTGGAAGGATTCCTTTCCTTGGTAATATCCCCCCATACTGCCTTCTAGTTGCCCGTTGAAGGTGTATCATGTTACATTCAGACGGATAAGATAATTTGTGCTAGACGAGCATTATGCTAAAGCCTTTGAGCAGCTCAGAGAGACTCTCACTGTGTGCCTCCCACTTCAGAGACCATGTAATTTTTGTCTTTTTCTGATAAAACCTATTGTTTTACAACTGACACTTTTCTTTAGTTGGGCCTCCAAGTCCTCAAACCAGGGGAAGAGGTTCTTCCCTTCCAAGCATCCTCTTTTCCCCAACACCTTCCTGCTCATACAAAGGACTGCTGTCAAAAGTCTACTACCCAGAACAACCAACAGACAGGTAGTAATCTTAGGCTCCCTTTCTTTCTGTGAGCTTCTCTCTATCTGTAAGGCGGTTGGGCAGGAAGCGCTTTAGGAATTTAGGAATCTGTTTAGGAATCTAGAGTAAGAATGGGATGGAGCAGGAATATTTGCTGCCAGGATTGCATCAGGTTAAAAGCTTGTGCTAGCTCTCTATTTTTCTGATGAATAAACTTTGCTTTCTAAGTGTTGTGTGTGAATGCAAAACCAGGCCTTGTTCTTTCTGGCAGCACATGTCAAACCCCAGCAAAAGAGCTCGAACCATTCAAGGGAATCTGGCAGGCAAGCACCTCCTTTTGAAGGAGGGATATTGCTCCCCTGAGATTACCTTGCACAACAACCCACATACTCACTGTTTCCGTTAAGCAGGTAAAGAACAGATACAATGAGGCTCAGCACAGCTATTATTAACGATACACTCAGACCGATTATCCAGGGAGAAACCTTTTGGAAGAAGTGATCTGAAAAATAATAAATAACAGATCAATCATTTTCTTCATTTTCTGGGTTTACACTCCAGAATATTTTGGTGCCAAAGGAGGTTGGGCTAGCTCAGAATTCACCCCCGGGACCACATTGCTGCCCCAGGATACTTTTTCTTTTCTTGCTCACTTACCTGTTATATGAATTGTCGAGCTCTGGTTCTGGTTGAGCAGGAGGTTCCTGACCACACAGGTCAACTTCTGATCTGAATGTCCCGTTACGATTATTTCATTCTGTACGTCAAACAACCCACTGTTCTTCTGAGAAGCTGCTTTAGCCGGTGCAGGGAGAAGTCTCCCACTGGGATCAATCCATAGGATCTCTGGCTTTGGGTACCAGCCACTGGAACGACACACTACTCGTATCCCTCTGCCTTGGTAACCTTCAATGGCGATGAGTGGAGCAGTGCCTGATACTGGATTTGAAGCAAACACAAGCAAAATACACATCTAAAGCGTTATTAACATCTGGGTCAAAGATTTTTGTAGCAGAGCCAACGAAATAGGATAACAACAGAGTCAACACAACAGAATCACTGAGTTGTCAGAGCTCAAAATATCTAGCCCAACCCTGTCCCACGATCATTTTCTCACCTCTGCTGCAGTCCCCATGGCCACTAAAAAGTGTGTGGCTTATGCCACTGGTAGGCAATATATGGCAGTCCAGATGTTTTGGTCTACAACCTCCCCCCCCCCCCCAACATGCTGTACCATTGGCTGTGCCGGCTAGAGCTGAGTGGAGTTGCAGGCCAAAACATCTGGAAGGCCGTAACTTGCCTGCCCCTAACCTGGCGCCACTAGCAGAGATCTGATGCAATGCAAAATAAATACCTTTGGGTGACTCCAGAAGCAACTCAAGACACGTGGGAAGAGAAATGGCAAACAGAGCAATTACTCTGTAGAGCATTTTGTAACAAAAGAATATTAAGAGTGTTGTCACCTTCCCAGATCACCCAAGACTCTGCTCCTACTGATGTCTAATAAAGAGGAATGGTGATCGGGTTCCCCGCTTGCTCTTGGAAACTGCTCTGGCCAAAATGCTCCCTCCCTCTTCCCCCTTCCAGCCTCACTGGCGTACAGCATCAAGCTGGTTCCAAACAACGTTACCCTGAGAACAGTCTCGCTGAAAGAGACCATGGATCTGCCCAGCCTCTCGTCCTGCCTCCAACAGCGGCCAGGCCAATGTCTCGAGCAGAGTGTGCAAGCAGGGGGTGCAGGCGACAGCCGCTCTCCGTATGTGGCATGGAGTGATACACCAAACACGGAGGTTCCGCTGGGCTATCAGGGCTAGCACTAGTTGATAGACCCGTGAGGAGGGGCTCCGCCTGTCCTGCAGGGAGAACCAACCTGCAGCCCTTCTCCTCTTGCTGCTGCCACCATCACGGCTGGTCCCCCCATGAGGTGGGGTGGAGCCCCCGCCTCAGGAGGCAGCGCCGGCTGATCAGCAAATTGCACCACTCCAGCAGGTGCTGCAGGGAGCCCGACTAGCCATGGCATTTGCTGCAGGGGGCAAGCAGGCCAGCAGGGTGCAGCCACAAGCTCAGAATCGCTGGAGGGCACCGTGGGCACCGGCCAGGCCCTCCCTCCTGCCGTGGCGAAGGTACCAATGAGCCACCTGCCCTCCTTTCACTCTGAAGACATCCTCCAAGCAATACAGAGGGCAGTACGTAGCTGCTCTCAGCCACCCCTCTTCTGGCTTGGGCTGAGGATCCTCTTGTGGGTATGATGAGAGAAGGGGAACAGGTAGGGTCGCACACGAGGGAAGAGGCGTGATAAGGTAAGGGGGAAGTGTGCATTGCGGAGGCAGCACACACACTGCAGGCAGCAATGGGGACACAATGAGAAAAGCAGCGGACGTGTGATGTGACAGCAGCAGCCCGTGTGCGCTTGGCTTCACCTAGCGGGAGAGCCTGCACCAGGCCTGGCCACCATCCTCCAGTTCCCCACGGGATGGGAGTCCGCTGACCTGGACAGGGCTGTACAGCCTGTCCTTGAAGGACCAGGCACACAGCCTGCCAGTGTAGGGGACTTGCTGCTGTCTGGAGAAGCCCAGGAGTGGCTTGATGTTTCTTATGGAAAGCTGACGCTTGTCCCCCACAAGCAACACAATGGGAAACAGCGGAGGGAGCGATCTGAGAGACAGAAAGGCGCATAGGAAATCTGACAAATTCACCCGCTCCAAAAACTTAAGTGTATAGCCCTAAAGCTCGTTAGGAAATGACAGCTTAAATCATCCATTTAAAAAGGATTCTCATGCTCACCAGCCAGTCGCATGTCCAGTGTGGCTTCCTGGTGGAAACTCCCTTGCTTAACAGAGCAGTGGTACTGTCCCTCATCCAAAAAGCTGACATTGAGAATTTTCAGTTCAATCTTCCCCTCACCAATGCCATCTTTCAAAAACTCGGTCCTTCCTTGATATTCTGGCAGCTGCCTTTCCAGATGATCTCTGCCGCCGTGATAAAGGTGGACATACGAAGACTTCTGGGGGCGGAACCACTTTATCTCCATGTCCTGGGCGCTTGTCCTGGGGGACAGGTGACAGCGTAGCACAATATCCTTGCTCAGGAAAGCAGTGACCGGCTGAAGTGGCCCATTCACTGTCAGCTGGGCTGCATTGCATACCAAACCAAAAACAATCACAAATGGTTACTTAAGCTGATCAAGTAGTGTCATACATGGGGGTTTATCCTGACTAGTGATCCCCCAGCCATGTGCCAGGGACAACGGGCTGAAGAATACTTGAAAAGCAAAGCCACCATTTTGGATATATCCAGCATAGTGTGTTCCTTGTTTCACGCCTTGCATGAAAAGGCCTTTTGTGCAAAACCAGGCAGAAATAACTGATCCGGGGGTGGAGGGGGCCACAGTCGAGCAGTGGAGTGGGTTTTTTGTACACGGAAGCATCTCCGGCAGCGCAGAAAAGGCGCCTGTCTGAAACCTTGGCGAGTGGCTGCTAGTCAGTGTGGAAGAGGGTCTTGCAAGGTGAGCCGAGCCAAGAGGAAGTCCATGCACGCTCACAGAACAAAGGTGGTGCAACTTGCAGCCTTCTTCTGCGAAGGCCGCTGCACACGGCACAGAAGAGGGATGCTGCCTGCACAGAGCGTGGGGCACGATTCCTGGTGAGGGCCCTGCAAATGCTGGGCAAACGCACCAGGAATGCAGACTCACAGCTGTGTCAAGTGGACTGGAGTCTGGGGAGCTGAGCCCAGGGAATCTGATGGATTCCCACTCCCAAAGCAGCCGCCCCATGCATCCCTAGTGTACAGCAGGGGTAGTTAACTCAGCGCCCACCAGATGCTTTGAACTACAGTTCCCATAGTCCCGAACCCTGGACATGAAGACTGAGGATGATGGGAGTCGTAGGCTAACATATTAGTAGAGCCACAGGTTACCTATCCAGGTGCAGACAATATTGAGTTAGATGAACCAGTTCTGACTCGGTGTTAAGGCAGTTTCCTGTGTGCTGTTCTGCATCTGGCAGTGGAGAAGCCCTGGGAAGTATTGATCTGCTCTGTCCATAGGATGTAAGGGTTAGGGCTAATGCCACACAAGGCTTTCATCCTGCACTCACCATTTCATATTCATGGCTGTTTATGGGTGCTTTAGATGAAAGCCACCAGTTTCACTTCTGTGTCTAACCAGCACGTCAGCAGGTTTTAGAGCATTGAAAATATACAGTGGTACCTCGGCTCACGAACGCCTTGGCTCACGAACAAATTGGGTCATGAACAAAAATTACTGAAAAATTTTTACTTGGGTTGCGAACTCCACTTTGGGTGGCAACCAAGAGCGCAGCCATCTCTGATCTCCGCTGGGGAGATGGCCACAATCCCAGTTCCATTCGTGCAGGGAAGGCATCCGTGATCAGAGGCGCGCTGCTGCAGGAAAGACGGGAGCAGCAAAGCAGAGCTGCGGGGGAGATGTCTGAGATGCCGCCTGTCTTTCCTGCAGGAGCGCGCCTCTGATCAGGCACCCTTTCCCTGCACGAACAGAACTGCGATCGCGGCCACCTCCCCACCCCCAGCGCACCGTTTGCGCCCATCTCTCCCTCTCCCAGTGCGCCTGCGATCACCCCCGTCTCTTCCCTCACCCCCCAGTATGCCGGGATGACGGGCGCCTGCAGGGATGATGGGTGCAATTGCAGTCATGCTGGCGGGGGGGGGGGGGCAGGGAGATGGCCACGCTTGTGCTTGGGGTGCGGGATGGGGGAGATGGCCACAATCTTTGTTGTTGTCACTTTGCTTCACATTTTTCTGATTTAAAAAATGGTTACAGAACAGATTAACCTCATTTACATTGAACCTTATGGGGAAATTTAACTTGGTTCACGACCAATTTGGGTCACGACCTGAGTCCTGGAACGGATTACGTTCGTGAGCCAAGGTACCACTGTATGTGATTTCCTCTTGTGCAGTTGCACTATTCTGCCTATACCACAGTGCCACCTAGAGGTTATACTGCAGGAAAGGAAAAGAGATTTGCATAGTGCTCAGATCTCAGTTCTGCCATGAAACCCAAAGGAGATATGCAACTGATGAATAGCCTCTTGTAGGAAGAGACCAGGGAGCTTCCCTGAGTGAGGGTTCACGGGCACATGTGGAGAGAGGAGCCCAGAACGCTGGAGTAGATACACCTCTGCTCTGCTCCACTAGGCCATTCCATACAATTTCATTCTAATTTTTAGACGTCGTACCTGGCAGGAAATGTAACACACAACTTTTCTTTGCCCCTTCAGAGGAATGTAAAACATTTCAGCCAGAAGCAACTGAGCTTCAGACAGAGTCACACACACACGATTCTTACCAGGATGTACATTATTAATAGTTGGGAGAACCCAGAAAATGGTGAGAATGAGTAGGAAGGAACTCATTTTGAGGTGACAAGAAGACACAGAAGCTTTCATTTTCTTGCTCTTCCCATTCTGGTCTCTGAGGAATGAAGCAAACTCTGTTTAAAAAAACAGGGAAGGAAGCATCAAAAGAATAATGTGACTGGTTGTATCATTTCTGTCTCAGATTTCATATCACTAAAAGTGCTTGTTTAATGGCCTTTGATGGCTGATGGCTACATGATGTTGATTTGATATACAAGGGAGAATTACCGATTTTATAAAAGAGGATCCAGGCTACTTTGGGGATCATACGCCTCAGAACACGGTTGCTCCCTGTCAGCTTCGCCCACACTCTTCACAGGAGAACAGTCCCTGCAAGAAGCTACCAGGCAGAGAAGTTGGGAGCAGAAATACAGAAAATTGATACCCTTTTCTAAGCAGACTGGAAGCTTTGACTACTGGATTAAAAAAAAAAAGAATAGTAATAATACCAATAAAGATACTGGAAATGTTGCAGTCTCTAAAATAAAGCAATGATCATATTCTGTTGGATAGAAATATAAGAAAACTCCAGACATTAATTTCAGGCCCATATTTGGGTGAAGTTACTCTTTTGTGGACTTTATTCCTCTTCTAATAAACAGTTTGTTTTCCAAGAAAGGACCTGTTTACAAATCATGACAGCCACTGTGTTTTAGCGGTTAAAGTGTATAGATCCTGGTTCAAATCCTCACAAAACTGATAGAGTCCCCATAAGCCATTCAGTAACCTGGTTTGCACATAATGCTAACCCATGTTTTATTTATCACAGTGTTGGTTGCCATCTCTCAGTTTATCTGGAAGTCCATTGGACAAACCAGAGTTTATTTTTTCAGTCCCTGGGTTCTTTGTTTCTTTCCTTCTTCAACCACTCCTTCCCTGTGCCCCAAATACTTTTGCAGCACTGTAATATTGGTATGTAGAGCCAATACACTCTTGCCGATTGCCTTGTAGACTGGTAGAACAACCTACGGTTCTGGGTTGACATGTAACAACAATCCATGATTTAAACAATCCAGAGTGTACAAACCAACAACATATCATGGGTTCTCTTCTTGAGTTGTTCATGGTTAATACAGCTGTATAACACAACAGCCCGGAAGTCAACAAATCATGGGTTAATATTATGTGTGAACCAAGTCACTACATAACCAACTTCACAAGAATGGTGTGAGGTTAATCATGTGCACATCCCTGCACTGAATCAAGGAGAGTACAGAGATTAAAATAAATGTAACTCAAAGCTACACTAGCTAGGCTGCCCCAGTAATGAGGCCTGGGAATTGGAGTTGTTGAGATTTATTCATTTTTCTCAGCATGTCTAAACTTCTAATTTGTACAAATCCCAAAGCAGTTTACGTCAATACCAGAAAACAATAGAATAGAATAATATGCAATAGGACAGTACTACAGACTGATCCAAAGAACACCCACACAGTTTTCCTCTACCTTATGAATGAAAAACATTTGCCAGTGATTTCTTGGGTGTCCTTCAATTCCATTTCCTTAGAGCAAAAGTCAGTTCTGAGTGGTGCTACTCCTTTTCAGGCTCTCCTGGGGCCCATGGCTGTACGTATCTCAGCAATCAATGAGTGCACAAAAGCGATATGATATTAACAAATTCTCACCACTGACAGGCGCTGGCTGATCATTTCCGCGCTGGTCTGCCTTCATGCTTTCCTTCAGTAAGGAAGAGCAAAAGAAGAGGGATCTCTCTCACACATTTTCTTAACCCATTTGCCAGGTATCTCCTTTTTCAGGACTGTTAAATTGTTCTTCTTGTGCCCCCCGCCTCTCCTCATGTTATCAGTGGCCAACAGAAGGGTTGGCAAAATGGCGAGGGAGCCAGGTTGGAAGCAAACGTCATCCACAGCTAATCACCAGCAGCAGTCTGCTCCCAAGAGTGTTTACAAGAGCCAGAAGTAACTGCGTAGCTTTAGTTACTTGGTTTACTACCTGCTTTTTACTCAGCTAATCAAGTTACTTCTCCGTTCGATCTACACATACTTGCAGATTACCATGTTCCTTTGCAACTCCCTTATACCAGCTCAGACTATGGCTAGCATCCAGGACAGTCCTTCCCCAGGAGGAAGGGACTCTGCTCATGGAAAGTCCCTCCCCTCAGTTTTTGGGAATTCGCCCTCCCCTCCCTGCCACACCCTACAGCTCACCCCATTCAGCAGGGTCTTTTGACTCCCTACGCAGAGTTTTCACAAGGCTGGAGGAGCTGCAGAAGGAAGGATGGGGTACTGAAATCAACATCTGCCAGCACAGCTGGCCCAGTTTGAACCCAGATTCAACCCTCCAGCTGGTGGACTCCGTTGGTCCTTGCCAGCACGGAAAGCAGTCGGGGGTTATAGAAGCTGTAGTCCAACTTCTGGGGGACCACGGGTTCTCCATCCCTGCTTTGAGAAGATGGAGGGGGGGATTTAATTGGGGCATTAAAAACACAGTTGAACAATAAACTGGGCAGAGCAAGGCACTCAAGAAAGGGCCACAGTTCAGTAGTAACCACCTGTTTTGATGCAGCAGTTTCCAGACCGCAGAAGCTACTGAGTCTTCCAGTTGAAGTGTAAGTTAAAATCCATAGTATCTCCAGGGCAAGCTGGAAAAGACTCCTGTCTCTGGCTGGGTTAAGACAGCATAATTCAAGGTTTGAATATAGGTTGAGTGTGGGCTGTCATTAAACCATGGGTTGTTGTTGAAACATGGGTCATAATTTCTGAATCCAGCCATGGTAACAAATGGTGGTTTGTTAATCATGAATACACCACAGTTCACAACTCAACAACCATGCATTCTCTGCATAGGTTGTTCCTGGTTACCTATCCATGGTTCATCAGCACAGCTGGCCCAGGCAACGTAAGACAAAACACAACATAACACAACCCAGAAACAAAACCTGGTTATACCCCAGGGAGCTGCAATGTTTCTACACCAATGCCCAGAGCATGGGTAATAAACATGAACTTGAACTCCAAGTACATGACGGCAACTACAATCTTCTGGCAATTACTGAAACATAGTGGAATGCTTCTCTCAGTTGGAGTTCAAAATTAGATGGATACAAGTTCTTCAAGAAAAATAGAAGGGATAAAAGGGAAGGAATCATTGCACTATACATTGCACTATACATTATACTTATTTTATTTTATATTATTTTAATTGATTTATGTTGTGAGCCTCCCCGAGGCTTCGGCGAATGGGGCAGCATAGAAATTTTCTAAATAAATAAATAATAAAGAATACTTGTATTTGCAATGAAATACAGGAGGAGGAGTCAAGTTTCCACACTGAGTGCATCTGGCTCAACCTAACAGGAGCAAAAAGCTGTAGCGACACGGTGATCAGCTTCTACAACCGCCCACCAACTCAAAGGGAAGACAAAGCCGTTATCTTTGAAAACCAATAAGCCGATGCAGCTAGAAGACATGGCGTGGTCCTCATGGGCCACTTCAGCTTCCCTGATCTTTGCTGGGAGACACATTCAGCCAAACCTGGCCCCTCAAAGAGATCTGCCACATGTGTGGCCGATAACCTCCTCCAGCAGATAGTGGAGGAAAAGACAAGGGGAACAGCTACACTCGACTGAAAACTAACCAACAAAGATGATCTAGTAGATAGAGTAACAACCGCGGGTTCTTGGGGTGAAAGCGACCACACCATTCTTGAATTCTGTTGAGCAAAAGGCAAATATCTGCCGCAGCCAAATGCGTATCCCCAACTTCAAAAGGGCCAATTTTAAGACATTCAAGTCAACAATAAGCAAAATACCCTGGCAACTCACACTAATGGAGAGAGGAGTCCAGGGGGGATGGACATCTTTAAAAAATGAATTCTTAAAGCACAAGAACAACTAATCCCAACAAAGGAAAAGAATAGAAAACTACCAAAAAAACCCCCCCAAAAACCCTTCCCCTCATGGCCCCATAAAAAGTTAGCATACAACTTACCTAGACTTTCGCAAAGCCTTAGACAAAGTGCTGTGCAACATCCTAATAAATAAAATAGCAAAATGTGGGCTTGACAGAACTATTACTAGGTGGATCCACAACGGGCTCCAGCACAGGTCACAGAGAGTGACCATCAATGGTAGTTGCTCAGCCTGGAGAGAAGTCGCTGCTGAGGTACCACAGGCTTCAGTCCTGGGACCAGCACTCTTCAACATCTTTATGAACAATCTTGATAGGGAAATCCGTGGGAAGATAATTACATTTGCAGATGATACTAAACTAGATGGAATAGCTAGCGGCCTGGAAGACAAAAAGAAAACCCAGAGAAACCTAGACAAGCTTAAAAGGTTTGGCACAAGGATGTGCCTTTAGTTTTCCCCTCACAGAAATCATATCCATATAGTGAACGGGGATTCTCCAGTGCTGGTGGCCGCGTGGGATAGCTTCTGTAGACATATCCCACACACCTGTGCATCAGCCCACTTGCTTATTAATGGTACTGCTGGCATTGATCAAAGGGGACCATGAGAAAACTGACAGAAAATGATAGAAAAACTGTTAGGTGGATCCAAAATCGGTTGCTAAATCGGACACAAAGGGCGTTCATCAATGGCACATTCTCAGACTGGAGGAAGGTAACTAGTAGGGTACTGCAGGGTTCAGTCCTAGGTCCAGTGCTCTTCAACATCCTCGAGATGTTTTGGACTACAGCTCCCATCAGCCTCAGTCAGCCTATCCAGTGGTCGTGGATAATGAGAAGTGTAGTCCAAATCAGCTAGAGTTTACCATGTTAGGGAAATTTGCAATAAAAGCATCAGCAGACCTGCTGACAAGTTGGCAAGACAACTAGGGGCACCGAGGCTGGGGAGCGACCAGAAAGGGGACGGCCATGGGAAGAACAGGGGGGAGCTGCTGAATCTCCCCACTGAACTGTAAGTTAAAACCCTGAGCAACCCCTACAGGTGGGAGCACTAATCATAGGTTATCCTGGAAAAGGCTACTAGGCCCTTGAAATACAGCTTGAGCCATCACGTCACATACACCCTTAAGAGGAGAAGTCCTTGCAGGAGCCACGTTCAGGCACAGGAAGAAATGAGAGGACACAAGAAGCAAGGCACCCAGCCTGGTGTTTCCCTCCGTTTCTACACACATCTTCCAGAGGCCACAGCAAGCATGCGCCTCACCCAGCTTCTCCGGTCCCCATTTCCACATACCTTTTCTGGAGCAGTCACAGGGTATTTCCCTGGAGGTCATGGAAGGAAGAAACTGGATGCTTTCAGAATCACTTTCCCAGGGACATTCTGGCAGCGCTCAAGGTAACAACCATGAAGGCGCTCACAGTTTTGCCAGGTGAGATCTGGAGATCTCAAAGGTTTGCACATTTCGTGACCCTTGAGTCACCTCAGTCAAGGTATTACATTTTATGTGGATGTTTTCTTACGACCAGCAAGGCTGTCTTTGTTTTTAGTAATAGAAGAATGGACATCTCAGGGTCTTGGTGTTTTCTTGCACAGACAGAGTTCAATCATCTGCACCTAGCTATCTGGAAATAAGTCTCATTGAATTGAATAAGCCTCTTGAGCTTACTCCTGCTGCCCAGTCAGCAATTAAGTCTCATTGAACTTAAATAGATTGCTCTGTCCCCACCCAAAGCCCCAACACATGGAACTGGAGTTCTGTCAAAGAGAACTTTAGCTGTCTGTAGAACGACTCAAGCTTCGTCCTATGACAGAGACAAATAAGATAGGCTCCTTTCCCCAAACTTTTTCTTTCTCTACATTTCTATATATTCCACTGCAACTACCACTGTGATATACTGTGGCTGTGCAAATCCATGAGGGTTTCATGCTGCCATTTGGGGGTGTGCCAGACTTTCCTCCTTAGGGGAAAAATTCCACAGAGAGAGGGCCTGGATCATGTCAAGCACCCACCAACCAGCACGATGTTATTGACCGTCTTAAGTGTTTGTGTGTCCAACTCTTGACTCAGTATGTATAATTGTACCAGTTTTGTTACAGTAAATAAGCAAAAAACAAATCTTGCCTGACATTTCAGTATGACCTATACCCAAGGTACAGAGAGTTATCTTATCCTGTAATGGTATCTGGGTTTGAGAGGGATCTAATTATGTGCAGCTAGGCAGGTAATTTGAGGTTGCCTATCTAGTGAGATGGAATGTGAAGTCAAATGAGCCTTAGAAAGTCTGAGCAACAACAAAGCTAGTGGAGGTGACAGTAATCCAGCTGAGCTATTCAAAATCTTAAAAGACAATGCAGTAAAAGTGCTACACTCAATATGCCAGCAAATTTGGAAAACTCAGCAGTGGCCGCAGGATTGGAAAAGGTCAGTTTACATTCCCATCCCAAAGAAGGGCAATGCCAAAGAATGTTCTGACTACCGCACCGTTGCACTCATTTCACATGCTAGCAAAGTGATGCTCAAAATCCTACAAGATAGGCTCCAGCAGTATGTGGACCAAGAACTACCAGAAGTACAGGCAGGGTTTTGAAGAGGGAGAGGAACTAGAGATCAAATTGCCAACATACGCTGGATCATGGAGAAAGCTAGGGAGTTCCAGAAAAACATCTGCTTCTGCTTCATTGACTATGCTAAAGCCTTTGATTGTGTGGATCACAGCAAATTGTGGCAAGTTCTTAAAGAGATGGGAGTAGCTGACCATCTTATTTGTCTTTTGAGAAACCTACATGTGGGTCAAGAAGCAACAGTGAGAACTGGACATGGAACCACTGATTGGTTCAAAATTGAGAAAGGAGTTCAGCAAGGCTGTATACTGTTGCCCTGCCTATTTAACTTATATGCAGAGCACATCATGAGAAAGGCGGGGCGAGATGAATCACCAGTTGGAATTAAGATTGCTGGGAGAAATATCAACAACCTCAGATATGCAGATGATACCACTCTCATGGCAGAAAGTGAAGAGGAACTAAAGAGCCTCTTGATGCGGGTGAAGGAGGAGAGCACAAAAGTTGGCTTAAAACTCAACATTAAGAAAACTAAGACCGTGGCATCCGGTCCTCTCACTTCCTGGCAAATAGATGGGGAAGAAATGGAGGTAGTGACAGATTTTATTTTCCTGGGCTCCAAGATCACCGCAGATGGGGATTGCAGCCAAGAAATTTCAATGTATTTTATCATGTTGTAAGCCGCCCCGAGGTTTCGGCAACGGGCGGCATAGAAATGTTATAATAATAATAATAATAATAAAAAATTAAAAAATGCTTGCTCCTGGGGAGGAAAGCTATGGCAAATCTAGACAGCATACTAAAAAGCAGAGACATCACCCTGCCGACAAAAGTGCATATAGTCAAGGCTATGGTTTCCCAGTTGCAATGTATGGCTGTGAAAGTTGGATTTAAGGAAGGCTGAGCACCAAAGAATTGAGGCCTTTAAATTGTGGTGCTGGCGGAGACTTCTGTGAGTCCCTTGGACTGCAAGGTGATCAAACCGGTCAGTCCTAGAGGAGATCAACCCTGACTGCTCTTTAGAAGGCCAGATCCTGAAGATGAAACTCAAGTACTTTGGCCACCTAATGGGAAGAAAGGACTCCCTGGAGAAGAGCCTAATGCTGGGAACAATAGATGGCAAAAGAAGAAGGGGATGGCAGAGGATGAGGTGGCTGAATGGAGTCACTGAAGCAGTTGGTGTGAGCTTGAGTGGACTCCGGGGGACGGTGGAGGACAGGAAGGCCTGGAGGAATGTTGTCCATGGGGTCGCGATGGGTTGGACATGAGTTCGCGACTAACAACAACAATCTACTGAGAACATACTTTGAGAGCACCTCTGGACCAGGTCATGTGCCACAAGCGGTGTTGAACCTCTTCAGCTCAAGGGCTGAATGCAAGTTTCAAGGAGCCATGACCTATTGCTTTGCAAGGTCGATGGCAAAAAGGCTGATGGCAAAAGGGCAGGGCCAAAACTATCAGTATATTTTGGCCTAAAGCTCTTACCCCCAGAATCTAAGCCTTGTCAGAGGAATTTCAACATGTTTGAACGGGAGAAAACAAACAATTGCACCAAAGCTGGGAACACACCAAATAAAAGGGGGTTTGGCCATCTGGGCCATCTGATGTATGAACCTGAAGTTCAACACCCATTTTAAGGATTTCCCTTTAACCCAGATAATGGTTCTTTTGTGCTCTTGCTGCCCTTAAGTTTCATCTGCTAATGGTTCTGATTTGTGTTACCTCTACTTTTCCTTATACATAAACTTTAAGGTGGCATGGAGGTCTCTGTAATAAAAAAATTATAGGTGTCATCTGCAGCACAGAAATTTGCTCTATTGAGGATGGAGGAGATGGGACATTAAAGGAGACAGGAAGAACCTGTTACCTTACTGTTACCGGCTTCCAGTAACACTTGTAATGTGAATTGGGAGGCCAACTCTGTTTTTCTTCCCCCAGTAGCAACAGAGCACGCAGTTTGCCAATCATTCTCAGCAACCACTAGAGTTGCTATACATTGTGCTAACAGGAAAGGATTTAAATTAAGCTTATAAACAGGTTTACAAACATTGGGAGCTGCCTTATGCTAAACCAGAGCAATGATGCACCTTCAAGCAGGGGATACTTCAGGCAGGGGAGTCAACCAGGGGTCTTAGCCCTATTTTGGGCTGCTGCCTTGAATCTAGAACTTTCTACATGCAACAGCTGTGCTCCAAACTGGGCTTTTGACCTGTCATTCCATGATGGATCACATGCTTGGCATACAGAAGGTGCCAGTTCAATTCCTGACTTATTCAAGGATCTCAGGTAGGGCTGGAAAGGATGCCCTACCTGCTTGTGACCAGAGAAGGTTGGTACTCGGAGCTGGGTGGAACGACGTTTTATCTTGGTTCTTCACCAGCCATCCCCACAGGCTCCAACCATAGCCATCGCTTCATGTGAAGGTGGCTGATAAATGGTCTGATGATGCTTCCTTTTGGTAGGTAGATTACAGGCCGATAGCCTGGATGCTTGAGTGATGTTTCCTCCATGGGAACCCTGCTTTCCGTAATCGCCACAGCTTGAACAAGCTACTGCGGATTGTTTAAGCCACCATGCTGGCTGCAGTCTGAGTAATGATCATCCAGGCATGCCTTCTTGAGTTGTCCGCAACACAACAAACCTGGGTGGAATGGCTTGTGAGAGGGTTTAGCAACACTCTAAAAAGCCATGGACTGCTGTGTGGTTAACTGAGAGTGACTGAACCCCCAAACAAGCCATGCCATCCAACATGAGTAGCCACACTTGACCAGTGATGATTCAAATCACGCCCAGCACATGCCGTGGCTTTAAAAAGCTGTCGCTGAAATAAGTCAGAGTGATTATGCCAACTGCCCCGCCAAGTCAGAGCTTTGGTCCATCCAGCCCAAAATTGTTGGCCGTGACCGGCAATGACTCCCCAATGGTTTGGATGGGAGTGTCCCCAACTGTAGTTGCAGATGCAGGGACTGGATTTGGCATCTTCTGCATGCAAAGGAGATCCTCTGCCCCTGAACCACAACCCCTTCCATCCCGGCAGCAGGGTGGGAGTGCCGATAGAGTCTGGAAGAGGTGAGGACTGCATCCCATCTCATCACACTTGAGGGTGGGGAAAGAGGTGAGTGCATATGTATGCACATGGGAATGCAGCTTACAGCACTGTGGGCATCTCTGGCTGGAGATCTATTGTCCAGTAGGATTGCTTTTGCTGTCCCAGAATATTTGTAAATCAAGTCTTCGATACCCTGCCTTCTAAAAGAACTCAAAGTCCAAACTAAACCCTGAAACATCTCACTACTTGGAGAACTGGGGAGCTAGTGCTGTAACCATACCATCAATCAGCAATTGGTGCACCTCTTGAAAGAAATGGCATCTCTCTTCCTAGGTAATGTAGCTTGGTCACCAGAATGCAACATCTTTGGAAATTTCATCAACCGTGATTTGGATAAAGGAAAGAAAAAAGCAAACCACACCCCCCTGCATTCCCTCCCTCCCTCCCAGCATGGAGAATGCTGCAATTCAGGTCAGACAGTTGAGTTTGGAGTCTTGCAAAAGAGGAAATACAAATCTACCTCCTTGTCAGGAGCCTATAAGAGCCATCCATGAAGTGGGTTGAAACCATTAGCCACAGAGAAGCTCCATCATCGCAGAGTCCCCCTTGTGCTATCAGTGCAGGATACTTTTCTGGACAGCAAGGTAAGACCTTATGCTCAGCATTCTTTTCAAAAGTGCTGCTTGCCCAGCAAATGCTCATGAAATGACAAGCAGTCTCTGCGGAGCATCCTGAAGGGGTCTTTTCTGTGTTTCCTCTTTGATGGGAATGGGGTGGCTTCAAAGCCTTCTCAACCACTGCCAAATAGCAAAGTTCCCCACCCAGCACAGCAGAAGTTGGCTTTTGGAATGCTGAAGGCTTTTGCTGCTCACCCTTTGAGAAGAATGAGGGATCATCTCTTCAGAAGAATGTCAGTGCATCATCTATCCATACACTGCAAGAGTCACCAGCACCATTTGCATGTGTGAAGGTGAACTTGCACCTTAAAACCTGAATCCTGATGATTAAGAGAGGTATTGAATTACCAAACTTGGTCTGTCTTCCTTACTTTTAATTCTTTTATTATTTTTTATTGCTATTTCCTCCACAGCAGGAAAAAAGCTGTCGTGGTGAAGAATTCATACTGGGGGAAAGGGGTAGACATAAATTTGAATTATTGAAAGACATCTGAATTAGAAAAACTGTAGGCTGCTCTTCTCTTTCACACATGTGCAAATACACACACACACACACACACACACACACACACACACACACACACACAAAGCTTCATTTCATTCCCAGCTCTGAGTTTCCTAAAACTGCAGTTTGGATCCAAAGATGTGCAAGCAGCCATACAGCCGTTCCATGCACTGTTGTGTAAGGGCTCCTAAAAGACACTGTGGCAGTGTGCAAAGATTTGCACGAGCGTTAACCTTGAAACATTATAGATGACCTTGTGCAAGAAAATATGCAAGCAAGACATAGTGCAAGGGAACTGACACCTCTTGGAACACACGCTGTGTCAGGAGAAGCCCTTCTGCGTGCAGAAGGGGCCTTCTGCTCATGGGCAGGCATCTCTGGCTCTAAGCCTGGGTCCCAAGTGATCCACCCTCCCCATAAACACAAAGGAACAGGAGGCAGTGAAATCCAACACGTACTCCTGGGTTAATTGGGCACATGTCGGGGGGGGAGGGTATCCCTCCACCCTGCAGTGAAGTTCTGAGTCAGATATCTCCCTGGCAATTGCTATTCGCTGCTTCATAATCTCCTGCAGCTCCATCTGCAGAACACACAAGGGTTCTTCTCCAGCTGTGGAGCCACAAATGATGGGGAAAGCACAGCCCTCCATTAGGATCCCCCGAGGATGGACCCCCGTCTGCTCCACAGCCTGGTGCTCTAAACTTCAGAACAAGAAGGGATCTGCGTGCTCTTCACCCATGAAGTTTGAAGATAATATCAAGGTTGATATGAACCACTGGACAGAAAATCTGCTTTTTTCTTTCTCTCCCTCCTTCAGAAGGAAGATCTTCTGGCTGCCATGCCTGCAGGCTCTCATCTCAGGTTCCTGAATATCCCACCAACAAGCCATGTCCTGCAGAAATTCACAGGTAATGAATAAAAACTCTGCCATTCCTTCCCTCCCCACTGCTTCACAGTGCAGTGCTGGCACGGTCCCAGTGGGGGTGAACATGCCAGGCCTGGCCTTGGGGATGATAGACACAATTCCACCCACAGTCAAGCAAGCTGAGGACCCTTGTGTCCTGCAGTGAGCCCAGTGTCTGATGGCTTCAAGATTTGGGGGAGCACAAGCAAATTATCCCCCTTAAACTGAAAGAGGGGGTTGTGCAAGCTGGAACACTTCTTGCATAGCCCCTGAACATCTTGTGTGCCCCAAGCAAAATGAGCCGCAACTGGTGCTGGACTTGTGGTCTCTTTGCTGATCTTGAGAGCACAACCAACGCCAGGTCCCACTGCCCCCTGGAGACAGCAGTGGACGAGTTGCCAAGTCTCAGCTCACTCTCTCTGTAGTCTAGGGAAAAATAGTGACCCACCTCACAGGGTTGGCGTGAAGGCAACCACCATAAAGATGGCAGAGCACTCGCAAAGCCCGTGACTTGCTTCTCTCTATCCCTCCACAGGACTCGGCTTCCTCCTGTGGCTGTCGTCGTGCTTTCTTGCGGCGCAGGAAGGTGGCGGAAAGGCCCTGGCTGCAGCACCGCTGAAAGCCTACACGAGTAAAGGATGGGCCTGATAAGATGGGGCTGAGGGGAGCTGGAGAAGGGCCCTGAGGACGGGCTTGCTCCTCCCGCACTGGCGTCGCCACACTCCCTCCCGGGCTCGGCTTGGCTTCTAACAGGCCGCTCTTCTGTCTCCCCTGCAGCTGACGTGACTTTCGACCCAGAAACGGCGCATCCCTCCCTTGCCGTCACGGAAAATAACAAGAAGGTGGAGAATGTCCCTAGACCGGAGCATGTGCCTGACAATCCAGAGAGATTCAACAGCACGCCCTGCTTGCTGGGGTCTCCCGGGTTCACGTCAGGGAAACACTACTGGGAGGTGGTGTATGGGAATCAGAGGGAGTGGGCCGTGGGGGTGGCCCGGAAGTCCGTGAAAAGGAAAGAGTACCTCCGCCTCTCCCCCGAGGAAGGGATTTGGCAAAAGGGTCTCTGGTGGCTTTCTCGGGCAGAAAGTGGCTTGTCCAGGCCTCCCCCTCCAAATCCAACTGGAACCATCGGGGTCTTCTTGGATTATGATGAGCAATTAGTGACTTTTTACATGGGAAACCAAGTCACTGAAGTGCAGGCCTCTTTCAATGGGGAAAAAGTTTTTCCCTTCTTCTATGTAGGGGGAACGGTTGTCCTCTCCTTGTAACGCTGACATGTTAGAAGTGATGTGCCAAGCAGGAATGGAGTCTGAGTTTCCCTAGAACTCCATGCAGCTTCATAGTCAAGAGCTTCACAGCCCCTTTGCCATTCGGAGGGCAAAGAAATTTGCCTAAGAAATGTTAGTCTTCTTAATTAGCTGTACTTTACACCTTACCCTTTGCAGACCTGGGCACCTCCTTTGACATCCCTTTCATGCTTCCTTGTATAAGTTCTGCCAGAACTGTAGGCAGGAGTGCATTTTCCCAGAAAGTTGACTTCAGTACAGAACAGGAATTGTGGCCTGTTTAACCAGTGGGACAAAATGGGTGAATGCAAACATCACGCACAGCAAAAGTCCGTGTTATATCACCGTCAGCTCCTAGGAGTGTTTGTCCACCACCTGGGGTGATCCTGCAAATGCAGCAGGGCTCCTCAATACCTTTGAATACTCTGAGGGGCTTTCCATACCCGACACGCATAACCTGCTCCTGAGCTATTCTCCTTATTTATAAAGGCTTCACCATTTTGCTCCCAGTCAGTCTTCTGGCTTCTCTGCAGGAGGAGTTTAATCCACTGATTTATTGAGGCTGCTTCCCCTCTTTGCAGGAGGAAAAATGGGTCCTTTACACAGCTTTCCCCCCCAGAGTATGACTTTCTGGGCCTTTTAATGTTTTCTGTTAACCAACCACAAGATAGCATTGCACTGCACCATAACAGATTTGCAATTTCTCAGGAGGCTTTTCTTCCAATGTGATGCAGTTTAAAATTTAACACCAGGCTTCAAAAGAAAAAGGCTGGAAACCACAGGAGATGCTCTGTAGGGCAAAGATGTTGTGAAAAGGCCCCACAAACTCCAGTGAGTGCGGGGTCATGAGAACACAATAGATGCTTTGTGGAGTGAAGCCCCCCAGAAAAGGCAGATGAGACACTAGGAATGCCGAGCATGTGTATAAAATGAGAAATGTTAGGCTTCTTAATTAGCTGTACTTTACTTCTCTGAAAAATGCAATGTTAAAGTCCTTAAACTCTTGTGTTTGGGTTCCTTTATTTCTGAAGTCCTTCAGCTACTGGAATATGACTCATGTGGGGACATGAGGAACAGCTCTCCCATGCCCCTCAGGCCATAGGCGAGTGGTGCTGCTTGCCCCTTTCCCACTGGGGCATTTGCCCACAGGGAGAGCCAAGAGGAAATGGTGCTCCAGAGGGCTCCAGAAGCCCCTGTGGCCCCACTGCTCCCCTGAGGCAGGTGCCACAGGATGGGGGCACCAGCAGAGCTCTCCAGTGTAGCCTGCCCACTTCGGCTTGGCCTCAGATGCCCTCTTCAGAGCGCCCACCCACTGCCCGGGAAGATGCAGCAGGGGCCTGGGGGAAACACTGGGAAAGGGGGAGCAGGGCTTGCTCTGGCCCTCCGAGATGGAAATGAGCGTTTGTGGGTTCTGTCCACAAGCTGAACAAGCTGAGACATTAATAAACAGCTTGTTTATTGAGCTGATGAAATACATTCTTTGAACCCTGTCCACTTCATCAGATAGAGGCACGACATGTCAGCCTCAAACAGGTCTGTCCAATTTCAGTTGCTTTATGGACAAATATATAGGCAGAGCATAAGTGCTGCTCCCAGGTGGAGGAAGTGGAATGTGTGGCTCACCTTCTTGAAGCACTGATGGCTCTCACATTCAAAGCACTCAAGAGAGAAATTCCATAAGCTCCTACTGAGGAAACATCTTCCAACCATCCTGACTACCACACAGTAATTTTAGTGAGAAAAGGAATTGTGTGGACCAACCAGAGATCAGATGTATTCCCTGTCCACAGGGCACACGAAATGACACAGTTAAGAAGAATCTTAAAACATTCAGCCAGTTCCAACAAAGCCTTCTTGTAGGGCTTCAACTTTCCCTAGAAGCAAAAATGATAAAATTGAGGCTGTTGGCCTGTGGACACACTGTAAAAAGGCAAAACTCCCTGGAGAAGACAATTGTGCTAGGGAAAATCAAAGGCAGAAGAAAAGGAAGACTAAACATGCGATGGATTGATTCCATAAAGGAAGCCACAACCTTGATTTTGCAAGAACTATGCAGGGCTGTCAAGGACAGGCCATTGTGTGGTGGCAGTGGGGGAGAACCTTGCCAATCCATCAGCTGACAGGGGAGGAAGGGATGGGGCTTGGACCTTCCCCTCCAAATGACTGGATTGCGGTGTTGCTTTGCAGGCGCACAGCTTCCTGCTAAACAGGACAGAGCAATCGTGTGTGCAGGCAGCTATATGTGCACCTGGCTGCGTCAGACTGTTGCAGCAAGAACAACAAAAGTTCTCAGTCTGCATTTCTGCATTTGAGTTCCCTGACAGTATAGTTCACATCTCTCCCCATAACCCCAGCATGTGTGTCTAAGTTTGCCATTTGAAGGACAGAGTTCATGCATCTGATCGAGGCTCCACGAAAGATTATGCTGCAATAAATTTGACAGGGTGCAATCTGATGGGGATGCCCCCCAGAATCCGAATTTGGAGGATTATGAGCATCCTGTGCAGAGGAAGGTCCACCAAGGCCATTTGCTCTGCTGCCCCCACCTTGTCAATCAGCTAAATGGCCAACCTTGCCCACCTCGCTGTGGCGCTTCAGATGGGGTGGGAAGGAGGATGGTGCACCATGGCAATAGGCTGTATCCTGTCAGACCCAATTTCTGCCCTTCCCACCCCCAGAGCATGCTCTTCACTACCCCTCTATGGTCACCTCTATGACCTCCGAGAAGCAGCTGGTGCGGTTCTTTCTGCACAAGCTGCAAGGAGAGAAAAACGATCCAAGCGGCTCCTCCATTGCTGTGGGTGAATTAAAGCTGACATTTCTGCTAGAAGATTACACTTTGTAATGCCACCTTCCCATTCAATAAAATTGATGAAACCTCCCAGCAGCTGAGAAACTCTTAGGGGCCTGAGAGACCGGACTTCTAAGGCTTCTCTATGTGGGACATTTAATGTGCACTTGTGATTCCTCGGTAACAGTGGTTTGTGGGTGCTTTACATGGCGTCCTCCTCCAGGGCCTCTCCAGAAATGTTGGCCTACAACTCACAACATCTCTTACTGTTGCTTATGCTTGCTAAAGCTGGCGGGAGTTGTGGTCCAAAACATCTGGAAGGCCACAGGTTGCCCACCCCTACCAACTCTAGCCTGGCTAATCTGCACACCTGTAGCCCAGCTGACTATTTATTGAACCACAGACAGAGATACTGCCCAGATGACTGCATCACAATCAACATTATGATGATACAATTACTCCTAGCAACAAGGCACATGTCTTCAGTTGCTGAAATTAGGGGCTCCTTTTCTTTATATAAAACTTTTATTATCATCATTGTGCCATTTCAGAGCAAAATGAGATTGTTGGTGTGGGTGACGAACAACAGAATTGTGCTTGCTGGACCTGTATACACCATCAACACTGAAAGGTCCTGCAAAGAACCAGGAGAATACGTGAAGGTCAGAGAAGGGGCCAGTGAATGCAATTCTGCCCCTCCCTGGCTAACACACATTGAGAGACCCTCATGTTGGTCAACTGAACACGGTTTCCATATCATTTCATTTCTGTACGGCTCAATAGACAAAGATCTCTGAGAGGTTTCCAAAGCTTGATGAAGACTGATGAGATTTATACTTGTTTCCTTTACAGCATTAAACCTCAAGCCTGCAGTCCAAATCTGGTCTACCTGGGTGCCTACCAAGTCCATCCCAGACGGCCATGCCCTTTCTCCTGACTATGGATCATTTGGTGATTTCCCAGCTCTTGCACTGTCACAGTGCCTCTGCTGGGGCTTGGTTGCTTGGAAGTAAGAGGTCTGCTGATATTTTTGGTACTTTGGTCCTGCCTCATTTTGCCTTTGCCCCTGCCCACCACTGGAATGTGGTCTCTGAGAACTTCTCCAAAATGGCATTTGGCTTTTGGGCTGAAAGGTTTTGACACCCCTGCTTTAAATGGAAGCAGGAAGAAAAAACATTTCTAAAGGGTTCTCAAGCATGTAAGCAGGAAGCAGAGTTGTTTCGAGAAAGGCATTAACACCATAATCCACACTCAAGGGTTGAGTAAGGGTTGTGTGTGGGTTATTGTTGAAATGTGGGTTATCATGTGCCTGAACCCAGCTATGCTAAGAAGCCAAGGCTTGTGAACCACTAATAACCCATGATTTGTGGACATATTGTGAACAGTGGGTTGTTCACCATTGTTTGTTAGGGTGGCTGGGTTCAGACAATGCAATAACCCATGTTTCAACAGCAGCCCATGGTTGAACCTCAACCCATATTCAACCCTTGACTGTGGGTTAGTGCGTTGTCTGAACCTAGTCACTGTCTTCCCAGCTGCTGAAGACCCCCTTCTTGCAGGAGGGCCTATTAGAGGAAGGCTAGTGGCTCCCATGCAGGGCTGCTATAATTCCCCTGGATTTGCTACAGGTTTAAAGAAGCCTATTTTCTTGGTAGGGAGATAAGGAAACATAGCGCCTATTCAATGGCTGTTCTGATAGGATGAAAATAATGTGGGCGGGGTAGGTTTCTGAAAGGAGAGTTCTCAAGAACAGAATAGAGCGAGGTGATTGGCTCTTGGTAACAGACGCTAGAGAGGTGGGTTCCATTGTGTTTGCTGCAGAGACATAAATTGTTCAGGTAGGAGGCCCAGAGCTCAGTCTCAGCAGAGGCAGCAGATGGTGAGCAATGGAGGGGGCGGTGGCAGCAACCTCGGGAGAAGAAATGGCAGTGCAGGAGGTGATGGTGCCTGCAGGAACGCAGACCCCAGACCCTGGAGGAAGGGAGCCCGGTCGGAAGAAGAAAAGAGCAACGAATTTCATTGGAGTGCCAACAGTAACTACCAGATCGATGGAAAAACAGAAAAGTCTGATTCCTTGTAAGTCGATTGAGACCCTCCCTAGTATCTCAGGGGTCCTTGTCCGAGCTATTGCCTCGTGTGAGTCGGACAAGGGCTTCAGCTTTGCAGAGCTGAAGGAAGTGCTCAGCACAAAGGGCTACAACGTGAGCAAGCACTGCCCCAACGTTAAGAAGAGGCTACACTCACTGGTGTCAAAGGGGGCCTTGGTGCGTATGACGCGGAGCAAGGGCTCCACCTTTTTTGTAGTCAGAAAGTATCTGGAATCAGACCGCAAAACATTTGAAAGCTCTGAGAAAATCGTAGGGATAAAGAAGGCGGGAGCAGAGAAAAGTACCTTGTGTGCTTCAGAAAACATAAGAGGACAAGCCAAACAAGGAAGGAGCTCTAGAAGGAAGATTGGAGAAGCTCGTGGAAAGAAGCTGCAGCCAGGAGAAACGCAGCCAAAACAATCCACCAGCAAGGGCGGCTCTGCGAAAAGATTGCAGATGCTCCTCAAAAGAGCCGTTTCTACTGCTAAAAGATCAGTCAGTGCTGGTAGCAATGCTGTGTCCAAAACAAAACGACCCCACCACTCCAGTGGACAGACTGCTTCTGCAACTAAGAGAGCCAGGAACACCAAAGGCAGAGGAGCATCGTCTTCAAAGAAAGCAGGAAGGCCTGCGGGCAAAACAACTTCCAAAAGTTCTAGGTGTCCCAGCAGCCAGGTCACGGCCTCAGCACTGGGGCAGGGAAGTCCCTACAGCAAAGAAAAGCTCAACGTGAAGAAGACTGGCTATTGCAAGGGTAAGAAGGCAGCAGCAGCTCAGGGGCACAGGAGTGCCAGGGGGAAGGCGGCTTTTCCTCAGCAAAGGCTCAAGGCCAGTGCTTCCTCCAGTACTAAACGGCTCAGCAGGAGCTAGGGTCACCCCATTCCAAGGCAGACGACCTTAGAGTGCATTTTTTTTATTAAAAAGCAAACAAATGATATCCAGAACCACAAAAATGCTTAATAAAGATAACTACTATGTCCACGTAGCAGTGTGCAACTGGTAATTTTGTCTTGTGATTAGAAGCCTGGCAGTGTGATGCACTGCAACAAAATATTGCAGCATTGCTGTCTGTGTATTAGGGATGCTCATCTCCTTGGTTTTTCTTATCCACCAGACAGCATTTCATGACTAGTGGACAGGCTCAGTCTGCATTTCACTGTTTTAGGGTTGCTGCTTTGTCACTATAAGGGTTTTTGTTTTTGCCTGCATGCACATTGCAAACCTTGGTGTTTCCCCTGAGCGTGCAATACCTCTCTCTCGTTTCTCAATGGTCCCCCTCTGTGGTGCAACTTCTGTCATCACATAGCAGGGAAAAACTGCCACATAGATAATATCTCTTAAAAGTGGAATAGTTACTTTGCAGGTTTTCTGCCATTATTTGAGTCCTACACTTTGGACCTAACTACACGGGGCATTTAACCCGCAGTTTTCTGCAGCTTCTTCCAAGAGTGCATCTTTACATAGTGGTTTTTCTGGGATGTGTCTTTATCTTGCCTTTCCATATATTTCATTATCCAGACACAAGCTGGTGCTACTGTACAACTGTAATATACTGCATTTGCAGCAACATGAGACTTTCATTCTACTTTCTTGCACAACTGAAATGTAATGGACTTCTGTGAACAAGGCATTTATTATGCACTCATGGAATTTCACCCGGGCCCTTTCACCAGCTCATCTCCAACGGTCTCTCCCAGGTTCTCCAGCCATTTTCACAGTTGTTTTAGAGCAAGGAAAAGCAAAAGTGAGGAGGGAATCTATATTGAGCTGTGGAGGCAAACTTGACCATCAAAGAAAGAGAAAAATGTATAGAGTGAGTGGATTTCATGTGTTAAGAGGTAAACATCTCTCAGAGAGGGGGGAATGTGGATTCAAAGCAGTTTGGTGGTCAGACCACCACCACCCCCCTTCCATGTACTCAGGAATGGTAAGTTGCTTTTCTTTTAAAAACACTAGCTTGCATCCTGTAAAAACAGGTCCAACGGAGAGGAGAACCAGTTTAAAGTATGGGATAGTTAGTGTTGGACTAGGAGTCAGGACATGCAGGTTCTAGCCCCCACACAGCATAACTGGGTGACTTTGCATCAGTCAGTGCCTCTCAGATTAATCTACTTGACAGGACTGCTGTTGTAAGGAAAAGAATCTTGTAAACTGCCTTGGATTTCTTGCAAGAGAAAAAGGTAGGATAGAAATATATTACTACAGATGATGAGGAGGAGGAAGAGAGGTTTTGGGTTCTGGGGCTAAAACCTCACTTCTGGCTCGGTTTCAATTTCCTGCACTTGCCTGTAGACTCACTACAGTGAAATGCGTGCTTTGTGATCAGATGGGCTGCCACGGCAGCCATTTTGTGAGCCTGCCCTGCCAGTGGCATCCATTTTGTAACAACAGACACTACACTTTCTCAAAATTTCAAATGGGTCCATGGGCTGAAAGAGGTGGGGGCTTAGTTCAAGAAGCCGCAACACAGAACCATGTCTGAATTGATTCAGACGTGGTCATGTAAAGGGGCCAGAACATTCCTGCTTGTTCCAACTCATCCAATGACTTGATCCTCCAGGCTAGGCCTGAAAACACTTTAGACGCAGAGCAAGTGTTGTCTAAGCTAAACCTACCTAGATGTTAAAACATATGATCTGGCCTGGGCAACTTCTTCTTCCTTCTCTTTCTCCTCCTATATTTTTATTTTATACTGATAATTTTAATTTTGTATTTGTAAATCAATGTATTTTTTGTATTTTTATATTTAATGGTAATTTATTATGTACTATTGTATTTCAATGTATTTTATCATGTTGTAAGCCGCCCCGAGGTTTCGGCAAGGGGCGGCATAGAAATGTAATAATAATGATAATAATAATAATAATATTCAAATATGAAATGATACATTGAACTCGTCTTTTGAACATTTCATATGTATACTCCAGCTTTTTCCTTCATGGAACTTAAGGCAGAATTCATGGGGTAATCAGGTAGTCTCCTTTGCAGCCATTTTATTTTATTTTGCATTATAGAATTAGTATGGTGTAGTGGTTAGAGTATTGAATTAGGACTTGGGACAAATTCAAAACCCTACTGAGCTATGAAGTTTCTGTGTTTCTGGCCACTTTCTCTATACTATGCATGCTTTGATATGCCTATCACATTCCTCCTCCCTTTTCAGTTCAACTTAAAAGGCTCCATTTTGTAGCCCTTTTCTTTCCAGAATATTCTCCAACCACCTGATTATTCTGGTTTTAACTTTCTACACGAAAACTAAATCTCAGACCAGGAAAAGAAAATCTGTGCCATGCATGCTTTCTTACTTAAATTGCTAGAATTTGCTTGAAAACCTAGGGCAAAAATATTTTATTGCTGCAAATCTTAGACCAATTTAATCTCGCAAAAATCTTACTGGTTTTTGCTTCCCATGGGACAGAACAGGCTCTCCTTCCGTAGTCGTTCATGGGCTCTGCCTAATCATATTTAGGAGGCTTCATTTTCTGGACTATAAAATTAGGCAAAGGCATGTGCTTTTTAAAATTCCTGCACCATCGTAGGCAAAGAACGTCGTACGATTAGGTTGTGGCTAGATCAGAAGTAAAGGGCAAGCCCGGGCTGCAAGAGTGGCCGCTCCTAGTGCACCGATTGCTTCAGAAAAAGAAATGCGTAGGTAGGATCGGAGCTTTCGGATACGGTTCCTGAATACGTCCCTGTCGAAAGCTGGCCGGCAGCGCTGTTGGGGCAACGAGAAGAGCCGGAAAATAGCGCGCTATCTCCACCTGGCGGTGCAGACTTCTGGGGAACGTCTCCGATGGAAGAAGGCGTTCCTGCGCAGAGCGCGTTGCCGCCTAGCTAGCATTAGACTGCGAGTTTGCGAAAGAAAGCTGGGACTACCTGCTGGATCGCTGAGTCTCTGCTCTTGCTAAAGTGACTCAAGTGACTCAAGCTCTTGCTAAAGTGACGGCAAGTAAAGACTTGGCCGCGCGGTATAGAGTAGCGGACCCTCAAGGCCCTTTTCAGGGGCGGCTCGGCTGTTCTTAATAGAGCGCATGCAGGACTGTTGTAAGCGATGTGTCCATAGGGGTAAAGTAGTTTTTAGATAAAATGGGAAGGAAGGAGCTTGTTGGCTGTCCCATTTTTTAATGCTGCTGTCCTACATACAGTGTTTGCTTGTAAATAAGTTGCCGTTATATTTGGTGGACTTAGTTCTGCGTAAAAACCACGGGGTTGAATTTGAGTCAAAATGGTGTAGAATAAATAAGTTTGAGAAAAGATAATAGAAAGTGTTTAGGCCTTGTCCTATTATGTGGAAATGGAGTCCCGGTGATGGAATGGATTCCCCGGAGTGGTCCACCTGGCTGTTGACGTTGGTTGAAAACCGAATTTTAGTGTCAGTCTTGGTTGCTTGGAATCCTTTATTTAAATCTTTGTACTGTTGGTAGAGTTTATTTTATTTTTTGGCTATTTCATACTCTAGTTTTAAATTTTTAAAATTTTACACGTTATTTTGTGCTGTATCTTAAGAGCAGCCCAGACAGCTTCGGCTCCTCAGCAATATAGAATGTACTTTTTGGATCACAGGGCTGATAAATTTGCATACAAGGAAGCTGGGAAGAAGTTAAAACTCCTAATTAAATTTTAGTTTCTGAAAATTATTTAACAAGGGCACTGCAGCTGAAATCAGTCTATTTCTAGGTTTGGAAATTGTGTTTAATTCAGAACAATCTCTTTGCCCCTCAGTGTCCTGTTTAAGCTTGCAATAGAATAGAATACTTTGTTTTGACAATTGGGTTAATTGAGGCTTATTTTTATTCAAGTTTGCAGTTTCAAAGAATGTGTAACCAGTGGAAAAAAAATAAACGGTAAGAATCGAGCCATAGGAACTTTTGTGTCATTTGCCTCAACGGAAGAAAGCATGATTTTCTTTTGAAATAGTTTAAAATCAAAACGGTAATTTTCATTTCTTAATTCTAATATTCCACGAGACTTGTAAAATTACTGGTCAGTATTATTACCACCCAGCTCAGTGAACGTACACCAGCGTATATGGCATGCAACACGC
Source organism: Varanus komodoensis (assembly GCF_004798865.1). Taxonomy (NCBI): domain Eukaryota; kingdom Metazoa; phylum Chordata; class Lepidosauria; order Squamata; family Varanidae; genus Varanus; species Varanus komodoensis. The sequence continues at coordinate 21,014,335 of NW_025336347.1, read as the reverse complement.
TTAACTAAACTTAGTCAAACAATGTAAAGATCCGGAGGAATACTCGAATTTCAAAAGATTTTTTTAAGTATTAGATTGTAGAAGCCTCGGATGGAGAAAAGGTGTGGGCCTTCGCTAATGCGCCAGCCCTTCCCCAAAGTCGTGAGTGGCTCTTAAAAGAGCCTTTTGGTGACGGCGAAGGGAGGAGGTTGGTTAGCAGACACGCTCCGCTGAGGGATGCTTGTTGAGCAGGCGTTTCCTACCGAGAGCAGCTGATGTTCTGCTCTGGAGACCTTTGGGCTTATTAACCGCTGACTGCGTCTTCCTGGGTTTCTTTGTGGGCTCTTTGTTGCCCGCCGCTTTTTTGCGTTTCCCCTTTTGCGATTTGCCCGTGGCCTTTCTCTCCCGACTGCTGCTGCGCTTGAAGGAGCCCGACGCGCCGCTGCCACTTACGCGGACCAATAATCCGCTAGAAACCAAGTTGTGCAGCTCCCTTTTCAGGCGGCTGTTATTCCTCCTTACATTGTACCCAGCTTCAGCGAGCAACTTCTTGAGCGCTGCCAGCGACAAACCTTTTCGCGACAGATTTTGGGCTTCGAGGGTCTGAAGAATAAGATGAGACAGCGAACCAGAAAGACGGTTCTTCCTTTTCCCCAGCTCAGAAGAGCCCGTGCTTGAAGGTCCCGCCGAAGCCGAGCTTCCCCGCCGCTGTCCGTGGGCCATTCTGCCACCTGCTGGAAGCCCTTCTGAGAAGCCAGCGCGGCGAGTGCTCTTTATATAGCGTTGGGTGTGACGTAGAGCGAATCAGCTTGCTGATGTTCGTTTTCTTCCTCGCTAGTTGGTGAGGTCCATAGTTTTCACTCAGGTCCAGCTCCGCGTACAACCCGAACTTTTATGAAGCCATTAAAAAGGGGGTGAGGTCGCTCTTCCAATCTGGCGGAAACTATTACCTCCTCTGATCATGCACGTTTCACTGGAGTTTTGGGGTGTTCTTCCCCCCCTTTCCAAGTGGAAGAAAATGGAGAAGTGTCATGTGTGATGGTGGCAGTTAATATGAAGGTAGCCAGTGTATATGTATTTATTATTTAAAGTTTTAAACAACAAAAACATAAAATCAAAACATATACATACTAATAAAAAAATAAACCGCATAAACCAAGTCAATAGTAATAACAACAAAAGGACAAGTGATCCACAGCAACTGATTATGACATAATAAACGCCAGCATAAAATTAAGCTACAAGTAAGCAATTAAAATGACTGGCAAATAAAAAGGTACCAAAATGTGAAAAGAGTTGGCATAAAGGGATAAAATACTATAGTGTCATTAAAAGGTATGAGTGTTCCTGAGATGTTATTCTGCATCTCAAGGATGCAGGGACCTTCCCCATTCATGCAGAAATGATAGGAAAAGCAGTTTAACTGCAAAACTCATCTCACCCATTTTCTTTCTTTGTTTCATGTTTTCAGTTATCAGCAATTTTCTACATTGCCATGCAAATACTACTACCAATGAAATCCTGCTCAGACATTCTCAGAAGAAAGCCCCATTAATTTCTGAACTCTTGGCAAACTATTGTAGCTGTACAGTCGATCATACACTGGCCCCACCGTATGCACAGGATGGCAGCTCTCTACTATATAATCAGAAGTAGGTTGCACTGAGTTCAGGGTGTTTTACTCCTATCTAAGTGGTATAGACTGGCCACCCGTTTTGATTAGGAGTGCTAGAGGAGTGCTAAAGTCTAGAATTCTAGCCTTCATTTCATCCAGTAATGTTAGCGTGCTTGGAGGAAGTACCTGATGTTCTGACTACATAGAAGCAGTTTATAGCACGGCAGTCGTGCTGCATTTATATGGACTTTCATCCCATTTTATGCAGGGGGCTGAGGACCGTTTGTGACACCTGACAGCCAGTTGTCCTAAGACGGGGGAGGGGAGGGTTTGTGCGAGCCTATAAAATGTGAGCCATTAATTTACATGCCTATAAAATTAACGAAGCAAAATTTGTAAGTGTAACAGTCTGTTATTTATTTAGTTATTTAAAATATGTTTCCCCCTCTCCTCAACCAAAAAAATATCCCAGAGCAGTTTACATATGATCATTAAAACAACTCTGCCACAGGCTTACAATGTAAACGAACGCACCATAAAAGGAAAAATGAACAGGGGAAAGGGGAAAAAAACTTCCGTCAGAGTTGCTTCTCCCTCATATCTTCTTCAGTTGGAACAGCTTTTTATTTTTATTATTAAAACATGAAGGGGAACACTTAATAGGGCAGATCTTTCAAATTTTTCAGTGCTTCAAATATCAACTCTTAGCTGCAAAATACTACATGTCCCTGTGTGTCAGCTATGTATAACATTATTGGTACTTTAGGTACTTTATAGAAAATGTTCAGGCTTCAAATATTTTCTTATCAAGTAGGCCTACTGGGAAAATAGCCATGTAAACGCCTTTTTATTTCAGTGAAGTTTCTCAAGAAAAGAGAATGTATGGAGCAGAATAAGGAACAGAATGTAGTCCCTGGAGATAAAGAAGCAGAATGGATTAGGTTGTAGAGCAGCTTGAAATTCAGGATGCGTTCTCTGTATGTCTAATAGAATTTTTCATAGAATTTGCTCCAGGAAGGGTGGTTTTCTTTCAGATAAGAAGCAAGGTGTCTGGCTTGGTCTTTTTAATGCCTTCAATATTTATTTACAGTATCTAGATGCCTCCTATAAAAATTAAACAACTAAAAATGTGCAAAGCAACAAGCAGAGAAAGTCTCTGAGCATTTACTGTATTTGAGATTGTAAAAATGTTTTAAACTTCGGGCTGAAAGCATTTCTGTTTGGCTGGCATCCTGTGGTTGAATTTGGAGCCTCTCCATTCCCCCAGACTGACCAAATCGGAGGCCATGACGGATGCACCAGCACTGGGGCTGGCAGAGCAAGCTTCTCTCCACTGCTGGCAGTGTGTGTGTCACAGCTCTGCTGAACTGAACAGCCAGATGGCGCCTGCCACGCACTCCACAGCCAGATTGTGTGGTCTGTATGGGCCATGATGTCCATGGGTGGCAGGTGGTATATGCAGCCCCCACTGGGGGTTGTCTTGTTGCGCAAGCCCTGGGAGCAAGGATTTTAACCCTCCTCACAGAAGCCAGGTTTACACAACACAGCTTGTTCCAAAGGGTAGGCACCTGAGCTGCAGCCTCCCCATGGGGTAAATAATTTGCATGACAGCCCACCAGGGGTTAAAAAACCTGCAGCAAATTGTCCTATGATAGGAACAGCCCCAGTCTGCCCTGGCCAGCAGAAGCAGAGCTAGGAATGAGATGACAGATCCACTTCTTGGTCCCCACAAACAGACTGAACTGTTCATTCCCATTGGAATCAATGGGAGTATGGGCACAGCTAAATTGACTCAATGATTTGGCATCCAAGTCCAGCTAGCTTGGTCTGGAATCAACCCACTGTGTCTCACTCAGTCACATAAACTGAGCTTTGTTTCACTGGCTTATGGGTGCAAAGCAGCCTTTCTCAACCTGCTGCCCTCTGTATGTAGGACTACAACATCCATCATCCACAGTAATGCTGGGCAGCTGAGTCGTGAATTGAAATGAGAGGGATCAAGGTCAAAAACAAAAGGTAGGCGTCGTCAAGGTGATAGGTGAGATCATAGAACAGAGCTTTCAAGAGGTCAGACAGGAAGGGTCATAATTTCAGAATATATTGGAGGGAGAAGTGACTTGAGTTGATTAGATGTTTAGGCAAGAATCAGCCCTGTTGATTTCAGTGAGGTTTAGGACTACAACTTTATAGTGCAGGCCTAAGGATGACAACTCAGAAGTAAGCCCCACTGAGTTCAATAGGACTTTCTTCATATATGCCCGCCCGCCCGCCCCTTGAGATCAGCGGGAGAGGCCCTCCTCCGGGAACCCTCCGGGAACCTTCTATGAAGGATATTAGGAGGGTGCATACTCGGAGGAGGGCTTTCTCTGCAGTGGTGCCCAATCTATGGAATGCGCTCCCCATTCGCCTGGTCCGCCTGGAGAGGTCCGCCTGGCGCTGTCGTTATTTGTTTTTCGGTGCCAGGCGAAGACCTTTGTATTCAAACGCTATTTTAATTGTTGATATTATTTATTTATTTTATTTTTCGGGCCAGGTCGATTCATATTATAGTTTTATACTGTCCTTATTTATTATTGTGAGCCGCCCCGAGGCTTCGGCGAATGGGGCAGCATAGAAGCCTAATTAATTAATTAATTAATTAATTTTAAAAAGTATATTTGGGATTGCAGCTTTTCATAGAAGCCTTCTAAATAAATAAATAAAAGTGTCTTTGGGATTGCAGCTTTTCAGTACAATCCAATGCATGTTTAGACCGAAAAAATGTTCAAGACACGCTGGCTGGAGAATGCTGTGAGTTGCAGGTCTTTGGTCTAAACATGCATAAGATTTCATGCATGAACAAATAAGTGATCGACTTGGTAAGTGAACACACTCAATGAATCAGTCTGTATTCAGAGTTGATTGTGTAGAAGTAATAAAACCATGACTGCAAGTTCTTTCTTTATTACATTTTATACCACCCAATAGCTGAGGCTCTCTGTATGGTTAACAAGTTCTTTAAATTCATACATCTTTTTTACAAAATAAATTCACATATTTTATTTCTTTTTTTCAGATCTTCATCAGAATGCTAGTACAATTAATGTAATTGTTCAATGTCAGAACAAAGTCCTGTATCAAAACATGACAGATTTCTCTTAACGAATTTATAAATTCAAATAATCCTTAGAAAACAATGGAAGAGATGTGTAATTCAAGCACAGTGATGATTTGTCTGTTTAAACTAATCTATACAACACCAGGCATTTTCAAACTAAATTTTCAACCAAAGCTTCATTCTATAGCCTCTATAAGGCAGATGGCAGAAGAGTGGAAAAAAAGCTATCTGTTGTTGTTTCTGCCCGGTTTCGAACCGGGGACCTTTCGCGTGTGAGGCGAACGTGATAACCACTACACTACAGAAACTCAACTATAAGTGTTCTGTGAGCCGGTCTCACTGATAGCAAAGCATGGCTGGAATGCAACCCACAACTGTCAAGAAGACCGCTGACACATCATTCTTAGGTCTGACTCACTCCAATCTAATTCTCAGTGGGGGTTAGGCATGCCTGCACTTAACTGCCTCTAGTGAGATCTTTAGGCTATTAGCCGTGCGCTTATGGTATATATCAGAGTGAAGCTTGAGCCTAACCTTAGAACAGCTCAGTAGTATCGACATGCAGCTGTAACACTGCAGAAGGACAATTCTGTGAATCCATAGCGGCGGCATGTATATGTTTGTGTGCTAAATGTACAGCATAGTGTGGCAAGAACAGGGACTCTGCACTATTGTTTTCTTTTTTGTCTGTATTTGGAAATGGAATACATTCTTATTTTATAAAAACGGGCCATATCAAAATTCCAAAGTAATGTGGTAAAGGTTGTTTTTCCAATGGTGATTTTGGCCTAGAAAATCGCTCTCTCTCCCCCCCACCCCTTATTTTTTATGATCCATTTTTATGGATCACCTAGAAATCCTAAACCTCCCTTGTACTCAACAACTCATTTAGTAGCTCTATGTGAAAAGGAATTACATGCAGGCAAGGAAGCAGGTTGGCAGATAGAGCACTGAACCCAGAGGAAGAAAACCTCTTCTGAGGCAGCTGGTAGGAGGAGGACAGATGGCTCCATCCCAGCCAGCTTGATGGAAGGCCTTCAAAAGAATAACAGCCTGTGTTTCCATACCAGCCATGGGAGACAGGGCCTCTTTCCTTCCTCTGCAACCAGTATCAAAACATCAGGCTAAAAACAGGGTAGTGAAGAGGTCAGTAAAAAGAAAATGCAGGTTGGTGCCCTGTGTGAGCTTATTGACAAGGTTGCCCTCATGGTGCAATCCTATATATGTATATTCTACAACTCCCAGCATGTCTCAGCTGGCTGTGCCTAAGATTTATCCATATACCAATGAAATATTGCTTTTAGTCAGAAATCACCTGTTGCCTCCAATTCCTTGTTACATAACCAGTGTGAGCCTAAATATTTTTACTCTGACATCGCTCCCAGAGTTATCAATGGGACTTTTTAGTAAGTATGCTTTAAAATTCATACACACATACAGAACATTCCCAATGTGGTTCCCTGGAACACAAGATTCCAGCATCTCATTTCTGGATCCCAACATGACTCTCTGTGTGTGTTTAATTCCTGTTTAGAGACAGAGGCCCAGCTTTTCAGAAGTCATCAATATATGTCAGAACAACCTAGACAGCATCCTGGACTCACTAAACACATAAGCACAATGTGTTCCACTTGAATCACCACCTGTTCTAAACCAGCCTGATGTACACTAGTCTCCAACTTCCCCAGCTATCCATTGTTTGCCAACCGCCATGAAGCCCTAAATGGTGAAAAGGAAAAGCCAGAAACCAATTAAAACAGCATTATTTTAACTAACAGTATTGCTTGAATGACTTGTATTCCATTTTTTACCTAAACAAGTTTTGAAGGCAGCTTCCACCACTATTAATTACATGGAAACAGCAATAATACAACTAATATATCATACTAAAACCTAGCTGATAAAATTAAAGAGCAGCAAATGAAAATTAAAGATTAGCAGCAGCAGTTAAAGCAGCATTATTATTCACTAAAAGCATGGGTCAAAATTTAGCAAAGTAGGCACCAGGTGAATTTTCCTGGGGAAGGTCTGAAGTACCACAGATAATGCCCTACCTTAGGTTGCAAAGAGCTTTCAAAAGCACTCCAAAAAAGGTCTCCAATAGCCTTACCCATGCAAGTGCTTTCCAGATGTATTACAACTTCCATCATCCCCAGCCTGCACATAGCCCACATCTGGAGCACACTAGATTAAACTAAGGTGAATTGGAGTAAGATTATCTACCTAAGGCTGCAATCTTCAGTCCTCTTTACTGGAAGTTAGTTTCACTGAAATCAATGGGTCTTTCTTCAGAATAGCCACGCATAGACTTGCATTTGTAAAACAAATACAGACCACACACAGGTTTAAGTTCCTGATTTCCACCTGCCCTAGAGAGCTCCATTTTTCAAACTTAATCGGCAATTTGTACACGTCTACTCAAAGTAAACTCTATGGCACTCACTAGGAATTGTTCCCAGGAGGCTGCTTATCCATTGCAGGCTTTACTCTGATCTTAATAAAAGCTCTCCATGGTGTTGGATCTATTTGGGGGATGGAGTTCAGCAACATGCACAACTCCTACAAAGCTCAGCCTAAAAATTGCTTTGGATCAGGAGCCCTTCTGACACAGGAGTCAACAGCCCCACCCAATGGGTCTAGGAATGCAGCTGCAGCGCTTCCAAGCCGCTAAACGTAGACACGTCTAAAGGGAAAAAGCGCCGATCCCGATTGGCGACGAGCCGGGTCTTTGTGGGACGGGGCAACCGGGACGCCCTTCCGGGCAGCCCGGAGTCAGAGCAGCCCATCAACCCGCCGCTTCCCGTCCGCCACGAGCCTCTCCGGGAGGACGCCTTGTGCTCGTCGTGCACTGCGATGTCACGTGCCAGAACGTCGCGATGCGTAAGACACCGCCGCGCCGCCATGCCCGCCGTCTCGGAGGCTCTAATTCCAGCGCCACCGCCTGATGGAAGAAGCGTGTCGCCCAGTGTTGCACTTATGGCGGGCAAAGATTAGAGAATTGCAATCGCCATGTGACTCCGAGTCGTTGACAAAGTGCTTTCCGCGGCGGGGGCAGGGAGGCTTCTCAGGCCTTCCGCACCGATGCGGTCGGTGGAAGCGGCCATGTTGTTGTACGGAGACGGCAAGCGAGCGGGCGCGAAGCTATTTCCGCTTCCGGAACGGGCTGCCGCTTCCTTTCCCTCTCTGGGCCTGAGCGAGCTGGCAGGTCCGGGCTAAGGGCCGCCACCGAATCCGCCGCCATCCTCCGTCCGCCGCGGGAGCTCGAGCCTTCTCAGCCGCCGCCATGACGGAGCAGATGACCCTGCGTGGCACCCTCAAGGGCCACAACGGCTGGGTGACCCAGATCGCCACCACGCCGCAGTTCCCGGACATGATTCTCTCCGCCTCGCGCGGTAAGCAGCAAGGCGAGGCCAGCTCACAAGGCGGCTTGGGAAGTTGGCTGTAGGAAAGGAGCAGGAGAGAGCACTGTGCGAGGGAGCGGGGACTGAGCTGCCTCTTAGTCGACTTGGCGGGGTGGAGGTGCCCCGCTCCGGCGCGATGGGGTGCGATGCTTCCAGAGACGAGCAAAGGCCAGTGTGGCTAACTCATCTTTATGGGGGGAAAGGGCCTCATTTATAATGGGAGGCAGTTTGAGAGAGCCACCATCATCTTTGGGGAAGTTATTGTGGGTAGTAAAGTTTGGAGCATTGGAACAAACCAGATAATAGCCGGGAATCTCTCAACCTATAACAGTTCCACGTGAAAAAGCAAATGGAAATGTGTGTGTTCAGCTTCACCCCATCTGCTTTTTTTTTCTCAGTCCCGATGATTAAATCTGACATTGTCTACTGATCTTGCTTGAGGTCTGAAGACATGTCCTGCAATTATGATGGGACAGGCGAGGATTTGCTTAGAAAACAGATGGCTTCGTTTGGGTCCAGTGTATTCTTCAAAACCTTCAATTGGAAATTTGCCAGCCCAAAAATTAACAGATAGGGCCTCCAGTGCAGACACTGCACAGACCTCTCAGGCTTTGGTGAACTATTCTGTGTTTTATTACAACCCTGAAGTCAACATCCAGAGGCAAGTATAACCTAGTACTTGCAAGTGGACATAAACTGAGAATTAAGGAAGAGTGCCTCTGATCATATGCTCAACCCAGGAATTTGTGAGCAGTGCTAGAAATGAACTCACAAGTCCCTTCATACAAAAATCTATTCCTGTTTTCTGTTTCAAACAGTTCTGTGTCAGAAGCCTCGTAGGAGGGATTATTGATCTTAGGGGGGATAATGTAAGACCTTAGGCCAGCCTTCCCCAGTGTAATGTTCTTCAAATATATTGGACTTTATTGCCTGTCAGCCCCAGCCAAGATAGGAGCTGTGGTCCAGAAGGTTCAAAAAGGCTGTTGTAGGTTCTTTGCTACAGAAAAGGGTGACCAATTCGGTCAATTCGTTCAGCATCGAATGCCACACTAGGAAGAGGAGGCAAATGCTAAATTGTTAGCAGTAGGCCAGAGGCATTCCTGCAACTCTTGACAGGCTCTTGAGGTTGCTTTTCACTGGGCCTCTGCCTGTGCTTTCCTGGTCTGCACATAGAAGGCTTCAGGGGGTCAGGTTAACACTGGCATGTACAGGAGCGTATTGTTTCTCAGTCACAGGATGTCGAGGCCTTTTGCAAGACAAGAAGGAAGGCTCTGGAGTTAGATCCTGGTACAGCAGCTAAGGTGTAAAACATGGATCATAACCATGTTTGTGTACAGAATAGCTAATTGTTTTAAGAAAATTGTGATTATGATTGCAGCTCTGAGGTAGATTCAAGTGCAAGTATCTTACAGTTCTTACTGAGGTGGTAAAGCTGTGCCTGGAATATAACTCATCAGACTACAGGTGGGGATTGAATTCTGCCCCAGACAAGAATTTCCCTTTACGTAGAGAAGTAGATGGCAAGGAGGAGGGTTCTGTCTGTATCAAGATTCCCTTGTGCTTGTTTTTTGTATTAACAAATGTATTTGTGCAAGGTTTCTGCCAGGGACAAAATCATGATGAAATGTAGGTTCTTGGGCACAGTCCTCTTTCTGTCCAAGGGAGCAGGTGGTAAGACGGGAAAGCCTGCCACACAAATCGCTCTCTGAATTTCTGAGGAAATCCAGAGGAGAACTGTTTGCTATCTGCTTCTCTTGTAGACAAGACCATCATCATGTGGAAGCTGACCCGGGATGAAACCAACTATGGGATCCCTCAGCGAGCCCTGCGGGGCCACTCCCACTTCGTCAGTGATGTGGTTATCTCGTCTGATGGGCAGTTCGCCCTCTCTGGCTCTTGGGATGGCACCCTGCGTCTCTGGGACCTTACCACGTGAGTCCTGGTTGGGGAGAAGGAAATGGGGGGCACAGCGGGACTTTTGCATGGTGCCAGTTGCCTCCCCGCTAGTTTCCCACTTTCTGGACCAAGCTAATCCAGCCTACCACCCTGCAGATGTGTTGGCCTGCCTTTCCTGTAATCCTGCATGATGGGAGCCATAATTTAATGCTTCTGGAGGGGAACCACATTAGGGAAGTCTAATCCAATTTTTTCTTCCCTGTTCCATGCTGCACTCACACCACATATACTGAGATGCTTTAGAATTAAGGTTGATGTTGGCTTCCTTCTGTCCCAATGATTAGATCCGACACATCAGCTGACTCCGTTGGGGTCTGATGAAAAGTCCTGCAATTATGATGGGACACTACAGAGGAGACTAAAGAAATTGGAAGCTTGCTAGCATTGTTCCTGGGAGTAGTGGTGGGAGGGGGTGGAACTGTTTTGTCTGAAATTTTGGCTACATCCTTGCTGTGCCTGTCAACTGGTTTGAAAGGAGCATGGCTGTCAGTGTTCCCCGATGAGGGAGTCAGACATTCTCAGATCTGTTATGCCCCTTTTGTTTTCCAAAGTTCGGAGCTGGAAAGAGCCATTAAATTGCTTTGCGTGTCTGTCGGGGGCCCATTCATCAGGCAGTGATGGGTGTGAGGTCATAAGCCCTTTCTTGCCATCTTGTTATTTCTCATCCCACCAAAGCTGCATTAGTTGGTAGGATACACTTTGGTCTCCCTCCACCTCAGCGCTCCAGCTGCTGAAATTGCAGTGGGGAGCTCAGTTCCATCAGCGTGGCCCCGCTGCTTCATTCCCTGTCTTCTCCGGGGAATGAAACAGGAGAACCTTTTAGAAAGTTTTCCTTGCTCTCTTCTAGAGAGCCAAACTCAGAGCTGGTGCCATAGAAGCATTGCAGGTAGTGAAATGGCCAGGTAGGGAAAGGAGTGATCTGGCCGCCTCCTTTCCCACCTCGAACCAGAAGGCCACTCAGGTGTGTGTTCTCCTTCATAGAGGCACCACCACCCGGCGTTTTGTGGGCCATACCAAGGATGTGCTGAGTGTGGCTTTCTCCTCTGACAACCGCCAGATCGTCTCGGGCTCCAGGGACAAAACTATCAAGCTCTGGAACACACTGGGGGTCTGCAAGTACACCGTGCAGGTGAGTCCTCCCTTCCTCCCAGAAGGGAGCAACATACCGGTACAGTTTGGCAGGAGGTGGGGTGAAAGCCTCTGGTGTTATGCAAGAGATCGTTGGGTGGGCCGGGCTGCATTTTACTTCAGAAGGGAAGAAAGTGGAGTACCTTGAAATGAAAGGAACAGCATCCTTTCTTTGGTGCTCCCTTTGATGCTGTTACAGTTTAGCTGGAGGTGCCTGAGCTGCCCTGGATTTTGTAAGGCATGGAAGGAAGGCGAGGAAAAGCTCTGCCAATGTTAGCAGTGCTCTTGGGGGACCGGATAAGCCCTGGGTAGATGGCTGGGTGCCACTGCGCTAGTCCCACCTTCGTGCACAAGAAAAGCAGGCAGGGGAGCCCTGTGGTTCTTTGGAATCGGGCTTGGTGTTGTGCGTGTTCCACGGTGCAGCAGGCTGAGCCACGGCTGCCCACGCAGGGTCCAGCACATGCGTGGGTACCCAGGGCTCATCTCCAGGCACAGCCCCACGGATTCTGTGGCTAGCCACGGGCAACTCTGCCATTGACACGCAGCAGCCTCTGTGAGGAAAGCAAGGTGGCTTTGGGTCTGTTGACGGGTGGGCATGCTGGGAGCCCCCTTTATGCAAAATCAGCAGGATGACACCACAGTGTAGATTCTTCTTAGAAGCCCACCCTTCCCCAGGCCAGAGCCCTACAGATACTTTGGACTTCACTTCCCATCAGCCCCTAGCCAGCAGTCAGGAATCCTGGGAGTTGTAGTCTGAAAGCGTCTGGAGGACACCTGCCAGAGGAGGGCTGCTCCAATCTTACAGGATTCCTTAAGCAAGTGATCCACTTGAGCTTAAGCTAGCAGGCTTTTCAAAAGTGTGAGCTAAAGGACTGGGTTTGCAGAATCGCTGCAACCCACCGTAGTTTACTTAAGCCACTGTAGATTTTGGTGAGTGTCAACTGCTGTTTTGAGTGTGCAAGCTGAGGCACATGGTAGGGCTTCCTCGGTCATGGGAACCCAGGCAGTGTGGGTTTTACGAGGGTTGTGCCACTGTCATATAACCCATGGCTGGTTCTAGGGTTATCCTAGGATAAGCTTAACCCTTGCTTAACACACGCTGCCTTGGTTGTGTGAAATGCTAGTTCATAAGCAATTTGTGTTCAAAATAGCAGCTAGCACGCGATGCAAAGCCCCTCGGGTTAAGTACCCTGTGTGACTTAGCATTACATGCAAACATCCCCAAAGCGCACTCCTTTCAGGTGGCTTTTAGCAATCCTTTTGTTGCTGTTTCACCAGGCATGTACACGGCACTTTACTGAAGTTCTTACTTAGGGCAAACAAAGTGCAACCCTGAGGAACTTGCATGCTAAGCTTTGACAGGAGATTGATTGATTTTATTCATTTATTTAGGGGACTTCTATGCCGCCCCATTCGCCAAAGCCTCGGGGCGGCTCACAAACTATAAATAAATAGAATTCAATAAAACAATATAAATTAACAATATAAATTAAGTCGCCCTGGCCAAAGAATAAAATGAATAAATAATACTAACAATTAAAATAACATTTGAATAAAAAGGTCTTCGCCTGGTGCCGAAAAACAAATAACAACGGCGCCAGGCGGACCTCTCTGGGGAGCGCATTCCATGGATGACAGGAGAGGGGCAAGAGCAACGGGAGGAATGTGTGTGAATGTAGTACATGGGTGGAGTCTTGCATTTCATAGACTGTGAGGTCTGGAAGTCTAAGCTTGTAAAGAAAAAAAAAAACTTGCTTAAATGCTGATTTCTTGAAAGTGTCGTGTGTCCCCCCCCCCCCATTCATCATAAGATCGTGTGGCCATCTTGTATGGAGAATTGTCGGGTTCCCCCTGATCTTTTCCCCTTTCCCTCTCCTCCAGGATGAAAGCCACTCTGAGTGGGTGTCGTGCGTGCGCTTTTCTCCCAACAGCAGCAACCCCATCATTGTTTCCTGTGGCTGGGACAAGCTGGTCAAGGTGAGTTGAGGATCTGGCTCCACAGCCCCACGTTCCCCCCCGCCTTTGAAAAGTTCCGAGAAGTTGCAATCAGCCCAGTGAACCTTGGCACACAGAGAGCTCTTCTGCGTTTGAGGGCAAGGTGGGATGCTCTCCTCTCCCTCCGCTGACTGCGGGCTGAGCTAGGGCATGGAGCCTTCAGGGGCCCGTCGGGTCTGTGCGACAGGCACACAGAGGAAGCGCAGTTTGTGAGCCAGGGCTGGGCACCTTGTCCCCTCCTCCCCACATTTGGGCCTACAGCTCCCGTTAACCCCTTGGTTGGCTGCACTGGGTAGGACTTTCAGGAACTGTGGCCTTCCGGATGCTTTGGGCTCACAAGTTCCCTGCCCCTGCTGTAAACAGAAGGAAGTTCTGGTGGCAAGCCCTCTACCCCCAGCTCCGACAGCCTTGTGAACAGCACGGCCTCTTGTGAGCATTAGCTGGCAGTGGGGCAGGGATAGGGAGTTTTGCCGGTCTTTTTCTGTACAGGGGAGATGCATTGGAGAACTCCATCTCTGTTAACTGGCCCACATCAATCTGTAAATGCCCTTGTTCAACGCAGGGCAGTACAAATAAAGGGAAACGGATTAAGTCTTGGAGTTGCTACAGGACAACATAGTGAAAAGCTTTTCTAACAGTCCAGTTGCTTTTCACATGCATGTCCTAGTTGTGTATTTCCAGGCTTTCCTCTGTAGTTGGAAGTCACTTCTTTCCTGGCTGATTCAGGGGCCATGATGCACTGGCCAGGTGCTTGGTTCAAGGAGTCTGTTTTGGGTAGGCAAACTTCATAGAACTCGTAACCAAGACGTACTCATTTCCAAGTATTCGAAAAACGGAATTCCATACTATTGTGGCTTTCTCTACCAATATGAGGTCCGAATTGTTCTTTTAATGCAAACTATCTTGGGATGCTAGGATTCTCATTTCCAGTTGTCTGAAGCTGCTGATTTTCATGGAAGTATGATTGTGCAGATTCCTGAAGCGCGCAGTTGGCCAGGTCTCTGACCTTAAATGATCGCACACAGCCTGTGGAACCCCCAAGCATTTGTGTCACGGCTCCCTGATCTGCTTCTGTGTCCTCCAACCTGCAGGTGTGGAATTTGGCCAATTGCAAGCTGAAGACCAACCACATTGGGCACACCGGCTACCTGAACACTGTGACCGTCTCACCCGATGGCTCCCTGTGTGCTTCCGGTGGCAAGGTAAGCCTCCGGCATAACGGGGGAGCAGGGCAGGACTGCCCCTTTGTCTGCATTTCTGCTCATCTCGAGTTTTGCTCAGCTCTTCCACTCAAGGCTGCCTTGGCATTTGCTTACTGGAAAGAGAAAAAAGGTTGGGTTCATATCTTGGAGCCAGGCATAGCGTGACTCGAGACACCCATGGTTAGCGTTTTCGTGGGATGTGGAAATGATGTGGAAATGTGCCCTGTGGCACATTTGCTAAATGCGATCCTTGCTGAGGTGGAGAAATAGGAAATGCACTTTTCTACATAGCTATTACGCACAGCAGGAGAATGGTGCAGTTCCCTGAGCTCTCTTCAGAACAGAAATGCACGGCTTGGGAGTTCGACTTGAGCGTGTAGATGACAGTAAGAACGGGACATGCTCTTTAAGAGAGTGCAGTGAGAGAGTGAGAAAAAGGATACATGTGCATGCAGAATGCACATCGTTGTTGGTACTACTACATTATATTTCTGTACCATCCATAGTCGAAGCTCCCTGCATTTCAAGACACCCATCCAGATTTCAACCAGGCCTGATGCTGCTTTCCTTTCAAGATACATACATGTATCCCCAGACTAAGCAAAAGCTTCAAAAGGAGACGCTAAAAATAGGATTAGGGGAAATCTGAATTTTTTAAGTTATTTTGAAGCTTTGCAGCAAGCCATGCTGTGAGGTCTTGGCAGTTGTTCAAGAAAAAGTTCAGTAGTTCTCTGTTGGGGATACTGCACAGAGGCTGATGGCTCTGTCCACCCAGCACAAGCAAGAAGCAACAGGGTTTAGCTGGGATGGCAAGTAATAAGAGAGATTGCTGTGGACTTCATTCTAGTCTACCTGCCAGAAACAGTTCCAAGTGATCCCGGGAGTGGTGGTTTTGAGGTAGCTGATAATTTCAGTTACTGCGTGCGGTGTTTGTAACATTAATGAATCTTAGTACAAATAGCCAAAAAAGAAAGTTGCAAGAACAATTTAGGATCAGAACAAGCTTCCCAGGCAAGTTAGGAAATCCCATTTGAGGAAGGTTTGCTTGATGTGCCTTGGGGTTGAATGTCCCATCCCCTTCCCCGTAGGAGCTGTGGCTCTTCTTGGTGATGCTTGCTCCCTGCCTGTCTTAAGTCTACTGCCAAGAGATCTTGGCTCAGCTGTGATGAAACTTACGAGCGCCATCTGAATTGATTAATATGCTGATTCTCAGAGGCTGTTTCTGAGCTGCCCAAACTTCAGATGGGAGTTGTATTTCTTTGAAGGAGGGTGTCTTTTGGCAATTGAATTAGATCATTAAGTTAAATAATTAACCAGACTCCAGACTTGTTTTGTGATTTAAGCGACTAATATGCTTGCTGGACTGGGGGAAGGGACAGTGCTATGCTGTTTGAAGCTCTGCTTAAAAGGAACAGGGAGCTGCTGTGTCACGTGCTTTTGCCCTATTTTGCTGAAAATGGTGTTTTGCCTGGTGACTTCCATTCCAGGATGGCCAAGCCATGCTATGGGACTTGAACGAAGGCAAGCATCTGTACACGCTGGATGGTGGGGACATCATCAACGCCTTGTGCTTCAGCCCCAACCGCTACTGGCTATGTGCTGCCACTGGGCCCAGCATCAAGATTTGGGTGCGTTACAATTACTCTTCGTGTGCCTTTATCCCAAGAGAGTGTGAGGAGAGAGAACTGTGTTTATTCCATCTCTGAAATAAACAGATAAGACCCTCCCTGCCTGCTGGTTCACCATCTAATGGATACAGTACAAAAAGGAAAAGCACCAAGGAAGAAAGCGAGCAGTGCAGCAGGAGCCCTTGTCTAGTTGAAGGGAGTGTACAGTCTGCCTGTGTCAGTAGAGGGAATGGGAATGGGGGGAAGAAGGGAGGGAGGCAAGGAAATGCTAACAGAACAGAAGTGCAGTTAATCTGTGTTGAGGCTCAGTTATAGTTGGTGATGGGGCAGTGGCCTTTGAAATGAGCACTGTAGAAGACTGACCCGCTCATGTGATGGGGAGGATTTACTGTGATTTCTTGGGCTTGTTTGCTTTGATGAAACACACTGTGCCGTCTGACATTGCTTCCATGTGGAAACCCAGAGGCTGTTTCTGAGCCTGTTGCCCAGATGAGGTTGGAAGTACGAATGAGAATCACTGGTGTGCTGAGCAGAATGTTGGACTGGGATTCAGGAGGTGGCGATGTTGCTCGGTGGTGACTTTGGGCGGCTCGGTTGCACTCTCGCACAAAGCCTGGCTGTTGTGAGGGTAGAACAGGGAGAAGCGTGCAAGCCACCTCGGGTTCATTGCAAAAGGGGAGAAAAGGCAGGGTAGAAATGACTGGTTGGTGAAACGAGAAGCCTGTGACTTGATTGTGACCTTTCTTGTGCTCAGGACCTGGAAGGCAAGATCATTGTGGATGAGCTCAAGCAGGAGGTGATCAGCACCAGCAGCAAAGCAGAACCTCCCCAGTGCACCTCATTGGCTTGGTCTGCTGACGGACAGGTAAGAGGCGGCACGTGCAAAATCGTAGCTTCATTTGCCCAAGAAAGCAGGGTCTGCCCCCGTCTGCCCTTGGACAAGTGGTGCAGTATGGAGGCTGTGGCATATTCTCAAGGTAAAGTGCAGGGTGTTACCCTGCAGCTCCAGGTAGCAATGACAGGAGGTGTTAGTACCTGACTGCTAGGCTTCTACACCTGGACAGTGACCGACTTTGGTGGATGGAGGGATTGATGTGTTGGGATTGGCATTTTTCAGTGTTGGAAGGAAGTCTTAAATGGGCGGAGGGGCATGAGGGCAAAGCCCTCGCACTTAGTGCCTCTTCTGGGTAGGAATGTTTGTATCTTACCCCTTTTCACTTTACTCATCTCAAGTTTAAGTAGTTTCCTGTCAATTGTCACCTGCCTCTAATCCTGGGCATCTGTTAGCCTGAACAGTTGCAGGAGTGATGTGCTGAGCAGTTTTGTGTTGGGCTGAGGCAGGCAGACCACAGTTTATTAATAGGTTTCCATAGTTAGGAAGGATTTTAAAGTGGCCATTGCGTGCCTTGGTTTGCCCAAATCAGCCTTTTTTCCCCTTGCAAGTGGTGATTTCTGCTAAGTATTGATGGTGCCTTGCCAGTGTTTCACTGACTCAGTTGTTAACTTTGCTTCTCTCTTTGTCCGTTTCCCTCCCCTCCTCCCACAATCAGACTCTGTTTGCAGGCTACACAGATAATCTGGTTCGGGTCTGGCAGGTCACGATCGGGACTAGATGAAAGAGTGCTACTGACCACAGGACACACGCTTCTTACTATGTAAAAAAAATAAAATCAATAAATACCTTTTTTCTGTGTGCTGAAGGTGATTTGCTTCCTCCTTGCAAAGTGGCAGGAAGTCTGTTCAGTTGATAGAGGCTCCTAGCCATTGTAAAATGGCCCCTTCACCGGGAAAATGTGTTGGCTTCTAAAGTAATCTTACCCAGCCTGCTGCTCTTTAGACGGGTTGGAATAACAACTCCCAACATCCTTAGCTGGACTGCTGCAGGACACCAGGTTAAGAAGCCTCTCTTAAGTGACTTGGCAGTAGAACGTAATCCTGCTTATCTTGGATGAACAAAGTGGATGAATCACAACAAGCCCAGCTTGATGCTCTGGTACATATTTATATGCTCCTGCCAGAAGCCTCAGCAGTAACATTAGGGACTTGGAACTGTTGAATCCAAAAAAGAACACAGATAATGGAAAATGAGAATCGGTCTGTTCACAAGTGGCAAAATATCCAGAAAAATTTAACATTTTTATATTTATATTTTGTTCTCTAAAATAAGGGCTTGGCTTCAAATGAAGCTGAAAGGGAGAAGCACTCGGTTAATTAAAACCTTGCTCGTACTCTCCACTACAATACACACTAAAGATACACAACATCTAAGATGATTCCAAGACAATTAAGCAGAATGTAAATGGTGCTATAAAAGCCAATGTGGCATAGTGGTTAGACCAGGATTTGGGACATGTGGGTTCTAGTCCTCGGTCTTCCAGGAAGAAGCTTACTGGGCAACTTTGAGCCAGTCACTAATTCAGGGAGTATTGTGAGGATGAAATGAAGAGGATCATGTAATCTGTCTGAAAGGTAAAAGTGGGTGTACATGTAATACAAATTCAGAAAGCTTCCATTGAGAAGACAAAGTTACCCTGGTGAGAACAAAAGAGCAGGAAACCTTTGGAAAATGTTAAAACATGTATATAGACATAGATCTATGCCTAGTAGCAGGTTCTAGTTGGCGAATTGCCAGATCCTTTCAAAATGGTCCTGCAGTCTTGGCATCTAACACAGGGTTAGGTTGTTGAGATGATGGAGGGGAACATAGCTAAACACATGGGGCACCTTTGCATGACACAAAAAGTCACGATGGCGTCTTGTGCGGGGTGGCCTGCTGTGATGTCCGATCCCTGTTCTAATATTCCAGTGTGGTACATTCGGCTTTTTGAAAAAAGACACAGTGGTCAGTTACATGATTTTTCCATGGCTTCACCATGGTTTACCTGGTTATCTGGAGCCGGCATCATGAGCTCCATGGTCTCGGTATGCAGCTACCACAGAGCCCCTGGAAGGATGACAGCCACGGACACTACTGCAGCTTCCCAGCATGGGACTGAACCACAGTGTGAGTGACCAAGATGAAAACCACGCCAGCACAGAAACCGCTTGATCATCTGTCAGGCACTTCTGGGAGGAAAAAACCTTGCACAGCAGAAATAGCACACAGCTGCTTTTCCTGACACGCAGCCAGCCTGCTTGCCAGTCATTGGGTTGGATCCAGTTCCTTCTCACGGTAAATAGCACAAGCTGTAAACAAAGGCTAGCAAAGTGGCCAAGACTAGGTGACTTCTCTTCCAGCACTTCAGGATATGAAACTACCTTCAGGTGCAAGGGGTGCTGCTGTTTTGAGTCCAGCCCCCAAAATAACAGGAAACATCTTGAAATGCATCAGAAAGTGAAAAACGAGGTTAGAGGATCCTGCTGCATACCAAAACACTGCTAAGCTGAACAAGCAACAAAACGGTCAGTGAGACTTAGTACAAGTCAAAAAAGTGAAGCCTACGGGAATTAAAAATCCCCAATAAATACCGACTGGATTGGAACCAGTCGCAGTTAACTAGCGAGAGAATAGGAAATTAATAACCTATATGGGTTTCTGAGCTTCTTACACTTCATACCAATTTTCATTAGCAAGATGTTTCTACTCATCACTACAAAAAGTTTAGAGTGAGGGCCCACCTGTCATAACAGGTACCTCATTTTCATTTTGCAAGTGTAACTGGGTACAAAAGTGGCATGCTTAAAGAGAAGATTCTCCTCTGGAAACCTAGTTTGTGCATGCCACGCTGCCTTGTGTTTGTGTGGCTTTTCTACTATTGCCTATATACTACACTTTGTGCCAAAACACTCAAGGAAGGTTGAGGGGGAGGGTCAGCAAGACTAGCTCCTCCTGTGACTTCTCCTCCTGAACTGTTTCCTATAGGAATTCTGTAAACTTGAGAACGGGTGCCTAAGCTGATTTACTCTCCTCTTCCTGCTCCAGTCCCCTTTTTGTTGTGTCTTTAGAGAGGAAGCCAGAGGGCAGGGACTGTCTTGTGTGTTTTCAACTGCTCTGGGAGCCTTTGCAGTTTAAAAGCAGGATAAAACTTATATTAAATATTAAAACACACACAAGCAGGATAGAACCGTGTTGAGTGCATATTGCCCAGAGGGGAAGAGTGGAATGCTTGACTTCGCCTGCCCGTGACGTGGCTTTGGGCCGTTAGCTCTTGTGGGGGCCACTTGTTGATGAGTTCCTCCATAATTTACTTCTTTCCCTCCCCTCAGGTGTGCCAGTAACAAGTCAGACTCCTTCCAGTTCATAGCATAGAGTAACCCTGGAGTGTGGATGGCTGCATTTAAATAGAGGCAACTCTGTGATGGGCATAGTAGCAGCATCCCAGACTACACCACCCTCAGCGAGATCAGATTTCCACAATTTAATGCTTTCTAGATGCTCTGAAATACAGCTCCAGAAGTCTGTCCACTAGAGCCTGGTAGGAAACATAGATCTTCATCTACCTATCCATTTGTTTTTCGAAAGAATTTTCTGCGTATTTTTCGTTCTCACTCAGGCAAGATTTTTTATTTATTATTATTATTTTATTAGAACATTTCTATGCCGCCCCTTGCCGAAGCCTTATCTTTCCTTATTACACCCCTTTTTGCTTACAAGAGCCTCTTCATTTTATCTGAGGTAAACTAGGCTGAATCGGTGGCTAGCCCAAAGTTGTCTAGCAGAGTGGCTTTCAACCTTTCCGCAGCAGGGGACCAGGAAAACCACCTCAGGAACTGCTGAGGCAGAAACAAAAAGCACCATACACACAATACAGAATTTTGTGTATTAGTTTCCAAACATAATGCCAAAAAATGAACGTTCTCCAAAACAACCGGAAACCGAGCAACACAAACTGCCAACAAAAGAACAAGATACCGAAATGGGCATGGCGTGGTACCCAGCTGGTTCTCACCAAGTTGGTGTCTCCCCACCAGCCCCCGCTGCCCCAGTGGCACCAGCACCCCCCCCCCATGAACACCCTGCCAACTGAGGAAGAGGTGGTGGAGCACAGGCAGCCCCTGTGCCAGTCTGCGGCAAGCAGGATGCCCCCACCCCCGACCTGTGGGAAAATCTCCCTTGCACTGGTGCCGGTCCACAGACTGGTGGCTGAAAACCACTCCTCTAGTGAGCTTCCTGGCAGAGTGGGAACTAGAACCAGTTTCCCAAAACCTGGTCTACCCCGTGCAGCACACTGGCTCTTATACTGCCCTTCACCTGTCTTCTATCTTTGATGTCTTCTTAGAAGTGGTACAACTTGAAAAGGCAGTATTTTAAGGTGAGCCTGTCGCTGAATCTTGAGCAAGCCACTGCAGAGTTTCCTTTTCGAACAGGCCTTAGCAGCTGCCTCCCCCTTCGCAAGATTCTGCTTGGAAAAAACAATCTTCTTTACAGAATGGTCCTGGCATGAGGGGGGGAGGAGATCGTCTCCAGCAGCTCCCTCTCCCCACCACCCTCGCTCTCGCCAGTCCAGAGGGACTCTGAAGCCTCTAGGCATGAACACAGCAGGATAGGGTACCATCTACAAAGACCATCCTGGCCCATTCTGCCAGCGGTATCTCACCAGTGAATGAGAAGCCAATGGTGCGGGAGATATATGCAGCTCCGACCCACTAGGTATCAACATTCACTGTCAGCTGCTTGCAGGACACGTTTTAAAGGAATGCTGCCATTTTGGTCGGCGGCACTTGCAGAAACCTGTTCCTCCTGTCAGGTCATCTGTTTCGCAGGAAACGGCGAGGGACTTCCTCTCCTACCCCTTCCAGTATGATTGGTATGAGGCCCCGGACTAGGCCTGGGAGGCCACAGCTGGGAAAAGGCACCTGGGAAAGGGATGTGGCTTCATGGCAGAGCAGCTCGTTTCTCACACATGGGTGGTCTCAGCTCCTGTTGCTGGCATTTCCAAATAAAACCGAGAAGAACATTGGCGATACTGAACCAGGCTGACTTGTTGGCTGATTCAGCGTGAAGCTCCTCCCTTCAGGGGCACCAGCTCCATCTTGAGTCTCCCCCTCTACCCATTTTCAACATTAGGACAAATCATAGAAGCAAGACAACTTGTACAATTGTTTATGTATTTATTTCTCTCAACATTTCCCAAAAAACTAGATCTCCATTTTAAGTCTTTTTTTTTTCTTTTTTAGCGAAAAATAGTTCAAAAGGAGCTCTGTAATGCCAAAAGGAATCAGAAAAAACATATACAGCTGGCACAACTAAAGCCTCCAGTGGTCTGCAGGACAAAGAGGATTCCACACTGCAAGTCTGTGGAGTGACGGGGAAGCTAGTTAAAATAAGTTAGCTACAGCAGGGGTTGTGGGCAGGGCAGTGGGGACGCCGAGCAATCGCCACAGCTCTGGGGTTGGGGTTACACTCGTCTCTGGAGCCAGGGCCCTCCAACGAGCACAGACGCATCTGCATGTGTCATTAATTAACAGTATTAATAAAGATCTCCTGCTCCAGGAAAAATGGGTGGGGTCAACATCAAGATATGAGAGACAAACAGGATGAGACATTACATCAAACCACATTCATGAAGCAGTGGGACCGAACTGGCGGGCTGGATCATTTTCTTAAAATCGGACATTAATAAAGAGCAAAAAGGAGATCAGAAAAAAGACATCGGGGTGACCGAAGAAGCTTCTATCTGGAAACCAGGTAAGATGCTTGCATAAAGTTGCATTCAGATGTAGGCAGCACCATGAAGTTTTCAGAGGGCTGCAGGAAGAACATCAGTCTTGGGGAAAGACAGAAACAAGTTTTACAGCATGGATTGGATCCTTCTCCACGGACATGTTGGGACCACTTATCCTGTTTGGGCATCAACATTCAAAGAAGACAGCCAGGCACTCGCAGGTCAAGTGCCTGGCTTAAGAAGATCCAGGTGGCTTTGGAATGTCAAAGACTAACCCTGGGCAGCTCTGTCCCAGTCCCTGTGCTATCACAGATCCCACCAAGCAGAGAGCCAGAGAACCACAGGCTGAATCAGCTTCAATTCACACCCTTTCTGAATTAAGAAAGGGCAGGTACTCAAAAGATCCTCAAGCAGAGGGAGAAAGAGTGATTTAGTCAACTGCCAAAAGTGGGGGGAGCATAAATTATTCTTGTTAGGGTGGATCTGAGCCAATAAAGAAAATTAGATCTGGTCAAGTACCATACAAAGACAACTGTGCAATGATTGGTACATAAAAGGGGAGAATCCCTGCCAGGATAATTTCACAGAGAGAGAGAAATCGGGAATCCAAAGTCCAAGAGTTATGAGGATTAGGGATCTCTCATTGAAGATGATCAACTGGGACAAGAGGACTTGTGGGACCCTCATGGGGAAGAAAATCCAGCTACGTGCAAGGGCAAAACCAGGGCTGGTTTCAGTTGCAGATTTTGATGCGGGTCCCCTTGGAGAGGATGCGGAAGAAAGGGAAGATGCGCTCACGGAATGAGGCATTGAAGGTGTGGATGTGGGCCATGCTCTCTGCGTTGTAGAAGCCCAGCTGGCCCCGCTCATAGTCCAGGTAGACGCAGAACCGACGGACCTTCTCGGCGGGAGAGAGGGACGTCTGCTCAGTGGGGGTCAGGGCCTGGTACTTCTTGCCATTAGTCCCCACGCACCAGATCTCCCGCTTCTGGTGGGGGCCTCCACTGGACCTCTCCTTGCGCCGGGCTGATTCACGGGCTGCACCCACGGCCCACCCCCGCCGGCCACCCACTTCCACCTCCCAGTAGTGGCGGCCATAGGTGAACCCTTGCAAGGCCAGCACACAGTAGTCGGAGTCAAAGCGCTTGGGGTTCTCGGGCAGGTCCCGCCAGCGCTCTCCCAGCCGGACGCTGCGGCAGTCTGAGGAAAGGGTGAGCCGCGGATGGGCCGTCTCTGGGTCCAGGGTCAAATCAGCTGCAGGTGAGAGGAGAAGCACATGAAAACCCACGTTAAAGGCTGTGTATTTATTCCAGGAGGAGACAACGTGGGGTGAACATGGAGGTTTTCAGATTCACAGCAGCACACATGAAAATACATTTTCTGCTTAGCTCAGAACAAGGTGGTCCAGGTGGGGATTCTCTTGGGCAGAGATTCCTAGGCACGCCTCACCCGCTTAGCATTCCTCAAGGGCCCGCATTCCTGACTACAGGAACTGCTGACCCTGCTTTTGCATCTTTTCCTTCCTCTTCAGCTAGACAAATGTACAGCTGCCATGTATAACCACATTAAGCATATGAATGGTTTAGTGTACAAAGTAACCATGTGGCCTCATGCAAGAAACAGCAGTTCCAGGTATAGCTCACATCCATCCATCTAATGCACATTAGCGGCTGTCAGGACTTAGCCCGGACACCACTGCTTCAACATTAACCCTTCCTGCCTTCAGTCTTTCTGTAGGCATCTGATCCGAGTTTTGTTTGGAAGAATGCAGGATCGCGACCCCCATGTACAACAGAACAGATTTTTTAATGAGCAGGACGACATCAGGAAAATGTGCTGGCTCTTTAAACTATGGAATCACGTTGTTTACATGCAGATGGAAGAGGAACAAGCAGACATCCTTGTACAGCTGTCCATCTGTAGTTCATTAGTGACGACAGAACCGGGAACTCTGATTCATTTCTTCCCAGAGTAGCCAGAGACATAAACCAAGAACAAACCATGGCTCAGGAGTCTGGTTTGTGCAGGGAGAAACATGCCTGAGTTCCTGATTCAGACATCACAGACAAAATCCATGGACAGAACGATGGATGGATGTACACGTGGCGGCTCTGGCTAACAGCTGGTGCCTAGAGGACGGAGCAAACCAGCAGCAGATGACAAGTCAGGAAGCTTCAGAGCGCTGGGAGCACTCTGCACGCGTTCTCCGTACCCAAGCCCCAGTAACAGGGGCCAGGGGTCCTTATGCAGCCATTGCTGTGGTAGGGCTGAGGCTTGCAGAGGCACCCCTTGCCTCAGCCCGTCAGGGCAGCTCGTGGCACAGGTAACGCTCGCTGACTCTCCTCTCAGCCAGGCCGCTACATTGCCCCCGCAAGAGGGGTTCTGCATTGTGAACTTGGTGCCCTTATGCTTGAACTGCATCAGCTCTCCTCCCCACACCTGGCCCTCCAGCCAGCACTGCCTTTGCCTCTCCTTCTCACTCAGACACCCCCCCCCACTTTCTGCACAACATCACGCCTAGAATGACCCTCTTGTCCCTCCATCAGACCTTTCCACCCTTCCACATTTGCTTCTTTACTGCAGCCTCCCCATAACCTCCTTAGACCAGGTCTCTCACTCCCTGCCCCACCCAAACCTCTCAGTGTCAATGACCAGCCCCACCTCCTCCCCATCCAAAGTCAGGTCCAGCTAATAGTTTTAGGCCCTCTGGGCAAGGACTAGAACACACTGAGAAGCGCTAGTCATTTTCTGAATTTCATGATGCTGTTGCACAGAGAAGATTTCTAGCCTTCAGAGACCACAGGACAGATGGCAGCACCACATTCTGCAATGGCATCCCTAACCTGCAGCATCAGGAGGAAGGGAGCCAGACCCCGCCCCCCTTACCTTGAGGAGCTTTGCAGAAGACCTTCTCCATCTTCCTCATTAAGACGTCTATAAGGAAGTAGTTTCGGTATTTCTTTCCTGTATCCACTGACACCATTTCTGGGTCCTGGAACTTAATATTCTCACACCTGGCAAGGTGATCATGTAAAAAACCCACATGTAAGGAATGGAAATGGCAACAAGGAGAGGAAAACACAAGACAATGATACAGGAAACTATTCCAAACTCAGTTCTTCCAGTCTCCTCTCTAGTGCTACTACATTTAGATTGGCTTACTGTGAAAAAAGTTTGAAGCAGAAAGCAGTTTTACAGTGCAGCAGATAGACTCCATTCTGGCAAACATTACAATTCTATTTGCACTTTACTGATTTCATGATGGTTCCATTTCACAGCAGCTAAAAATAATAAATTATACACTAACATTTTTCCATGAAAGAACTTAAGGGTATGAAGGATTCCCAGGATGGATGCTTGGTGAAAAAAATAAAAAAAACTTCAGTTTATATAATGCTAAGCAAGCTAAAATTACCTTAAAGTTTAGTGCAACTTCCTTTGAGAAAGCAGTACTGTGGTATTTATTGGTTCTCTGGAATATCAGATCTTTATCACCCATAGAACTTATTTAAAGGAGTCTGTTGCAAACGACAATGTCACAAGGACACTTTCCAAAGGTACCCATGCTACCCACAAAGCACAAAATCAGTGAGAAATTTAAAACAAAAGCAGTATAAGAAATTCAACCAACCTGACTAAAGTGCCTTTGAAATCCTATAAGGAAGAAGAAGAATAGATTAAAAAGGCAAGCAATGTGGGAACAACAAAAGAAAATGTAAACATTCACAGCCTCTTTTAAGAAATATTAATCCGACTAAGAGGACTGGACACAGGATTATATGCCCGTGGAGGTTGTAAAATCTACTAAATTAGAATTTACGTATCTCTAGCATTACTGTTTCCCATTCATATCTAGGACAGGGGTCAGGGGAAATAAGTCTTCGACATCAGTCTTTCCAAGGCAACCTCATCACACGAAACTAGCCAGGCAGCTCTTTGGAGACTGACAAGTCCTAGAAGGGACACTGGCTTTTTAAAAGACCCCAAAGGTTAGAGACTCACATCTGAAGCCCCTACACCACTTATAAACCAGTGCCACAATTCCTGGTCAGACGCTATCCCAAACCCGGGCAAACAGGGAAGGCACCTTGAGCAGCTGCAAGCCATCCTGTTTGCTCTTGTCTTCAGCCTCGGCGATGAGGCGGCTGAGCGCGGCCCCTTGATCCTCAAGATGGGTGACGTTGCTGCTCTGGTTGGCCAGCAGCACCTCATAGCGATCCTCCAGCTGGTGCAGCAGCAACGCCTGCTCCCCAACGAGGAACTGGTGGAGCCGCTCAAAGTCTGACTCAAACTCTTTCATGTCCAGCTTCATCTTGTTCTGTGGAAGGTAGAAGACAGCCAGGAAGGCAAGGCTGAGAGCGGCTGCAGCAGAGGTCTGAGACTGCGCCAGCTCATGGCAAGGCAGAGCAATACTGCACGTGGCCTTCTTGAGCAGGTATTAGGATCTGTCGGTATGGGCATCAGTGCTCATTGTAAATATAGGGATCCTGTATTCTCCACTGAAACCAAGCAATTAGGGCCACAGCGTCCAACTGTTAGCCAATTAACATTTTGATCAACTAAACGTTAAAGCGTTGTCAATACAACAGCCAAGAAAGACAAACGGGACAGGGACACCTTAAGAAAGGCATTTACAAGCTGCCCAGAGAACCTTTAGGTTATGAGAGCGGCATAAAAATGGAAATAAATAAATCCCCTTTTTCTCCCACACATAAGGACATGCCTTTTCCTAGAGGTCAACCAGAAGAAAGGAGTTCATCCTGTATGAAGCAAGGACCTTTTCCCTGTTATTCCACTCCCCTACTGCTACCTATTCCAGGGCAACTTGTTTCTGAATATTTGAGCTTTTCTTTTAGCAGATCAAACCTGTAAGATTCCTAGCAGGTGCAATTAAAATAAGGTATACTTTTGTTTCAGAGTTCTAACTTCTGCAGGTTCTGAGAGAATATGTATAATGAATTATCCAATAATTTTGGTATTGCTATCTAATATAAATTATGGAATGTATTAAGTTTATTTTAACTATGTACATGTTATCTGTTTTTATTTAAATATATATTTTAACACATAT
Source organism: Varanus komodoensis (assembly GCF_004798865.1). Lineage (NCBI taxonomy): Eukaryota > Metazoa > Chordata > Lepidosauria > Squamata > Varanidae > Varanus > Varanus komodoensis. The sequence goes on along the minus strand of NW_025336347.1, from coordinate 20,986,658 downwards.
TTTATATGCTATGGCTAATACAAATAAAGATTGACTTGACTTGCCCCTTCAGAAGTCTTGCTTTAGCTGAACATAACTTTAGGATGCAATCCTATGCAATTTTAGAAAGAAATAAGTCCAGTGGCTGGAGGAAATGCTAAAAATTGGAGAACTTATTTCTGTCAACTGGACAATATGCCTAAAGATTACAAATTTACATGTTACAGTGAGAAAGCTCCATAGTCAACAAAAACAATATAATATGTAGATCTGACCTATTTCATTCCATCATTTATTGGTAGTTTTTCCCTGAGCCAGAATATGAAAGGTTGTTGTAAGGCTACCACTGGGTAGGCAATGAAGGGAAAATTAAAACAGAAAACTATTGTGTTTGAACTGAAACATCTACACCAGTTCCAGTCCCTTTGATTCCACCCACTATTAAGATTAACAGCTAGTACCTGGAGGTGTTCCCATGGTGCCTTCATGCACATGAATCTTACAATCCTTGACGTTAGCAGAAACAGCTTGGTGTCTCCCGTGAGCCACTCCCCACAGAATACAAGTAAGAGAGGCCTGTTTAGCGAGCACAGAGTTTGCCTATAGTGCAGATCAAGACCCAGGTGTGTCAGTTAGGAATCCGGGTTTTCCACCACTGGGAACCCAGTCTCAAGTCATATCCCCAAAGACAATATTCTTGTGAAAGATGTTACATGTGCCTCAGGCCAAAAAAAAGAGACTCTTACACCTTTTCCTCAAGGATTCATCTGCTCAAATGAACAACACACCAAATACAAGGTGGTCAGCTATCAAACAAGAGACTGACTGGTCCAAATTGTAGATAGAGAAATAAGGGATACTTGGCATATACCTTGAGATCTGCTATCTTCTCCTCTTCACTTGATTTCTGCTTCATAACAGTCTCCAGTTTCTTCTTGAGAGGATCCAAGTGACCCTGGAGTTTGGCCTTAAAACAAAAATCAGCTTAACAGAACAGTTCATTTTGAAGAAACAACCATGAAAGCTGTTGTAGCATTTCAATTAGGAAAGCACAGCATGTAGGATAAAAATGCAACTAAGTGCTATTATAATCGTCAGGACTCCCCCCCACACCCTGGATTATAAGCAGTAAGAACTTGGGTAGAATCTTTTTTACTTCATACAAATCCCTTTTGGGGGAAGTTGCATCATGCCTCTGCTTCCTGGCCACCAAGTGTCACATTTGAATACAACTAGTATAAATAGATTTCATACGCAGACCATAAATTGCACCAGCTTCTGAAAAATCTTGAATCTCTCACCTTATGTATGAAGTGAGAACCCATTTTTTCTATAATTGAGGGAGAGGGAATACCCCAAAGAGTTTATTTTGCATGTTTGCTAAAGAACAGGAAACCAGAGAGCATCCATTAGAAAGCCTCCTGGCCTATCTTTCAGGCTCATATTGATCTACATGCACGCACACATGCATAAAGATGTATCATCTTTCAGAAGACTTAAAAAAAATCTGATTTACAAAATTCTAAACTTTATAAGTGTTGGACTACCCTCGCTGAGTGTCTGGGTTCTAGCCCCCACTTAGCCCACTATTATTATTCTCATTTCTATACCACCCCACAGCCAAAGCTCTCTCAGTAGTTCAAAACAGTCCAGCAAAAGGACAGCCATGAAACTCACTGGGTGACTGGGCCAATCACTGATTCTCAGCCTCACCTCCCCCACGGGGATGTTTTTGTGAGGATAAAATGGAGCTATGTAAGCTGCCTTGGGTTCTTCCCAAGCAGAAAAAAGGCTGGATAGAAGTACAATATAATAATAATAATAATAATCCCTTAAGCATTTAATGGTTACACACACACACACCTCCCAAACACAACACAAGTATTAAGTGCAAGCAGAATATGCATCCCTAATCTGCAAAGAAATGGAACACAGAATTCCATACATTCTTAGCACAGGTTTTCTTGAAAATATAACTGATCTTCTGGAAGAAAATGCAAAGAAAATGCTTCAGAGATGGTTGGAAGTTTAACAAGGGAGCACATATACCCTGCTATTGCTTTTTGTTGACTCCAAAATGCTAATGATTAATATATGAAGCTGCCTCACATGTCACAACCAAGCCCAGTAGGATCTACTGATCTGAGTGGCAGAGGTTCTCCAAGATCTCAAGCAGAAATCTTACCTCTCATGAGATCATACCTTTCAAATCCTTTAACTGGAGATGTTGGAGTTTGAATCCAGGACCTTTTGCAAGCAAACCATGAGCTCCACCACTAGGCTATTCTCCTAACCCCACACATTTGTCAATATTACAAGCACAGACCATAGTTACTTTTATAACCAAGACAGACATACTATGGGCTCCTATAGACAAGATTAAAACCCAACATTCATATTGCTTCATCTGATGACATACCTTGTATTCTTGCACAACTTCTCCCAAGGGCAAAACACTATGGTGTTTATGGGTTCGTGATTCCCTGCATACCACACAGATGGGCTCCTCATCCGTCTCACAGAAAAGCTTGAGGGGCTCCTGATGTTTCTCACACAGGGTGCGCTCAACACATGGAGTCTGACCTGCTGCTAAAGCAGATGGTGCTCCACAGGACTCCCCTGCTGCAGCTAATTCGACAGCCTCAGTTGATGCTGTCACAGACTTGTAGGGCTGCGGATGCAACTGTTGGATGATCTGCACCATATTTGCCAGCTGGAGGTTGGGGCGGAAATTGCGGTGGGGGAAAGTTTTGCGACACTGTGGGCAAGTAAAAGGATGGCGCTGTGGAGGATTAGGTGGGGTTGCCGGCACAGTATACTCTACCTCTTCCTCTGGTTCATCTTCCTCATCCATGACTTCTTCCTCATCATCATAATTATCAAAGAATAATTCACTCCCCATGGCATCATCCCACATCTCATCTGAACCAGGGTCCTGGTCCCAGTACTCTCTGTCATCTTCCTCATCCCACACATCATCTTCATCATCATACTCATCCCTGGACACGTCCTCGCCTTCTTCCCCCATGTCTCCATCCTCCAAGAACTCATCATCCAGATCATCATCATCTTCATCATCCCCATCTTCCTCAAGTCCCAATTCATCTAGCCCTCCGTCATCAACAGCCCCCTCAGAGTCTGGCCCATACCCTCCATCCGAGCCAGATGCTCCCACATCATCTTCTCCTTCACCCTGACTTTCTTCCGAGCCCCACAGCTGGGTGATGCAGACACGGCAGAAATTGTGACCACAACCAATGGACACCGGGTCTACGAAGTAGTCCAGGCAGATAGCACAGACAGCCTCCTCGCGTAGGGTCGTCACGGGGTTCAGGAGGCCCCCATGGCCACCGCCTGCTGCTGCCATGGGATCCCGAATTCCTTCCGAGCAAGCTCCGACGCCTCCCTCGCTGAAAGCGGCCCCTCAAGGAGCCCCTTCCTTCCCGAACAGGTCGCCTCTCTCTGCCCTGCTAGGACGGCCGAGCTCCCTCCTTCCTCCTCCGCACGACCCCTCGGCCAGTCCAGGGACCCTCGAGAGGAAGGGATGGAGCACTTACCGGCCTTCTGCCGGCGGAGGTGCTTTCCTGCACTTCCCTATAGCTGCTTTCCTCGTCCCTGCCTTCCCAGCCGGCGGCCCAGGTCCGCCAGCCCCCTCCTGCCCTGGCGGACTCGCTCTCCCCCGCGGGGCAACAGCAGCCTCGAGTACCCAAACGGAACGTCCCCCGACCCAACTCCCACCGCCAAAGTAGCCACACAGGCGCTCTACCACTCTCCGCACCTGCGACTCTATTGTGGTTAAGAACGGCTTCGGACCGGAACTGAGGGGGGAATGCTAGGCGCCTCCAGCTGCTCGCCTCTATGGTCCGAGGGCGACCGGCCGAGGGGGCTCGGGAACGCCCCGGGCCGTTGGAACCTCGAGCGCAGCTCTGCGGTCCGGGGCTGCGGGCGAGGCCGGCAGCACATATTTTAAACAGGCCTCGCGTACAGAACGGGCGGCTCTCGAGCCGCAAACAACAAGCGTTAATAACGCCACCACCATTCACGTCGCTATGGTCTCTAACAAGGAAACTTGCCGGAAATGCACCGGAAGGCTGAAAGACGCTCTGCATTTATCTTTGTCTCTATGGTTCCCGAGATGCCAGGTCCAGGCTAGAGCGTCTTCATGGAGATAGAAGACGCCTTTTATATAATTATGGTCGTGCCCTGGAAGTATCGTTTCATTTGTCCTACGCTGCGCTTCCCCTCCCTCCTGCTGCTCTCTTCCCAGTTGCGGATTTTAAAGATGGCATTAACTAGGGGAGAGACCCGTCAATGTCTTGCTTAAGAAACTGTTTAATCCGGATGTTTAAATATTATTGCTTAAAATAAATTATTGTTTATTCTTCAACTACACCCCCCTCAAAGCAACAACCCACACCCTCCTTAAAGATGTAATATGTGGTAGGAAGGAAGAGGACAACGGAAAGGAGGGGAAAACATGGACTGTGGGAACAGGAGAGGGAGATGGGTATATAGAGAACCGTTTTCTTTTTATATCTCAGAACGCTTTGTTGTTTTTCAAGCAATGAACCAAGAAGCAAGTTACAATTATTATGGTGTTTGTGATGCAATAGTATTAATGTGGTTGCCTTAGATTATTTATGGAGGACGTATTATTATCTGTAAACATTTATAGTTAGGACAGAAAGGGAATATGTGAAACCATCTCTAACCATCTGCCAGTGATGCATCCTTTGGCACAGTAAAAGTGAACAAATGTAAGAACATCAGAATAGAGACCATCTAGTCCACAATTCTGTTCAAACAGTGGCTCATGTGTAACCTACAAGCAGGTCATGAGTGCAGTGATGCCCTCCTGCCCAAGTCCCCAACAACTGGGATACTTTGCTTCTACAGAAGATAGCATAGAGCAATTAGTACTGGTAATCTTCTCCATAAAATTTGTCCAGTTCTGTTTGAAGCCACTCAGATTGTCACCATGACTCTATCACATGGAAGTGAATTCCACAGTTTAACTTCACTGTGTGAAGAAGTACTCCTATGGATCTGACCTGAATCTCCCACCAATAAAATTCAGCACTTAGCCCTGCATTGTAGTACTGTAGGAGAGGAAGGAAATGTCTCCCTTTCCACTTTCTTCACACTAGGCAAAATTCTGTACACCCCTCTTATGTCTCTACTACTCACCATTTTTCTAAGCTAAGCAATCTCAGCTGTTCGTACCATTTCCACATAGCAGAGTTGCTCCAAACCCTTGAGCATTTTAGTTGCCCTTTGCTGCACTTTTTCAGATGCAAAGACCAGAACTGTGCACACTATTCTACCTGCAGCTGCGCCATAGATTTGTATAAAGGCAATATAACATTGGCAAGTTTATTTTCAGTGCCTTTCCAAATTATGCCTAACATGGAGTTTGTCTTTTTTACAACCATTTGGGATTGATTTATTTGCCCCAGATGTGCATCTTTTACACTTACTAACACTGATTTTAGCCACAAGATTCAAGACATTTTGCTGCAACAGACTTAACACAAATATCCCAATGGGAATATTAAAAATTTTCCAGCGATCTGGTCAATTTGCAATATTAGTCTGTAGGTGTTCAGTTAGAATAACCTCTTCAATAGTCTTTGTCCTGCAGGTGCAAAACTGTCTTGTGTAGAATTCTACTGCTATTTCAGCCTGAGCATCTGTTAGAAGTATGCGTTCTTGTTCAGTCGCAAAGTCGTGCCCGACTCTCCATAACCCCATGGACCACAGCACACGGTGCTCTCTTGTCCTCCACTATCCCCCAGAGTCCACCCAAACCCACAAGTCCAAAAGTTCTGAGGCAGGCCGGAAAAATGAGCATGGCAGGCCATATCCGGACCACGGGCCATAGTTTGAGGACCTATGCCATAGTGGTTATCAGGGACATTAAGGTCTTTCTTGTGTAGTTCCTCTGTGTAATCTTGCCACTTCTTCTTAATCTCTTCTGCCTCTGTTAGGTTCCTGGTATTTTTGTCCTTTATCATGCCCATCTTTGAATGAAACATTCCATTGATATCTCCAGTTTTCTTGAAGCTATCTCTAGTCTTTTCCAGTCTATTGGTTCACCCTGTTTCTTTGTACTGATCATTTAAGTAGGCCTTCTTATCTCTTCTAGCTATTCTCTGAAATTCTGCAATCAGTTGAGTATATCTTTTCCTATCTCCCTTGCCTTTCACTTCCCTTCCTTCCTCAGCTATTTGTAGAACCTTCTCAGACAGCCACTTTGCTTTCTTGCATTTCTTTTTCTCTGGGATGGTTTTAGTTGCTACCTTTATGTTGCGAACCTTGTTCCATACTTCTTCAGGTACTCTGTCTATCAGATCTGATCCCTTAAATCTATTTGTCACCTCCACTGTATATTCATTAGGAATATGATTTAGGTCATACCTGAGTGGCCTAGTGGTTTCCCCTACTTTCTTCAATTTAAGCCTGGATTTTGCAACAAGAAGCTCATGATCTGAGCCACAGGCAGCTCCAGGTCCTCTTTTTACCGACTGTATAGAGCAGGGGGGTCCAAACTTTTGGCTTCTCTGGGCCATATTGGAAGAAAAAAATGTTTTGGGTTTTACATTAAATACATAAACGCTAACAAAAGCTGATAAGCAAAAGAAAAAGAAAAAAAAAGGCTGTGCATCTTTTTCATGATATCTGCCACCACAGATAAGCAGAAAAGTCCTCACATAATCCTAATTATGTGGCACCCTGCTCAGAAAATCTTTTAAAATTGTCGAGCAAGTCCAAAGTTTGTGATCGCTAATAGAGAAAATGAACATATCTAAGTAATAAAACTTCATTGATTTTTATGATTTTTAATATAAATCTAAAAGAAAAGAGGGCAACATGAAACTAGTGAGATATTTGACATTGTATTTGAGAAACTAAAATATCAGTAGTTGCAATTCTCAGTGAGTTCTCAAGGTGCTCATAAGACATTCTGGTTCTAATTTTACTCTTAGTGTGCTTCATTCTTGAAAATAGTTGCTCACAAATATATGTGAAAATCATGAGATGCTTCTTCCACTTCCTGGGAAATTGTGGTTAGCAGCGAGTTGTATGACAAAAGGGTTATGTATGCAGGTTTCACAGACTTTTGCCTAACACATTTGTGGAGGCGAGCAACACTGCACGCTGACTCCTCCCACCCCTATGCCAAGTATGCCCCATTGAACTTAGTATATTAAGGTGAAAATTCACAGACAGTAAGGAAAGGCAATTGTAGGGTCAGGAGCCAGTGGTGGTGGTGGGGCCTCCTATTGGAGTGTGGGTCTCATCTGGTGCCCTGTGATGCCAAGCCTTATACTGTCCTACACAAGGCCCTTTTAGGAAGGACAGAAGATCCAAGTGGAAGAAAGTTCTTAATGGTATGTTTGCTAAAGCTGGAAGTAAAACAGAATCTGAGAGCAAGACAGGTAGTTAGAAGCAACAGGGCTTCGTTTACAGCCGGCTTGCCAAAGGTCAGTCCTGGCAGCTGCTTTGAATGCCAGGGCTCCCCTGGGGGAAAAGAGCTTGAGGTCATGGAGGGCAGCATGGTGAAAATCTTAGCCTAGTGAATGAATGATGTGGAAAGGGCAAACCCCATGGCAGGCATGATTGGGAAAGGAACTGAAAATAAAACCGCCGGGATAATACTGCCCCCATACTATGATGAGACTTCACTTGAAATGCTATGTAAAGTTCTGGTCATCTTGGAGAGTTGCAGGGGGAAAGTGCAGTAAAAAGCAGCAAAAATGACCAAAAGGTTGGAGCAGGTACCCAGGAAGAGTGGTTTGAGTTTGGGGGGAAGCAAATCAAGGGAGACATGAGAGAGGGGTTTAAAATTATGCCCAGGGTTGTAGTATGGCACATTTTCTGATGGACACCAGGTTTCTCTGAAGACATCTGCTTATGGGCAAGGGCAGTGCTAACTCTGGAGAAATCTGGGGCTCAAGTCCACAAAATCAACAGAAAGAACAAATTTATATATGCTAATTTACGTGTACTCTGACGTGTGGGTGTTTGTAAAGGACCCTGTCTCCTAAAAGGGATTGTGGACGGAAGAGAGGAGAACATTTGATTGCAGAAGAAAACTCAGGCAGAACGATTCAAGACAAAAGGAGAAGCACCTATTGGTACAAATCAGCTAATCCGGGGGGATCAGGCGTAACCAAGTACCCACAAGGAAAGATTTGGGGGCTCCTGCTCTCGTGGGCCTTCAGCTAAGACCAGCTCTGTTGTGCCAACTTTTCTGCAGGGAAAGAAAGACTCTGCCTTCCGATGCTTTAACAAGAACATTGATGCTCCTGTAGATCACACAGTTTCAGAGAGTTACTCAGAGTTAGTACTATACTGTACCATGATATTAACGACGCTGTTTCTTCATATGCCAAGCCCTGGTCGGACTCTGGCAGCGAGGTAAAATTTGCCACTCGTCATACTCCAGGTCTGCGTTTCCGGCATCTCAGGCACTGATAATTCTCGCTGCCATTATGGCTTGCAGGATACTCTGGGGGCTCTCTATTGCTTAATTGAAATCGAAAACTGCAATGAGAACCATTTTTGCTAGGGCAAATACGTCCATTTGCAGAAAGTTGTAGCTTGTACAGAGCAAATGGGAACCAGCTGGTTTCTGTAGTGTAGTGGTTATCACGTTCGCCTCACACGCGAAAGGTCCCCGGTTCGAAACCGGGCAGAAACAGCCCTAGAATTTTTTTCCCCCGTCTCCAAAGCGATGTTCTTCAAATATTTTCTCGTAAAAAAAGATTGCTCTACATACATCATATGTAAAATCAGCAAGCGAAATTCTAATTGACCTTGTTAAAATAGGCAGTGGTTCACGATTCTACTTATTATTGTTATTATAAAGTTCTTATAGCAACATCAACAAGACGTGGGAATATTTCGGAATACGGTAGACTTAAGAAAAAATAAAAAACGATCTTGGGTTCATCTGAGAAATGGATTTTATTTTGTGGATGAAGTAATTCATCGAAAGCTAAAGAAAAGTGGCGCCATGCAACAATTCGGCACAAGTAATTCATTTATACTATATATATTAGAGTGCATTTTTTGTTATAGTTTATATTATATATAGGACCAACAATAACAGCATTTGAACACAAGGGCAGCGAGGTGGTAATTTTTGCGTACTAACTAGAGTATTTGGAAACCACAGAGTCAGGAGCCCGGCTAGCTCAGTCGGCAGAGCATGAGACTCTTAATCTCAGGGTCGTGGGTTCGAGCCCCACGTTGGGCGCGGCATTCTTTTTCGGGAATGGTTCAGGCAAATAAATAACCAAAGGTGATCCTTTGTTACGGCAGTGACAGAAAGCCTCATATTTGATAACATCGATAAGCTTTGTGACTTTCCACAGCAATTTAAAAGGAGAAGGAAAAAAGGTTGTTTTTAACCTAAAAAAAATCATGTGATAATACATACAGCACAGTTCACACGCAATCCTTCTCCATCTTTGCTTGCAAGCTGAAGCGGTGAGTACGGGAGTATCCAAGAAGATAATACAGGGGCGCTTCCTTGTTTAATTCTGGATTGTTTGGATCAGGCACATAACGAGAAGGCAAGACTGTCTGAAGAAGACAACCATACCAGGGAAAATCGAAGGCAGAAGAAAAAAAGAAGGCTAAATATGAGATGGACTGACTCCATAAGGGAAGCCACAGTCTTCTTGAATTTAGAACACGAAAGCAGGGATGGCATCGATAGGGCATATTGGAGGGCTTTCATTCCTAGGATCATCACAAGTGGAAGACGACCTGACCGCACATAACAACAACTCTTCCATATTCCGTTTTCTCTCTCTCTCCTGCATACAGCCCGAAAGCAGATCAAATGCTGCTCTTGTCCCAGGCTTCATTGTTCCATGGCTTTTCAGAACGTTCTAGATTTTGCCAGGGCTCAGCACAGGGACATATATTCACAATCGAAACGTAGCCTTGGAGCATATTCTTCATACGAATTTTATTTATTACATTTCTATACCATCCAATGGCCAGAACTGTCTGTGCAGTTTACAAAGATGAAAATCTTAATAATAGAATGTTGTACATACTTATTAAAATCGTCTATATACAAACATGTAGACAGAATGCACACCTCAATTTTAACGGTCAAAGTATGAAACAATAATAAAAAAGAAAAAAGGGCTCTTGTGCATGTGTAAAGCGGCCACTAGTACATTCAAAGATTAAGGGAAAGGGATTTCTGAGCAGATCATGTGACCTGCGAAGCTTGCATTTTCTGACAGTGATGCGATTAGGTAATTTTAGACTCTTGAGCTGGGGTGCCATTCTATGCACAGTTAGATACCTAAAAAAGCTCTACAACTTTCATTGGAAAATGCTGGGAAATGTTCCCTTTTCTTGTCAAAACTTCAGAGCGCGTAGGATTGCACCATTGCTTGTCCAATTGCGGTGGGATGGCTTGCCTTTGAACGGAGGAACTTTACAAGGGGATCGTTTCAGATCGCAACATTCATGCCTTCCAACTGTGCTCCATTTGTGGGCGCCCCTGTTCCTTCTGCCGAGCGAGGCCTTTGCGCTTCTGCCCTCCCGTCCTGCCTTCAAGGCACCACCGTCTTCAAAGAGCCCACGACGAGCTCAGGGCCGCGCCGAGCGTGCCATCCCCTGCCGAACTACAATTCCCAGAGTGCCTCGCCGCCAAGACTGCATTTCCCATGGTGCTCATCGGGAGCGACACAAAAGGCCACAGGAATTCGGCCGGAGGCTGAGCGTGCGATGGGTGTTCGTTGTGCAGCTCCGCGCCCCGGATCCTCGTCAGGATAAAAGCCTAAACAAACTCCTGCACACAGGGATGGACCCCGGTAAGTGCCCCAAGCGGGGCTGGAGGGAGAGGAGTGGCGCGGGCAGCTCTGTGGGTGCCCCCCAAGGAATCTGCTTGTCGCTGGAGGGTTTCGCTGGCCGCTCTGCCGCCTCAGTCGGAACCGAGAGAGGAGTGCCTGCGTGGGCGTTGAAGCACCGGGCCAAGGCAGGTGAAACCTCTTGCAAGCAGGCACACGGATCACTGCCCAGTGCTCTTTGTTAACCTTGGCTCCCCCAGAAACTCCCTGTGACCATGTTGTGATACTTTTATTGTATGATATTTACAATATGTCCGTTTTTTCCCTGCAAGGGATCCAGCGTGGCTTACATAAACATCATCTCCATTTATGTTTACAACAGCCCTGTAAGGTTGATTAGGCTAAGAGTCGGTTACTGGCCCGAAGTTACCCAGGTAGCTTCATGACCAAAAGGACTAGAACCCAAGTCCCCTGTTTCCCAGCACTGTGACCACTGTGGTACAACCAGAATGAGTGGCCCAGATACATCTACTGTTCTCACAACTGACTTGGTTTGATTTCCATTCCCAGGCTGTTAACTTTCAACTTGTGAGTTGGGGTAGGACCCTTTGTTCATCTGTTGCCAAGTATTGGAAGGGTTAAAAATTCCATCCCAATTTTTATCCTGCTTTTTAAAACTACCCATATCACAGCAGTGGTACAAAAGGGCTAACTGACTGTGTGCTAAACTAGAGTGTGTGCCTCTTAGAGGAAACAGAGGTTATTTGGAGGTTATTTGGCCCTGTGGGCAAAAATGGAGGAACACAAAACTCTTGATAGAGCAGAAAATAAAGGTAGATAAGGACAGAGTGCATTCTCCATCAGTGTTCGGCTGTCTGTCTGGGGATCTTAAGATTGCTCCCTTAATCTTTTTACACTTGACTCACTCAGACCTGCCACCCTCACAGCCTTACTATCTCAGATTGTCTTTGGCCACATTGTAGAGAGTAAATGGGCTGATGGCACTTTAAAACAAATTGTCATAGCAGGTGAAGATTGGATTAAGAGAGAAAATGAGGAGGAAAGTCCCCAGCAAACAGATCCTGTACCAGTGAATCCTGAACAACCACCTGAGCCGTTGTCAGAGGAGAACGAGGATTTCCTGGATTCTGAGCAGCCAGAAATCTGCCAGAGGGATCTGGCACCCCACGGAGATACGTTTGCAGGAGACATGTGTCTCAGCTACGGGAATGGCCCTCCAAGGATCCACCCAAATGACCGGCCGTTCAAGTGCGACGTCTGCGAGAAGAGCTTCCGCCACAGCTCCAGCCTTCTGACCCATCGACGTCTCCACACTGGGGAGAAACCATACAAGTGCACCGACTGTGGGAAAAGCTTCAACACCAGCTCAGCGCTCATTGTGCACCGCCGGACCCACACCGGGGAGAAGTCGTATGTCTGCTCGGACTGTGGCCGGTGCTTCAGCGAAGGCTCTGTGCTCATCAAGCACTGGCGGATCCACACGGGGGAAAAGCCGTACAAATGCGCCATCTGCGGCCGCGGCTTCCGGCAGAGCTCGCAGCTCCGGGCCCACGAGCGGACGCACACGGGCGAGAAGCCCTACGAATGCCAGGACTGTAGGAAATGCTTCAGCACCAGCTCGAACCTCTCAGCCCACCAGCGGACCCATACAGGTGAAAAGCCCTATATCTGCACTGAGTGCGACCGGCGGTTTGGGCACAAGTCACACCTCATCTCCCACCAGAAGACGCACACGGAGAAGCTGCATGCTTGCCCCGACTGCCCTGCCAGCTTCCGCATGATCCACCAGCTCCTGGTCCACCGCAAATCCCACCAGGAAGACCGGCGCTACAAGTGCCTGCTGTGTGGGAAGACCTTCAGCTACAGCTCTGCCCTGCTGGCCCATCAGCGGATGCACACGGGGGACAGGCCCTTTAAGTGCCTTGAGTGTGGCAGGAGCTTCATCCGGAACTCAGACTTGAACAAGCACCAGAGAATCCACACAGGTGAGAAGCCTTATGAGTGCCCTGAGTGTGGGAAGAGGTTCAACCAGAGCTCCCACCTGGTCAGCCATCGGAGGGTCCACTTCAAAGGTGCTGCAAAAAATCCCAGTGCCAATGCAAGTGTCCCAGTGGAGCAGGAAACAGAGTCTTCCTGAAGATCCTCTTCATAGTCCCCCTCTGCTGAGAGCTGCTTCTGTTATGATCAGTTGTTCAGGTTACAGATCTGTACAAATCCTGGGAACAAATCCTATTTGACACAGCAGGACTTACTTCTGAGAAAAGTTGCACTGACATACAAACGACTGTGTTTTATTCCAAGCTTTGTAACAAAACAAATCTCTGTTTCAAGGTGGTTCAGTTCTTCATCAAAGAAAGCTGAGTTCTGTGGCCTTGGATGCCTTATGCAAATCAAGCAAACATAAATATATTTGAATAATTTGTTCCATTTCTGCAGGTCACAGGAAAGGACAGGGAGAGACACAGGGCACTGAGAAATCCTGCTGGTGGGAGATCCTACTCACCCTTTCTCTGGCTTCGGAGATTTTGCCAGGTGTTGCCTACATGCTTTGGGGTCTATTTTTGTTGTCATGAGTGCTAGAATCTTGGCCTGTTGTTTAAAAAAATAAAAGTGAGTTTCTTGGGCCCTGAAATCTGTGCCCACTGCCACATCCCCCCATGTGAGTGTGGAATCTATAGTGTTGCGTATACCATTTAGGAAAGCAGGCAGAATGGTCATATCTTGGTCAGGCTTCTTAGAATTTCCTTTTGTGTATTTTTTATAATAAGAGAGAAACCTAGCCAATAAAATTAACAGATCAAATTGAAGTTTAAAGGTAAGATAATTTTTTTGGATGAACGGATGGCTTCTCGGTCCATCGAAGGTACAGCAAAACTGAAATAACTTATTTTCTGCTCTTTGTAGGCTCTTTCCAGCTATTTGCTTTCAATTGAATGGAGCTCCAGCCAGCTTTTAATAACCACATTCTGGTAAAGCTTTTTCCTATATCTTAATACAACATTAGTGATAAAGACCAGTCTTAACTAGGAAGTGGAACTCTACTTTTAAAAGAAATTCATTGGTATCTGAGTTTTGTAACTCAGTCATTAAATTAAATGAAAAGATTAGTTGGATGCTGGAAACTAATTCTTGCCACTCCCATCCCCCACCTATGTCCCAAGAAATAATGGTTGGAGTATTAAATAACTGATATGCGTTCATAATATCTTTTTCTCTATAGCTGAGGCAAATGCGGAACAAATAACCCAGCAACAAAGAGTGTGATCCATTTCTCTTGAAAAATAATAATTAAATCATGGGAATGTTGCCACTGACTTGAGTGCAGGGATGGGTACTTCGTAGCCCCGCAAGTGTTTTGGCCCTCATCTCCCAGCATGCCTCACTGCTGACCATGCTGGCTGATAAGAAAAGAAATTACAATATTTGAGTTGTGATTTGAATATTTGAATTGGTCGTATTGCACAGTAAAACTATATATAACAAATAAAAATTGACTGTTGGCTGAGGCTGATGGGCATTGTAGACCAAACTTCTGCTCCACGTTTGCTGTCTAGTTGGATGTAGACTGCAGGCCAAGTGCCTAATCTGTATGTAGACATTTTAAATTCCTTACTTTGACATTTTGGAGACTTTCTTTTATTTTGAGGTAGAGGGTATATGCCCTGGAAACATCTGTGCGTATAGTTTTGGTTCAGCCAAAAAGTGCGTCTGGAACTTGGATAGCTAATTTGACTATCCAAATTAGAATAGGCGCCCCCTTGCTTCTCATTGTCTTTATGCGAGATTTCCCTTGCAGGAGAACTCCTTTTTACTCCCAGTAGTACGTACATAGGGTTAGAGCCAGAGCTGAATACATCTTAGCGTGATGCCAAGGAGACAGCCAAATCTAATAGCCTTTCCCAAATGTTTTGCTAATCGCCATGCAGATTGCAGTTGCTACCCCTTTGCTGAAAGGTCCAAGCACTTCAAGGTGAGTCTTCAGTGGCTACTGAGATGGCTGTGTTGAGAAAGATCGTGAGTTTCACAGGCAGCTGTTGCTTGTTGTCTGTGATTCCTTGATTATGACCTATATCCGAGGTTTAGGACCCCAGAGTTGTAGGTGAGGTATCAAATTGTCCACCTGTGGTTTCCCAGACATTCACACCCCTTTCCTCTAACCACTACCTGTTTGGTGTTTTCCTGGACCTTATACAGGACCCCATTCTTAAAAGCTCAAAATGCCTTTCTGTGGGCTTGGTTACTGGCAGTAGGAGGCTTAAGCTAAGCTCTGCTAGAATGTTTGGCCCCATCCAATGCTTGTATGGACCCCGGAGTTTCTCCAAATGGAATTTGGCCCTTGGGATGGAAGAGGATTAAAGCCCCTGAGGTATGTAATGGCCCTTACATTTTGTGATGGCTTTTCCCATTCCTGTTTCCATCTTACATGCAGTCTCATTGTACAATCCTAACTGTTAGAGCACTCTTCAAGTGCTCGTTTGGTTTGTTAAGTTTGAGAAGTATGAAGGCCGCTATATAAACACACACTTGTATCTCTTCTGGCTTGGAATTTCAAGGACCCTTAAAACAAATATGGGCTGTGTTCTTGAACTGCTGGAGCATTCATCCAATCCCTTTTTTAAAAAAGTTATTCGCAGCAGCTGGTTCTGAAGTCCCACTTGTGGACTTCAGCTGCATCATTGGTGCGCAATCAGTACTTACAGGAATACTGAATCCAACCCTGAACACAGGGGTAATTGCATGATAATGCTACAGCAAATAACTTTGCACTAGTTGTCGTCTTTTCTTTTGGCACGTCCCACACCCTTGGATTGTGGGCAGTAATAGAAAGAGCAGAACCAGACCGCTTGGTGCCTCTGCTGGGAAGGCGATGCCTCTTGAGTTCAGGGAGTCAAAGCTGCTGCTTGGGTCTGACCAGAGCTGCCTGAACTCAAGTGTCAGCCTCTTCACAGGTCTGAATAATGAGGCTTCTCAAGGTTATTTTCATGGAGAAAGAGGGTTCTAGTGGGTAAACATGCTCCCTCATCGAGACCTGAGGACTGGATATGCAGGCATAATGGCGGCCTGAGAGAGACCCAGAAACCAGAGAGCTTTTCTAGTTTTAGAAGTGCTTTTAAAAAAGTCCTTTCCTCTTTGGCACAGTTATCCTTTCTGTTGTTCTTGTATAATTAATTCTGCTTAATAAACATTTTGTTTATGTTTTAAAAGTATTGGGGGAGTCTCTCTTACTTGAAAAGACTGACCACACTATTTATTTATTTATTTATTTATTAAAACATTTTTATGCCGCCCCATTCGCCGAAGCCTCGGGGCGGCTTACAACATAGATAAAACAAGTTAAAATCCATATAAAATAATCTTGATTAAAACCCACATTATAAAATAAGCCGCCCTGGCCAGATAAAATTCAATTGTATTTAGCATTTAAAATGTTGCTTAAATAAAAAGGTCTTAGCCTGGCGCCGAAAAACAAATAACGAGTGAATGGATTGATTTTTAACACAAAAGTATTATTTGTCCCTGTAAAAAGACACAGCTAGAGATTGATATTCAAGGTGCAGAAAACTTGAAAACTATCTTTAAAAAAATTACTTAAAAAAACTTTAAATACTTAAAAACTTTTTTTTTTAAACTTAAAAACTTTAAAAAATTCTGTACAGACAGAAATCTTGAATGATACCCAACAACTCTCAGGTTTTGCCAAGTATCTGAATTATACAGTTGTGTGGTGAACTTGGATGGAGGCTGTTTGTTTCAGTTAGAAGATGGACTAGTCGTCCTCGACCTCGGGTCCCCAGAATTTGCTGGACTGCAGCCTTCATCATGCCTAGCCAGCAGTGGCAGTGATCAAGCATGATGAGAGTTGTAGTCCACATTTGGGAATGACCAGACTAGTCAAAGTAATCCTTGAAGTTTTATCTACCTGTTCAATGCTATACCAGAGACAGATACTGGCTTGTTTTTCCACTGTGTCATGCACACTTATTTAACATAAAATGTTCTGATTTTACCCCAGTATTATGCAGTGGTAAAGATTATTCAGCTGTCTACAAGTATGAGTTGGTTTTGCATCTTGGTGTAATCCCAGAAGGACAAGGTGATTTCCAGTCCAAAAGACATAAATGAACTTGGTACTGATGATGAAGGATATGTTGGAAACACTACGGTGTTCCCTAGAACTGATTCTCCCCTTGCTGCACTTCCTTCCAAAGATTACGTGTAGATTATCATGCTTCTCTGTACCTGTTATAAATAGGAATTCTCCCTAGTAAATTTGCCACTCCAGTTCCCTCTGGGGGGATGGCCCGTAACCTAATAGACTTTTTCCTTAAGATCTACTATGCAAACACAGCATTCTGATAATATATTACGCCTCTGTTTTTCATTCATTGAATCTTGCAACTGAAAAGGCTGAAAGAGTCAAAGAGCTGTTACTTAGAACCTTGATGAGATATTTTATTTGCATATCTCCTTGACTAGGGGGCCAATCTGTCTCTGATCTTGAAATCAGTGTGTGTTAAACAAAAACCTGGAAGAGCTGCTTTAGTCTGGGTCCTCTTGGGCAGAGTCTAGATTTAAAAAAAAAGATGCAGATCTTGGCACACGTTGCAATTTATAGAATGCTGAGTCACCTGTTCCTAGCTAATTTCTGGTGTTCCTATCATCAGATTTTGTAAATAGCCAAGAGTTGCCTTATGTATGGGGAATGTAGCTTCTCCCTCATCTGCATAGATTGTCATGTATTGGTGTTGCAACTTAAGAATTGTATAGATTCTCAGTCGGCTAGTGGAGGTAGGTGCCCCTTGGTTCTCAGGAGTAAATTCTCTTGTAGCATTTAGAACATATGCTTGAAATAACAGAGGTGCTCACATTTAAACCAGAGGTGGAGTGTCCTCATATCACTGCCAATCCCTGGAAAGGAATAGATCTGAAACACACGGAGGAATGGACAAACTACAGCATGTTTTTCTCTGCTTCTCCAGGGCCAGTTTTTGTACAAAAACAGTAAAGGGGCAACTACTCCAGGTTGTTTCTGGTTTTAAAAAACGGTCTGTGCAAATCTAGGGACTTAGGCTCAGCTTGGATCTGAGTCCTACCCACAGCGAAGCACAAATTCCTCCACAAAAAGGCCAAAAAGGCTTGATGGGAATGGGAAGATCACGTTGTCCTTCACAGCATCAGAATTACAACCTTGTAGTCCAGACACACTTGGACTTGTTTATAGGCCTGGCTCAGAGGACAGAAGGTTGGAGGGGAGGTCAGAGCCCGGTAACGATCAGACCTTGAGTGATCTAAACACCAGGTGCTCTCTTCAGGTGGAAGCTGAGTCTTCCTCCGTCACAGTCTCCCTGGCTATGCCCACTGCCCAAAGCCCCATTTCCACCACTCCAAGTCCCCAAGTACCTTCCCCAGGTAAACCCTTTGCAGCTTAGCACACAAGGGTACAAGTTAAACCAGGTCTGAGCATAAGAGCATTTCTGCCGCATGTCTCCCAACTGCAGGGTTTTCCCATGGTCGGTCAGGATGAGGGAGGGCTGCTGTGCCCATATCCAGCGTCACTTCTGTTGGGAAGGGGCAAGAGAGGAACAGGGTAAGGCTGGGTGGTCTGCACCACTAGTTTGCCACAGGGTGCAGTGACAAAACCCGGGCACGCTGGGGGTGCACAATCAAATACAGCTTATTCAGACACACAGGAAATACATGCAGCAAAATACAACCCACAGGGGACTACAAGAAATTGAACTGAACGGGATGCTTTTATAATATCAAAGTCAATAGGCAGTGTGCAAGAGTCAAGTGACAGTGCAAACGATGGCTGAATGCATTAAGACAAGGGGCAAAAGGAGAAGAGGTTTTAGGGCAGACATGCATTGGCATATGTATGGCTGAGGAATCGGGATTAGCAACAGTTTTCTGATCAGATCAGGTTTGCCTGTGTTGACTTTTTCAGGCTTTCTGGGGAAATTAGGGCAGAGCTTCGGCCTAGTCACACTGCTCCCCATCTTGCAAAGCTGGCTAACCCAAGTTTGCTGACCAGAAGAGATGGCGGCCTCAGGAGATTCATCATCATAAGGGCCTCAGAGGATGAAATTCTTAGGCTATTATGGGTCAGGAGAGGCCTGTTGTTGTTAGTCACAAAGACAACATTCCTCCAGGCCTTCCTGTCCTCCACCATCCCTCAGAGTCCACGTAAGCTTAAGACCCCTTTCTTCTTCACAGCAATTCAGAGTCTGGGAGCCTTGTCCTCTTTTGTATCTGGCAACCAAGCTATGATTAAAGGATTCAGCCAGTCAACCCTTCTTCTGGGATTCTCTGTTCCATTTCTACTGGTTTTGGCTTTTCTTCTCAGCAGTTTTGTACTGCTGCAAACCTGGGGTTCCCACTAAGCCTAATGATAGTTCCCCTCACAAATGTTGCTGTTAGTTGTGAAGTCGTGTCCGACCCATCGCAACCCCATGGACAACATTGCTCCAGGCCTTCCTGTCCTCCACCATCTCCCAGAGTCCATTTAAGCTCACACCAACTGCTTCAGGGACTCCATCTAGCCACCTCATCCTCTGCCGTCCCCTTGTTCTTTTGCCATCTAGTGTTCCCAGCATTAGGCTCTTCTCCAGGGAGTCCTTCCTTCTCATTAGGTGGCCAAAGTACTTGAGTTTCACCTTCAGTATCTGGCCTTCTAAAGAGCAGTCAGGGTTGATCTCCTCTAAGACTGACTGGTTCAATCTCCTTGCAGTCCAAGGGACTCACAGGAGTATCCTCCAGCACCACAGTTCAAAGGCCTCAATTATTCGGCGCTCAGCCTTCCTTATGGTCAGAAGAGGCCTAGAGAGTCAGAAAACCAGGCCTCAGAATAGATTGGGTGGCATTACTGCAGAGAAGTGGAGGAGCAGGTGGGGATGAGAGCTGGCTGGCACTTTCCTTGCAGCCAAAGGGGGGCAAAAGGGCCAAGGGGCTTCCTAACAGGGCTGGTAGCATTGGGGTTGCATATCTTGTGTTTTTGGGTTTTCTTATTCTCTTTACGTTCTCTTTCCTTGCAATTTTTTTCCAATTGTTTCCCTTTTCCCTACCCTTTGAACTCTCAGCAAAGAAATTCTCTCCATTGTATGCAATTAATTTCTCCTCATACCAGTTTAGTCTTGAGATGGAAGCTGCTCTCTGAGAAGGAGGAAGTTTGGAACAGGATTTATCTGGGCTGACTCACTTCTTTGTGTCTCATAGCTGCACTAGTGACAAAGGGGGGAGGGGTTGTTGGGAAAATTCAGATAAATCCTGGCAGAAAAGGGTTGCTTATATGGGCCTTTGTGTTATAACATCATATGTGCACCCCTTTCTCAGAAAGCACCCAATTTCCAAGCCAGGTTACTGTTTTGCATTTGCTGCTGGTTTAAGAAGTGGGAACTGATAGCTTCCCCGAGAAGCTGCCAGGGCTATTGTTTTCGTTGATCAGTAAGAACTGATAAGGCTGCCAGGTTAACAGCATTGCAATCACCCTTATTTTCATACCAAGACTCACAATAATTCCTGTGCCTCAGTGATTCTAATGTTAATCTCCTGCAACCAAATGCCATTGTATTGAGCCCCCTCTGCAGACCTCTCACTTTCTTCTGACTGTGATCACCTTATTTCTTCATGGACTGCCCAGCTGCTGGGCCCATGTGACTCAGAATCTACAAAACACTCTGTGTATGTTCTAAAAGCTTGCAGTTGGCGGTGAGATGCACTACCCAGCCACATGCTGTCATAAGTAACTGCAGGGGTCCTGGATGATCTTTCAAAAAACTGCTGAGGCTCAAGGGGTCTTTCCTAACTGAACCTGGTTATCTTTGTTGCGACTGCCATCGCGGTTTCCCGACAGTTTCCAGATGCCAGTGGGACATCAGGAAGAACATGGCTGTGGTAGCAATTCCCTAGGGAGGTGGTGGGCTCTCCCACACTGGAGGCATTCGGGAGGCAGCTGGACGGCCATCTCTCTGGGATGCTTTAACTGGAGCCCTGCACCGAGCAGGGAGTGGGACTCGAGGGCCTTATAGGTCCTCTACCCTTCTGTAATTCCCCGATTCTGAAGGGAAGGAGCAAGCAAAGCCACTGCAATTTACCCTCACCCTCATTACTTCAAAACTCTTCTGGGCACCACAGACGTTCTGCCCGGGCCTAGAGATTTCCTGAGGTTCTGAAGGTGGCAGCAGCTACTACAAATCATCTTGGTACCGAACTGTATGGAATGCATGAGAAACCAGAAAAGGCAGCTCCTCATTTGTCTTTCTTCCTCCTTCATGGGCATCTTGCTTGCAGCCTCACCTTTCATGCTTCTGCTTCACCTGTGTCAGAATCCCGGAATCTCAATTTGAGAAGAGGAAATAAAACTCGGGGTCGTAGGAAAGATCAATCATTATGAACCTCCGCGTCTTTATTGTCTATCCCAGGTTCCCACGGTTGACTCACGATAATGCATTACCGGGCTAGCCGAGATGAACTCGCTGCAAAGCTTTAATTCATCTACCAACAGTTTTTATACTCTCTCTGTCACGTACACCCGTACAGAGCCATTAAGGACAGAATACCTGTATTAAAATAAAGTTCGGTGATCAGCATATGGAGAAAAGATACAGGAATGTCAGTCAACCATACAGACAATAAGATTACACTATCTCACAAGGTGATTTTTGACGTACCAGTGGAGTAATTTCCAGAGGCGTGGATCCATCTCCGGGTCTACTTAGATATGTAAATTTGGGCTATCCTAAGTTCTTGTATTGCATTCAGGAAGTCTGAGACCCTGAGTAAAGTATAACAAATAGCTACTTGTCAAGCGGTAAATTCCAAAAGAGATTAGCTAGCTACAATGTGAATGAATTTGACTGAATGAGGACCTCCAATTCTTTCTGTCTGCTCTTGCCCCATAGCCAGGGGCGGGGGAATGCCATTTTAAACAGTGACAGCTTGGTTTTCAGAAGGAAGACAGGATTTGATCCCACAAATGCAAAGGCACACAGGAGTAATGCTTTTCAGACAGGATTTACCCAAATTTTCCCAACACCCGTAAAAAGCAGGCACATTTTGGATGCCAGGAAAGAAACTCAAGGAGACGATGGCTGGAGTGGTTACAGCAGGACACTCCACACAAGGGGCAAAGGCGCTGGGCAGCCAGTGCCAGACCTTCTAGCGCAGGGCAGCCTCCTTTGGGCAAAGCACAGTGTGTAGTCGGTGATCCTTGAATCTGTCACATGCTACCCAAATGAGCGCCCTGTCATCTTGAAAAAGGGGCAGCTGGAGGGGCTCTTGGTGCCTGCTACGGGCTCCCTGGCTTCCTGCAGCTGTTTTGGCCTGCAGCTTGAACCGTTGGCTGTTTCAGCCGCACTCGCCAGTTCCCTGTTTGGTCTGCAATCTCCCTAGCCAGCTCGTCAGACATCAGCAGTGCAGACAACAGAGCAGTCCCCTGGATGCCTCACGGCACCGCATGATGCGGCCCAGGCAGGAATCGTGCCCACGCTCAGTGGAGACTGGGCCCTTGAAATATTCTGGCCCGATGGAGCTCGCAGCAGCCTGTCGCAGGGCTCGCATGGGGCTCCCCGTCCTGCATCAAAGCTGTCCTGTGGCCCCAGGCAATACGAGGCAGCAGCCGATTGATGTGTCTGCTTGCAGAGGGACAGGAGCAAAGAATGCAACTTCCTTCCCCAATCTTTTTCTGGTCGGTTTCCAGCAAGCATCATAGTAGAGGAACTGGCAGAAACTTTCTTGTGCAAGAGGCGTTGCCAAAGCTGAATGTCAACACTCTGGAGCCAGAGGGCCGTTTGAGGGCCACTTCTGTGCCTTCGATGGAACAGACTGGGAAGGACTGTTGCATGGAATTCAGAGAAAGAGGGTTTTCTTTTGAATGCAGAGACAGAGGAATGCAGAGACAGGATTTAGGAACAAAGTACAGTAACCACAACAGTTCCACATCTAATCTCCTCCAATCCTGAGCTGCTTCCAGCCTCACTCCATGTATTACAACCATTGGACATACAAAAGCACCTGGAGCTTTGCCACCTCTATTATAAGGTCATATCTGGGCAGAATCTTGCCTTTAACAAAGGAGTGTTAATAGGCTGAGGTATTCAGGTGATGTCATTCAATGGGAGCTCATTGTCTGAAGGCTGGTTTTTGATAAAAGGTCATTCTGGGATGTTTAGAATAGGAACAGACCCTGTGATGTCCTTGTCCTTGTGATATGGATTCACTGTGTCCCTTTGAGGGTCTGGTCAATTGGCACCCTGCAAGGGAACCTGAATGGCTTGAACTCGCTTTATCTTGCTTTTTTGTCCTCCAAAATACAATCCAACCCTTAATCCCCTCTTGTGAACAGGGGCACCTTGGATGCCTGATAAGTTAATTTACAGTAGTTCATTTTCTGAATTGTTGGTTAGACCACTGACATCAGAAATGAAGGATATCATATTTCTGGACAAACCAGAGGAGGTGCAAAGACGTTGGTCTTTACTGAGCTGAGATCCCCATATAAAGAAAGGTTCATCCAGTCATTGTAGAGATTTCCATATAGCATCAACCTGGAAGTCAAATGTCTGCTGCCTCAGAACATCCTTTCTGCAGCAAATTCAACATTATGCCCTTAGACCAAGTAGGTAATGTGACTATATAACATAGAAGGAGTTTTTGATTTTGTTTGGAATTGTGTGAGTGTGATTTGTTACTTTCCTTGATTCCCAGCCACTAACCAAATTCTCTCTTTTCTCTATTTTGTTTTTGCAAGAGGAGGACATTTGGCTGTGTGACTTTAAAAGGGATTTCTCAGTAAAACCTTAGCCATGTGAAAGTTCACTCGGTTACAGAGCTACTACTTGTGTTTTAGGATTTTTAAAAGGGTTTTGTTACATATTCTGTTTCTGGACTTTGGTAAGTAAAGTCCAAAGCACCTTTTCCGTTTCCCTTTCTCCCCCTTTCCTTTCCCCTTTCCCACTCCAAGCCTGGGCTGAAAGGGAGGGGTTGTCAGCACTCGAACTTAGAAACTAGGACAAAGTAGGCTGTGCCAGGAGGTCCAGCCTGCCTAGTGGTGGTCTGTCAGAATTCTGAGAGAGGTGCCCTGAATTGTGGTGTGTTGACAGCAGATTGAGAGATATTTTTCTCCCTTTCTCATAATATTAGGACCCAAAGGGGTCACCCCATGAAGTTGATTGGTGGCAGATTCAGGACAGATCAAAGGAAAGACTTCTTCACACAGCACATAGTTACACTTTGGAATTCGCTTCCCAGGGATGTGGCAATGACCGCCATCTTGGATGGTGTTAGAAGTGAATTGGACAAATTCGTGGAGAGGGCTCTCCTTGGCTACTACCAGAGAGGGTGTGGTGCATGTGGTGGTTGCTGGGGAACTTGAGGGGCAGGCATGCCCTGTTTGTGGATTTCCTGTGGGCAGCTGGGCAGCTGCTGTGTGAACAGGATGCTGGGCTAGGTGATCCCTTGCCTGATCCCACAGAAATCTTCTGATGCTCTTTTCTAGTGGGAACAAAATCATTTTCCCTCCCCGTCTTGTAACACTCCCACAGCTAAGAACGCTGCAGCATGGAACTACTTGCAAAAATTAATGACAGAAACTTCAGTTCAGCATTCAGGGAGTACCACAGATCTGAGAGAACTCCTGTGACCATTCAGCAGGCGATTCCAAGAGCCATTTGTGCTTCTGTGGCCATTCCATGGAGTACCACACCTCACGCTCTTGGCACCCCCATTTCCTTCCATAGCTCCTGTGGAATCCTCTACACAGAAAACATCCCTGACTGGAGGAGATGATAATCTGACAAGCTTGTTCCTGGAAGCCCCCAGGTTAGCATTTTCTTTGTGCCACAGCTCCCGCCTGGTTCCTTCTAGGTAAGCTAGAGTACCAAGGGGTCATCCAGCCTTCCCTTTGCTCTGGATCAAGTGCACTGCTAATGCTGAGGCATCCTCCTCATCCCATTTGTCTCAGCAGACGGAAGTTTCCCCGGCACACTCAGCCCTCCCCAGGCAGGAGTCTCCAGAAGCTGTTGGAATACAAGTATCATCATCCCTGACCGCTTGCTGTGCCAGCTGGAACGGTCATCCAACCACATCTGGAGACCAAAAGCCTGGAAAGACTGAGCTGTGACCCACAGGACACGGAACCAGGTCCAGACATAAGGAAAGTGCCCTTAGCACACACAGTAAGAAAACCTTTTCGTTTGTTTGGATGTTTTTAAGCAAAAGTCATTGCATTTAAGCTGCTCAGTATCTCGTATGAGCTACACTGGGAGTACAGATTACGGTTATGTTTAAAATAATAATACATAAAACCAATATGTGAATGATGTTGGGGAAATCCAGAATAAATCCTGGTAGAAAAAGGTTGCTTATATGTGCCTTTGTGTTATAAAATCAAACCTACGCCCCTTTCTCAGAAAGCAGCAGAATCCCAAGCCCGGTTACTGTTTAGTGTTGCTGCTGCCTTAAGAAGATGGAATTCTTAGCTGGACTGAGAAACTGCTGGAGGCTGGTTTAGAGCATCATTTCATGTATGAAGGCATCAAGATGCTATTGTACTAACATTATCTGGGAATTTAATACTCTGTATTTGTGTACATGACTGGCAGGTTACAAAACACTCTGTATATGGGCTGGGACCTTGTAGCTGAGTTACCTCTCCCTGGGAGTGCACTGTCATTAGGGATTGCAGGAACTGGGGTACTGATTCAATAAAGCCGCAGAGGTTCAAGAGGTTTAGATCTTCCCCACAAGTCCGAGTGTTCATTCCTCACAAATTGAAAACCGAGATTCGGTCAACAGCTACTCATTTTTAGTGATCGTCTCAGATTCCAAAGTGGTGGGATGTAACGAGCACGCCGGAAAGGAAGCTGAAGAACATGGTAGCCCATTAGATGTTTTTGGACTGCACCTCTCTTCATCCCTCATGATTGAGTATGGCTGATGGGTGTTGAAGTCCAAGAACAATCTGGAAGAGCTTGCACTGTAGTTGTTGCCCTGGTATCACACCTTTTTTCTTCCTGGCAAGGAATTCCAGGCAGTTTCCTATTTCACAACAACACTGTGAGTTAGCTTTGACTGGCACAAAAGTCAGTCGGAGCTTCATGACCAAGCAGGGACTAGAACGTGGATCTCTGAGTCCCAAGCCAGTACTCTAACCAGTACAAACTACTTCAGGTGAGTTTTATTTATGAATGTTATATCCCACCTTTTCTTCTTTTTTCAACAAATTGAAGCGACTTACACCATTCTCCTCCAACTCCTCTCAGTCTTATCCCCACAACAACCACCCTGTGAGGTAGGCTGGGCTGAGAGGCTGTGAGTGGCCCAAGTCACCCAGTCGGCTCCATGGCTGAGTGGGGACTAGAACCCAGACCGGTGCTCTTAACCACTACGCCACACTGGCTCTCAGAAACCAAGAGTTATTTTTGTCAGGACCACATGAGGGGAAGACAGGATAAAACACCTGCTACAATCCCAATAATTATCAGCCCCACATGCCATGGCTATCTGCATTTTAAAAAATCTTCAAAGTGCCACTTCTAATAACCCTCTGTCAGTGAGCTCTCCCGGGCTATTGCCAGTACCTACACCAAGATCTATAAAATCCACTGAAGTTTAAATTCTATGAAGAGAGAAAGCCATGGCATGATAAAAGTGGCTAAGGGAACATTTTTCTCCCTCTCTCCAAATACCAGAACTGAGCTCATTCTGTGAAGCTTCTTGGTGGGAGATTCCAGACATATGAAAAGAAACACAACATGGGGTTAAACTGTGGAATTCACTTCCACGGATGTAGTGCTGGCCCGCCTTTTGGACAGCTTGAAAAGGGGATCGGGAAAATTCCTGGAGAGGGCTACCAGTCCCGAGGACTGTCTGCGGCCTCTGGCATCACAGGCTGTGTATCAATGTGCTCTGGTTGCTGGGGAATATGGGGGGTGAGGGCAGGTGTCGTGCACTCATGTCCCGCGGGTGAGTTCATGGATTTTTCCCCAAATGCTGGACCTCAGCCTGATCTGGCACAGCTCTTCTTACTTGCATGATTTCTGTGTTATCTTAACACATTTCATTTATTACCAAGCTAAACATATTTTAAAAATATTATACAATTTCTATAATTTACTGCCATAATTCTGGCACAGAATTTGGATGTTGTCTTAACAGAATTCAGATTCATTTCACAACATAGTATCAACCCTGACTTAGGTTAGGCCACCTGACTCTTCACAGGAAGAACAGAGCCTGTAAAGCCACTCTTCCAGGGTCATAGAAACTACAGCTGTCCAGGGCTAGACATGCTATTTCTGTGTGTATGTGATTTACCATACTGCAAACAGATCAGTATTCTCACTGGTACAACCTTAACTCAGTTCCTGGCCACACACAAAGCCAAGGGAAAATCCTCTCCTGATTGAAAACAGCGGGCGAAAACACGTAGATCAAAGCGGAGGTATCGGCATCAAAAAATGCCACTTGATCCTCTTCGTAGTCCAGAAACACCTGCACCCTCTTGAGGCAGCGGCACGTGGACAGGGTGCTCACGGGGTGGGTGAGCGCCTCGAGGTGATCCCCGTGTTGTTGCAGAGCCCAGACGTGTTCCGCAGGACTAGGGGTGAGCACTCCCTTCCTGTGGACAGACTCCTTGGCAAAGCCCACTGCCCAGAATTGCCCGCCGCCCACCTCCACCTCCCAGTAGTGCCTCCCTGACGTGAGTCCCTGGCAGCCCAGCACGCAGGGGTACGTGTCAAATCTCTCGGGGTGGTCGGGCACGTCCTGCCACACGTCCCCCAGCCGCATGCTCCTCTGGTCCGCCGAGAGGACAAGGAAGGGGTTTGCGGTATCTGGATCCAGAGTCACACTCACTGGAAGGGAAAAAGAAGAGGAAGGAGAGAGAGAGAGTGGCTGTTGCTGTTAATTCCATTTCTAGCCAAAGCCCCCTGGGTGACTGGGGTTCCAGGCGGAGCAGGGAAGGCCTCTGCTAGGGTTGGCCCTACTGTTAGGCAGAGTCCCCTCAAGCAGCAGATTCAGTGGCTGGGGATGCTGGTGAGGCACTGGGAGGCCGAGCTGTTTGCATCACATGATCTGTCCTGCACCCTTTATGCTGAGACTAAACCACACATTGTACGAAATTTGTGGCATGCACTGAGCCTCAGCTTTCTACTTTCCAATAAGCCTATAGTCTCAGTCTGGATCCATGTCACCAGTGTGGACTGGAAATGCTCACACCTTCCCACCCTGCCGCTTTCCCCGCCACCCAGAAAAAGAAGAACTCAGTTGGCACCACAATGGATTCTTTTCTCTTGTTTTAACCCCTGTGAAGTGGGGAAAGGGATGGCTGGGCCGGGGGGGGGGCGGTGTTCAGTGTGTGTGCAGTGGTCCTGCTCCAATCTGGCCTCATTAGCTTATTTAGATGCACAAAAAGAAACGAGGCCCATCTGCATGCTATGTATTTCCAGTAACATGTTTCCAGTCCTTAGCTTGCAGCCTTGCGGTGTGAAGATTTGAGTGCCAGTCTGTTGAACTTCTGTATGTGGAACTGGGTAGGGGCATTTAGTCCCCACCTTAAAACCCAAGATGTTCAGGACCAGCCCTGTTTCTGACCCCAACAGGAGGGCAGGAACACTGGTCCCCCAGTGCCAAACAAACTCCGCTGCTCCACGGGCAGTATCTGAACAAGCACTGACCTCGTCTGCCTCTTTTCTTCACTTCGGCGTAAGGCAACTCGAACCATCTTGCCCTGCCTTTCCTCACTCCCAGTTCCTCTTTTAGCAAAGATGTGCTTTCCAGTTCAATTGACAGAGCAGCTGGAGGCAAGAAAGGAAGAAAAGTAGGAAAATGGACATCAGATTCTACAGGATGAAGTGCCAGGACTCCGACGTGCAAAGTTCTGCTTTCAAAGAAGTCTTTCCTCACCACTGTCTCTGCTGCGTAGTCCCGGTGGATCTGCCGCGACCCCCCTCCTCTCCTGCCTTAATTCATCTGATATATTTATCTAAGACTTACAAGAGCATAAGAAAAGCCATGCTGGACCTGACCAAAGGTCGTTCTGGTCCAGCACCCCACGCACACAGTGCCAAGCCAGCTGCACGCAGGATCCCTCGAGCGGGAGGGGTGCAGGACCTCCTCCTGCCCAGCTCCTCCGCAAGGCAAAGGGCGCGTGCAGGCAAATCACCCCGGCACAGCACGTAGTGAGACAGCACCAGCAAGGCTAGTGGCCACTGATAGCCGCCAGTCCTCTTTTAAAGCCTTCAAATGAGTGGCCATCCTGTGGCAGCAAATTCCACAGTGAAGAAGTACTACCTTGTGTCTGTTCTAAACCTCCCGCCTATCAGCTTTATGGGATGACCTCAGGTTCTAGCGTCATGGCAGAGGGAGAAAAATCTCAGTCTCTCTCATTCTCAGTCTCTCTCTCTCTCTCAATCTCTCGCCCCCCACGCATAATTTTAAGCACCTCTGTCACGTCTCCCCTGACTTGTTTTTCTAAACTATGCAGTCCCAGTTGCTGCAGCTGCTTGTCACAGGAGAGTCACTCCAGCCCTTTGATCATTTTAGTTGCCCTTTAGTTGCACATTTTCCAACTCATTAATGTCCTTCTTCAAGTAAGGAGACCAGAACTACGCACAATATTCTAAGTCTGGCCGCACCAAGGATTTGTATAAGGGGAGTACAATTTTGGTGGTTCCTACCCAGTCCTATATTCCTGTAAATTCTTGACCAGAGGGAAAACTGCAAGTATAGCCAGTGAGTTACTAGAGAGCTAACTAGGGAATGTATACAAGGAATAACCAGCAAAGGGATTTCAAATATGAAAGTAATAGGACAGAGTGTTTTCAGAAACTACTTTTTACAGTTATCATACTTGGCTCAACAATCCTGCAGGCGAGAAGGCTCTTGGAATTGTTGTACATCACAAGTGGAATACGAGTCAACAATGTGATGTGGCTGCAAAAAGGCCAAGTGCTATTTCGGGCTGTGCACTGAGTTTCATCAAGCTGTCCATGACCACCCCAAGCTCCCTTTCTTGATCAGTCATGGCTTAGATCCCATCAGACCATACCTGAAATTGGAATTGCTTGCACCAATATGAATTACTTTACACTTTATCTGTGGCTCCTTGATCCCAAAACTTTCTATCCCATTATCTGGGAACAACTAATGATTCCATTTCTCTCCATTGGTCAGGAATAGTTCTGTTTCTGCCCTGGTACCTTTGAATTCCTTTAGGATCTCTTCAAGACGCATGCTTTTCTCAGAGAAGGTAATCAGTCTCTTCTCCAGATCATGAGAATGCTCAACTGATTGTTGGTTCTTCTGAGCTTCACATCTGGAAGAGGAAAATGACCATTTCAACCAGAGGCCTGGGAATTCTCAAAGCCAAGGTTTTTCCAGTTTTGGAATGAATCATTGCAAAATAAGCATGCCATGACTGAACAAGCCAGTGTTACTGTTAAGTGTAACATGAACATTAACTGTGTTTGGGCAGCCATTGTACTTCTGCAAATGATGATGTCTTATGTAGTGGGTAATAAATGAGGATTTTAAAAGCAAATACAGTGGGTGGGGGCAGGGCAGAAAGAAGTGAAGTGGACTCTCCTTTTGGCCCATGGTGCTCCGGGAGAAGTGGGGCCTTTGTGGTGCTTTCTGGCCCCTTTCTCATCCCCTGTGCCTTGTTCTATCAACCACAGCCTGATCTGCAGGGCACACTGCTGGGGGACGGTTGCGTCAGCAGGACTCTTGCATCCTAGCATAGACCTCACAATCTTAGTTGTGGAGAAAGACTCCACCGCAAGCCCTTGTAGATGTGGGCCTGGATGAGACAACTCATCACAGACTCATAGAACAGTAGAGTGAAAAGGGGCCATGAAGGCCATCGGGTCCAGAGCTCTGCTGTTGCAGGACACCACGTCACACCATCCCTCTCACATGGCCGTCCAGGTTCTTTCTGGAGGCCTCTAGTGTGGGAGAGCCCCCCACCTCTATCAATTGAACGCCCTTTGGTTACGGAATGCCCTCCTCAGAGAGGGTTGCTTGGCACTTACACTGGGGACTTTTTGGTACCAAGTGAGGCCCTTTTCATTCATTCATTCGTTTGTTTGTTTGTGATATGTATATGCCGTCCTATTGCAAAAGCCTCAGCATGGCTTACATCGTTCTCCACACTTTTTGGTTGCTTGGTTTTATAAAGTCCATGCTTTTTAGTTCCCTGTCCTGCTGTTATCGATTTGACTTTGGTCTTACTCCGTGCCTATTTCCATCGGTTCCCTGTTTTACATTATGGTTTATTATATTTTTATTTTACAGCACCATCCTTTGGTTATCAATGCTCTGCACTTGCTGTCCCCTCTGGCACATGATGCTTCCCCAAGCTCAGAAAAGAGGTCCCTTGTGAGGATGGGCTGGCTCTGGGCAAGACGGTGTGCAAGAAGTTTCACCCCCACGCATCATCTTCCCAGAACATTCATGCCCCTGCAAGACAACCAGGCAGCTGAATGGCTGACAGTGACTCAGGAAGGGGGGACTCTGTAGCAGGAGCTTCAGAGCGCAGGGCAGGCTGCATGGAAGGCGTCTGAGGGCAGCATTTGGTCTCCAAGATGCCCAAATGCCCTCTAGGCTGCAAGGCAGATCTTTCCTTCACCTGCTACCTTATTCTTTTGTAAGTGGAGAATATAGAGATTGAACCTGAGACAGCCTGCCTGCAGAACTCCTATTGTGAAGCTGAGACCCTTCTCTTCCAGGCAGGATGTTAAGCTCCCCCCCCCCCCCCCCCCAAATGAGAAAGCAATAAAAAGAGATGCTCCTGGATGTGGTGGGAGAAACCCCGATCTGCCCTTGAAATATTAAACAGAGGAGACCTTGTGCAGAGTGAAGCAGATGTGATCATGCTAGGCACAAAACGTTCTTGAGTAAGTCGCACCAAAAGGTATTAGGGAAAAATTAAGAGCTCTCTTATCTTTCTCTGGCACAGAAGAACCAGTTGCCCAAGCCAGCTTTAATATTCAAGCAGGCAACCGTCCTCTTTAGGCCTGCTGTGCTAAAGGTTCAAGGACTATGGAGGAATCACATACCTGCTTAAGATGTTTTTGAGATCCTGAGAATGGGAGAGAGAACAGAAAGTGAGATCATGCTAATCATTCAAAACAATTTCTGAGCTTACTTCCCTTTGAACAGGGACTTTCCAGATGATGTTTTGTATGAGGGAGTCCCTTGCATCTTTTTCACATAGCTTTCAACTGAAGCCCTTTAATTACTTATGCACAGGTGACATAAAATGTCTCACTGTACAGGTTCCTACTTACTAAAGTCTGTTTTCCCCCGTAATGCTAACAGTGGATGCTTCCAGAGGAGGTTTTCATTGGACTACCCTGATGCATGAAATGAGGCTCTTGTGTTTTTACTCCACTATTTCTGTCTTTTTTCTTACTTTGTGTGGGGGGGGGGGATCTGTTAAGATAGAAAGAAAAGAGTAGATCATCTGGAAGCACCTAAGGACACCTACTGCCCATTTCTCTGAGTGACTAGAAGTTGTTGTTGTTGTTACATTCCTACACCAGCCATAGCCAAAGCTCTTGAACAGTCCACAACATTTAAGTCACCCATCCAGATTTCAACCAGGCCTGACCCTGCTTAGCTTCCAGGATTAGGCAGGATCAGGCACTTCAGGCTAGAGCTAGCAGTAAATGCATTATTTTTTCTTTGGACGAGAGGCATTGCGGTGCTTTTGCTAACATGTCCTTTGTCTAGAAATCTACAGCTTCTTCAAGGAAGCAGATCTGGTACCTGACAACCCATGCTCAGAAAAAGACCCGCAACCTCAACATTCCTTCCTTCTACCCACCCACAGTGGTGGAAGACCATCCCCTGCAGATTTGCCAGGGCTCTGTGAGCTCCAGTTAATTCAGGCAAGAAAAACCCAAGGTCATGTGAAGTGAAAAGATGGCTTCACTTAATCAGTGTCCCTGGGGTCAGGCCTTTTCTAGTTTGAGCCTGAGTGTAAGAAAAATCCATAAGAATTCAAAAGAAGCTTTGGGGGTAACTTCATACCATTCAACCACTTGCCTAGTTGTGACACTTCTTGATTTCTCAGAGGAAAAACCCATGTCCTCACCTGGAGGAATTTGCTCATTGGCTGCTTATGCTTCTCTTCGATCTCACTGAGGAGGTCGCTAAGGCTGGAAATCTCCCTGGACAGCCAAGAAGTGATTGTCTTCTCTTCCTTTATCACATCCTTCTCCAGCTCTTCCAGCTTACCCAGCAAGAGTTCTTCTTGATTGTCCAGAAACTGGTGCAGCCTCTCGAATTCAGACACAATCTTCTTCCCTTCATTGTCTAGCTTTTCCTTTAATGAGCAGGTTAAAAACAGAGGTTGGGCAGGACAACAGAAATACACATACAGCCATTCCCAAGCACAGCAAAAGGACCCAGGAAGCACCCCAGTGTATGGAGAAAGGATCACGTTATGCTTTAGGTAAATATCCGTGGTCATGACAAGAGAGGATGGTGCACCATCCAGATTGCTAGACCACCGTTCCTTAGACACACGAGCAAATGTATTCATAAAATCAGTTAAGAGAGATAAGTAATCCCTAAGCTGTCACAATCAGGGACTTTTAATGTTATAATGTTATACATAATGTTTTAATGTTATATCTATGCATAGCCACACTTCAAGCTCTATGTGTAGCCTGATGTGCCTGAGCCTGCCTAATTTTGGAAGCTAAGTAAGGCCAGTCCTGGTTAGAATCTGGATGGGAGACTTGAGACCTTCATGAAGCAGGGGGTTGGACCAAATGGTCTTCCAGGCCTCTTCCAAATATGGTTCCATCAGCAAAGGGCCATAGCTCAGCAGCAAAGCACATGCCTTCCCAGGTTTGATCCCTGACAGCTCCATGTAAGGCCAGGAAAGAACCCTGCCTGAAAACCCGGAGAGCCCCTCAGCGCCAAGAGGGCAAGGTGCACTAGTGATCGGATGCTGTGCAAGGGGCCGATCCAAAAACGAAAGCCACAACAGAGCATCAGAAAGAGCTCTAGGGAACTGGGACGGGACATCTTGCATGGCGTGCGATGACACGATTGCGACCATTTCCTAAAGCGAGGTCAGCTGAGTGAACTGCAACATTGGATAAGGACTCTACTTGAGAGTGAAGACAGATATAGCATGAAGAGAGAGCTTGTAGCAGGTTCCTTAGCCATAGGAACCAATTCAGCATCTTTCTGGCCTTCCAACTAATGTGGCAGCTTTGCATAGTAGTGCCCAACCCCTATGGAGTGGAGCAGGGGAGTAACTGCCACGGGAATGTTTCTCTTCATCCCCCCTTAAAGCAGTGAACTTAAAGCTGTCCAGAGAGCTTCATGGCTATGGGAGCAGGATACAAGTGTTGCAAGAAAATACATAAATAAAATGGCAAAACATTTCAAGGCCTGTAGGGCAGTCAGTTCAGGCTTGTACACAGTTGGCTTCTGTCCCAGATTTGCAATTCTTCCCCCTCTCCCCTCAGAACACAACCCTGGAGAAAAAAAGATAGGATTGGAATGGAAACGGTGGAGGTACTTCCGGAGCAGCCCTGATGCTCTACAAATGTAACATCTGCCTTCCCCCTGTGAATGATATGGCCAAGGGAGGGGTTGTGGCTGAGAGAGTGTGGCACCCCTTGTCAGTATAAAGCAGACTCCAAAAGGTGAGGTTCTTGACTTGGAAGATAACATTTTTAAACTATATTTGTATGGTTGTCCAATAAAACATATTCTCTAAGCAAACTGGCTCTAGGATATTTTTGACCATCTACAGCAGGACCTCCTAACATAGAAACACAGAAATTAAGCAAGTCAGAAGGGGTCTCCTGGGTCATTTAGTCTGAGCTCCGACTCCAGCCAGCTGCATTCATGGCATGCCTACCATGTGCAACCTCACTCACTAAGAGGCTGTTGGACTACAACATTCATCCTCCTCTGCTAGCATAGCTACTGGTCAGGGTGAAGGGAGTGGAACAGCCGAGGTAGTGGAAGCGAGGGCCACTGAGGTGGGTTATGGGACCCAGTGGAAAAATGCCTGGCGCTTTCTCCCAGAGATTATGGAAAGTGCTCCTTGGAGAGGAGCGCCTGGCACTGAGTTTATATTCTTTTCGGCGCCAGGTCAAACCTTTTTATTTAATCACTATTTTAAAAACATTAATATTTTGATTTTGATTTTGTCCTTTATGTAAATTTTATTGAATTATGTGATTTATGTGAATTTTTATTGAATTGTGATTGAATTATGTGATCACAAAATACTTGTGATTTTATTGTATTTCAGTCTTAAGGATTGTTAGCCATCCCGAGATGCCAAGGCATAAGGGATGGCATACAAAAGTTTTAAATAAATAAATAAATAAACAAACCACCCAAGCCTGTGGCTGGAAGCATTAGGAGTATCACAGAGGGTGCTGGCAATGGCCCCTCTGTGACTCATTATTCCTGCCTTCATGATGAGATGTGCTACTGCACCTGTCATGACCTTCAGACACCAAATGCTGGGAGCTCCTGCTCTGGCGGCAACACAACCAAGAGGCAGGTGATGGTTAACAGAGATGTGTTGGTGCATCAGCTTGGCAGAGGTGGGGGAAGCAGCCTGCCAAGTTTGTTCTGAGATAAAAGTTGCTAGAAGAGCAACAGACTTTCCTTCTATGTTTCCTGGCAGTTATTGCAAGACACGCTGTCCATTTGAGAAGGTAATCTTGGGGCTTTTGTTACACATGAGTATATGCGCTTGCAGGTAAGGTGCCGTAGCTGACCCTTGAGAGGCCAAAGGTTTCCCAATCCTGCTTTACGACAATAAACCAAGGCAGAACTAGCAAGAACTTCTCCTAAGTAAGCATAAAAGCCCTCTGTGGTTGGAAAAGGAGACTGGCACATGTACCAACTGCTGAAAAGTTAGCAGTGGGCCAGGCACTTCCCTGGATGCACAATTACTGTGTTGCTCTTGCACGCATGAATTGCACGCAGGCAAAGCTGCGGCACCAAGCCGTCCCAAGGAGAAGCAGAAGAAAGAGCTGCTTCCTTCTCTTCCTCCTGAAAATGAACCAGCCTTGACATCAAGCACACAGGCTTACATTCAGAGACACAAGCACACCCACTTCAAATTCCCTATGGCACTAATCCCAAATTCCAGTGCTGCAGTGAGTGACAAAGAAAGCTGCCTTCCCAACTTCTTCCTGCCATCCAGACATACGAGCCCCATCTAGGCCAACAGCCATAGCAATTCCTATAGCCTTACTCTTTAAACTCACTCGTGCCAATAGGTCTCCCCACCAGCGCTTCTCCCTGGCAGGGCTCCTGCGCCTTTAACTGGTGCGTCACCCTGCAGATGTAGTCCTCCCAACCACTGGCTATTCACGCTGGGGGAAAAAATATCTGCTCATGTTCTTTCTACTGATGAGCTGTTACAGGCACAGATGGAGAAGAGCAGGAGGGAGAGGGCAACCTTCCCCGTCTACCCTTTGATTTACCAGAGATTTCCTGCTTCTTCCCTCTTCTGCCAGCTTCAGTGCCTGGAGCGTTTCTCTCCTTTGCTTCCAAGTCTGCAATTCCATCTGAAATTGTTCCTTTTGGACAGAAAAATGATTGAACTGGGATTTGGGGGGTTGTATGGGGAGAGGAGAAAAGGAATCTCAAATCGTTCGATGCAATTCAGCCCTGTCCCATTTCCCGGTCTCCAACACGCCTTATAACGGTGGCGCTGTCGATCCTCGCTCGACAATCGCAGTGATCCAAGTTATACTTTCAAGGAACGGCTTCGACTCGCAGCGTCTTCGCGGGCCAATCCCACCGTCCGCGCCTGGGTCACCAACCAGCGCGCTGCGAAGGCGCCCTAGGCTGCGCGCCCGGGCACCGGCCGCGTCTCTCGGCTTCCGCCATCCCCGCCCACTCTCCCACCGCAGGACAACCCCCTACCTTGTATTCCTGGGCCGCTTCCTCCATGGGAATCACGGTGTGGCGCCGGTGCTCACTGGACAGACTGCACACCAGGCAGATGGGGGTCTGATCCTCTTTGCAGAAGACTTTCAGAAGTTCCGCGTGTCTCTCGCACGCCCTCCCGTCCTCCAGCGCGTCCAGATTCAGGCATTTGACAATTTCGACGATTCTCGCCAGATGCTGGTTCTCCCTGGAGCTCTTCCGCTGGCCGCTTTCTCCGCACTGAGGGCAGGAGACATTTGCCTCGAGTTCCCCCCAGCGCTGCGTAACGCAGGCTTGGCAGAAATTGTGGCCGCAGTGGAGGCACACGGGGTCTTTGAAATACTCCTGGCATAAGGAGCACAAGGCTTCCTTGCTCAGCCGGCCCAGCAGGACGCTTGCGTCCATAATTCTCGCCTCCCGGAAGGCAGAACTTGAATTTCACTTTCCTTTTCCCACCTGGATGTGTTGCTGTTTAACCCATTCCCTTCCTCCCCTGGATCGGCTGAGGCTGGGTTTGAGGCAGCGAGTTCCTGCGGATGGTAAGGAGGAAGTTGGGCTTGTTTGCGATATAATTGCGCAGGACATTCAACTAAATCTTGATCCTGAGATCTGGGTTCAGGATCGGAGCTTGCTTTTCCTCCGAGTGGAAGGACCTGTGAGGGAGCCCAACCACATATAAAGTATGAGAATGGTGATAGATGGTCCTCTCTCTCTCTCTCTCTCTCTCTCTCTCTCTCTCTCTCTCTCTCTCTCTCTTTTAGTGACTTTAAAGCAGCAGCGGGGTGCTCTGATTTTGACTGGGGTGATGGTGCAGTGGTCCCTGGAAGAGGACATATACATCTTTTTCCCACACCGTGGATGCCGTCTGAATCATCCCTCTCTCTCGGGATGCTATAGCCACGCCTCCCACGGATCCAGGTCTGATCAAGCCAGCCCAGTCTTTCCTGTTCCGATTGGCAAAAGGGCTCCCAGGTCTCAAGCAGAGGATCTTTCCTATTATTCGCTACCCAGCCTTTTTAAGCAGGGGTGCCAAGGTGTGCACAGGTGTGTGCCAGGTTATTCAAAGGGAGGGGAGTTACTGCTTGCTTTTCTTACTATCCCAGTGCCAGCTGCTCAAAACAAAGTTAGAGTATCCATGGCTGCCTTACAGTGTTTTGTTTCTTTTGAAACTCAGGAAATCTGACTTGCAGATCTGTGAGGCATGTGGTTTGGCTCTTGCCAGAAAATCAAACCAAAAATCTTTCTCACAGTCATAGGCATGGGATAAACAAACGAGATTAATTTAGAAACCTGCATGTGTTGTTTACTTAAACTTGTCTACATTAAAATGCACATTACAAACATTATCAGTATGTTTGAATAAGTTCCTTAAAGGACCTGTGTGTATAAGGAAGCTTTTAATTGCTTATTTTATTTTGCTATTTGAAACCCATTTGCTTTCATAGCTAATTGGTCCTCTAACACTGCAGAGAGAGCTCACCTTCTAGTTTTCCTTCTGATGAGGAGCTTATGGGAATGTAGGGCTGGGCTAAGCTTCTCAGTGGAGCTAGTGTGGGAGTGGGACTGGGGCCCACACTGGCTTCTGGCTCCCAGCTTTGCCTGGCTGCAGCTTGCTTGGACCTGGCCAGCTAATGCATTAATGACAGGCAAGGCTCAGTGGATTTCTTCAAAGGGCAGGTTGCTTCCAGGTAAGTATAGCACTGCCACCATAGTACAGTGAAGCAACATGTCCTCAGTGTTTCTTATATAATCCTAATTATGTCCCAGGCTTGTAACAAAACATATGGATTTTCACAATTTAAATATTTTAGTCTTTCCATTTCTCTTGTCTTAAACCCTTCACTATGTTTTAAAATTGTACTTTTTTTTTTACTTTGGTTTTTACTTTCCTTTTATACTGTCACATTAAACTTTTAGTAGTGTACTTTCTGGTGTATTTTATGATTGTAATCTTTGTGAACAACCCAGAGAGTTTCAGCTATTGGGCAGCATAGAAAAGTAATAAATAAATATTTCTTATTGCAGTTCTAACCCAGCTGGTTAGTGTTTAGAATAATATTTTTGTCTACTTAAAGGCTTCTGTGCTTTGTGTCTGCATCTTCCATGTTGAGTCTGTAGCATCCATCCTCTGAAGGCAATTATAGGTGGCCTATAAATATATGTAAGTAAATGAATAACTTTTATGTGATCTGACTCAGTGAGTGTAGAAGAGTCAAAGAACAGACACATGCCCTCCTTGGCAGCCTTCTGTTGCTAATTAATTAGTTGTCAACATGTAAGCTGGGCCAAGAGCTTGTTAGTGGCACCTGCCTGTACCAACACTCCTTCGAGGCAAGCTCAGTTAGACCAGCCCACAGTTTTAACATTATCAAGCATTCATAACGCCTGTTGCACAGCAATGTTCAGGTTAGGCTACTGATAGGAAGAGGACCATATGCCCAGCCTAGGGCCAACAACAGTATGTAGTGGCAACTGCTAATTAAAATTGGTTACTGACTAGTAGCTGTGCTGGTAAACAACTTGTCTCTGTCAACCGGACGGAGTCCTTTGCCTGCCACTGGGCCACGGATCTCTCAGGCAGCAGACTGAAGCCAGCCTCGCAGTCCAGTTTGCGCCAAGTGCCGTGAGTCGCTTGCTGCTAAATGCCCTGTAAACGAGCTGGCTTGGACTTTGCATTTCATTCCCTTGGAAACCCAGCAAACCCAGTCAGCTCCCTGCAGGGGGCCAGCAAGGGAAACCTTACTGCACAACTTGGAAGAAACTAAGCTTGTTAGTGACTGGACTGAAGGCAACCAAGGGGCCAGAGTATACAAGTTCACCCATGCAAGATAATAAAATAATTAATAAAGAATTCACATTCTAAACCAAATTACCTGTGGTGAATCAAGAAGCCTGAAGTGAAGTATTTACACAACCCAGGAGAAAACAGAATATAGTGTGCAATATTATATCGTCGTGGCAATAAGTGTTGAAGAACGTGATCTCTGCTGAAGCCAACCTGCGCCACCCACTGTCACCTGTTCCTGTTCCAAGGAAGCACTTGGGACCATGTCCCGCTTTACATATTTCTCCAGAGAGCCACCTGTCAGGCTTAATCTGCCAGTTCACAAGCACTCTACAGACAAGTAGTGCTGATAAACATCTAGAGGAAGCCACCCTTTGGAGTGGGCCACTGAGAGACAGTTTTGCTGTGCTCTGTTCACCAAGCCTGGGCAGAAAGAAAACTGCAGGGCCATCACTGCCTCTGCTGTGCCCTCACCCTGCATTTTATCTAAAGGGCTGTTTTCAGCCATCTGTTAGGGCAGATGAAGCAGGAAGGAGGCTGGGACATGGTCGTCTGGCTGTAAGGGGGCATGGCAGGGTGAGGGTCAGCATTTGGAGATGGAGGATCTTGCGATCTGACTCCAAAAAATCTTGTGGTTTCTCAGATAATATCAGCAGAGTATAGGAGGGCACCTTAAGCTAGGAGGCACCTGCCCAATCCTATATCCCTGTAAATTCCTGACCAGAGGCAAAACTGCAAGTATAGCCAATGAGTTACTAGAGAGCTAACTAGGGGATGTATACAAGGAATAAGCAGCAAAGGGATTTCAAATATGAAGTAATAGGAGAAACAGTACTTTTTACAGTTATCATACTTGGCTCAACAATCCTGCAAGCGAGAAGGCTCTTGGAATTGTTGTAGGTCACAAGCAGAATATGATTCAACAATGTGATGTGGCTGTGAAAGGGCAAATGCTATTTTAGGCTGCATTAAGATAAGTAACACTTCCAAATTCTGTAGTTTCCCTCTACTGAGCTCTGGTGAGGACTCATCTGGAGTACCGTGTCCAGTTCTGACCACCACAGTTTAAGAAAAATGCAGACAAGCTGGAAAAGGTTCAGAAGAGGGCAAGAAGGAAGATCCAGGGACTGGAAACCAAGCCCTGTGAGGAGAGATTGAAAGAACTGGGCATGTTTAGCCTAGAGAAGGGAAGTCTGAGGGGAGAGAAGTTAGCACTGCACAAGTCCTTGACAGTTGTGAAGGCCAGAATCTCTTCTCCATCCTCCCAGCGTGCAGGACATGGAATAACAGCCTCAAGTTACAGGAATCCAGATTCCAACTAGATATCAGGAAATAAATTCCTGACAGTTAGAGGAGTATGACAACAGAACCAATGACCTGGGGAGGTGGTGGGCTCTCCCGCACTGGAGGCATTCAGGATGCAACTGGGAGGGAGTCCTGCACCGAGCAGGGGCTTGGCCATGATGGCCTTCTTGGCCCCATCCAGTTCTGCTCTTCTACGACCATGAAAGCAGCAGAGGCAGGTTGGTGCCGCAGGCATAACATTGTCTACCCCTGTGTGAACTTATACTGAAGGATGCACATTCAGAAAGAATTACCATAAGTGAAATAGAAATCCATCTCTCCATAGGGAATGCTGTGACTTGGGTTCTGCCCTGTCCACTGTCCAGGTTCAGGATGTGGTGGAGCAACTCCAAGGCTCAGCTACTCTTCCTTCCGATAGCTTTTTACCTTTAAAGCAACTTGGCTTGGATAGTCCTTTGGACAGAAGGCCATCCCCTACGAATTCAGACACACATCCTCCCCGAGAGCAGAGCCAGCTCTGAAGCACACAGCTGTACTCAACTCCTACTAGCAAACTGGATCTCCAAGTAGAAAACAATAGAATAGGGAGGACCAGAGATCTGTCCAAAAAAATTGGAGATATGAAGGGAACATTTCATGCAAAGATGGGCATGTTAAAGGACTAAAATGGCAGGGACCTAACAGAGGCAGAAGAGTTTAAGAAGAGGTGGCAAGATCACACAGAAGAACTATACAAGAAAGAGCTTAACATCCCTGATAACCACGATGGGGTGGTGGTCACTGACCTCGAGCAAGACATCCTGGAATGTGAAGTCAAATGGGCCTTAGAAAGTCTGAGCAACAACAAAGCTAGTGGAGGCGACAGTATTCTGGCTGAGCTATTCAAAATCCTAAAAGACGATGCAGTAAAAGTGCTACACTCAATATGCCAGCAAATTTGGAAAACTCAGCAGTGGCTGCAGGATTGGAAAAGGTCAGTTTACATTCCCATCCCAAAGAAGGGCAATGCCAAAGAATGTTCTGACTACCACACCAATGCACCCATTTCACATGCTAGCAAAGTGATGCTCAAAATCCTACAAGCCAGGCTCCAGCAGTATGTTGACCGAGAACTACCAGAAGTACAGGCAGGGTTTCAAAGAGGCAGAGGAACTAGAGATCAAACTGCCAACATACGCTGGATCATGGAGAAAGCTACGGCGTTCCAGAAAAACATCTACTTCTTCATTGACTATGTTAAAGCCTTTGATTGTGTGGATCACAACAAATTGTGGCAAGTTCGTAAAGAGATGGGAGTACCAGACCATCCCATTTGTCTATTGAGAAACCTATATGTGGGCCAAGAAGCAACAGTGAGAACTGGACATGGAATCACTGATTAGTTCAAAATTGAGAAAGGAGTTCAGCAAGGCTGTATACTGTCGCCCTGCCTATTTAACTTATATGCAGAGCACATCATGAGAAATGTGGGGCTAGATGAATCACCAGTTGGAATTAAGATTGCTGGAAGAAATATCAACAACCTCAGATACGCAGATGATATCACTCTAATGGCAGAAAGCGAAGAGGAACTAAAGAGCCTCTTGATGCGGGCGAAGGAGGAGAGCACAAAAGTTGGCTTGAAACTCAACATTAAGAAAACTAAGATCATGGCATCTGGTCCTCTCACTTCCTGGCAAGTAGATGGGGAAGAAATGGAGGTAGTGACATATGTTATTTTCCTGGGCTCCAAGATCACCGCAGATGGGGACTGCAGTCAAGAAATTGAAAGACGCTTGCTCCTGGGGAGGAAAGCTATGGCAAATCTAGACAGCATACTAAAAAGCAGAGACATCACCCTGCCAACTGAAGTGTGTATAGTCAAGGCTATGGTTTTCCCAGTTGCAATGTATGGCCGTGAAAGTTGGACCATAAGGAAGGCTGAGTGCTGAAGAATTGAGGCCTTTGAATTGTGGTGCTGGAGGAGACTCCTGCGAGTCCCTTGGACCGCAAGGCGATCAAACCGGTCATTTCTAGAGGAGATCAACCCTGACTGCTCTTTAGAAGGCCAGATACTGAAGATGAAACTCAAGTACTTTGGCCACCTAATGAGAAGGAAGGACTTCCTGGAGAAGAGCCTAATGCTGGGAACAATAGAT
Organism: Varanus komodoensis; assembly: GCF_004798865.1. Taxonomy (NCBI): domain Eukaryota; kingdom Metazoa; phylum Chordata; class Lepidosauria; order Squamata; family Varanidae; genus Varanus; species Varanus komodoensis. The sequence continues at coordinate 20,943,687 of NW_025336347.1, read as the reverse complement.
GGCAAAAGAAGAAGGGGATGGCGGAGAATGAGGTGGCTGGATGGAGTCCCTGAAGCAGTCAGTGTGAGCTTAAGTGGACTCCAGGGGATGGTGGAGGACAGGAAGGCCTGGAGGAATGTTGTCCATGGGGTTGCGATGGGTCGGACATGACTTCACAACTAACAGCAACATTTGTGAGGGGAACTATCGTTAGGCTTAGTGGGAACCCCAGGTTTGCAGCAGTACAAAACTGCTGAGAAGAAAAGCCAAAACCAGTAGAAATGGAACAGAGAATCCCAGAAGAAGGGTTGACTGGCTGAATCCTTTAATCACAGCTTGGCTGCCAGATGCAAAAGAGGACAAGGCTCCCAGACTCTGAATTTCTGTGAAGAAGAAATCTTAGCAGCTGCAGCTATGTTCCCTCTTGCATATGACCACCCAGCTGAAGAGGGCACAATACACTACAACCTGTTACTTCTGTTGCACAGTCCTGTTTGTCTCGCCCAGTCTTTCTTTAATTCAGGTCTTGCTTCTGCTGATTTCCACCATGGGCTTTGAGATGACAATACGTATGCTGAGAGCTGGACACACTACCCTCTCTCCAGAAGGATGCAAATTAACCATGAAGAAGAGCCTTTATTAAACGAAGGCCTTGCATACTATTTTTCAAATAGACATTATGAAATGTTTTAGGAAAGCGGAAAAAAATGGTGCAACAAGCTAATAGACTCAAACTTCTCAAATAGGTTCCTGCTTCAAGTCAATCTTCCCTCGAGTCGCTTGTCACCGTTCTCTTCTTTCCATGCTGGCAAAGTGGTTCAGGAAGAGAAGACCCACAGGGAGATTCAACAAGGTGCTGAGCATTGCAATGTATTTCCTTGGGATGGAAAGCATGCAGGACCTGCTACCGGTAAAATGGCTGAATTGCTGGTGTTCTTGCAGCACTAATGGTCTAAGAGTGGTTTAGAAAGTGGTCCCAGAGGCCAAACATGATGGAAAGGAAACATCCTTCGGCTTAGGAAAGCGAGCACTGAAGAAAAGACCTTGCTTGCTGATCTTTTTTCACATTTGCTAGACAAAGAGAGGAGACAGAAAAGGCGTTAGAGACAAAGTTGCACCTGGAGGCCTCCACCTCCCGGAAGCCACGCTGCGGCTGGGACCCTGCTTGGAAAGACCTCCGTCTGATCTGGGACCAAAACTGCTTCTTTGCTGCAAGTCGGAAAGTATTTGGCAAGAGGTTTCTATCTTTTCACATGAGGTATTACTCCCAGTATTTGTGGAAATGAAAAGAGGATGCTTGACCCTCGGTGACATCAACAATACAGTGGTACCTTGGCTCACAAACTTAATCCGTTCCAGGACTCTGGTCATGACCTAAACTGGTCATGAGCCAAGTCAAATTTCCCCATAAGGTTCAATGTAAAGAAGGTTAATCCATTCTGTAACTACTTTTTTAATCAGAAAAAGATGAAGCAAAATGGCAACAACAAAGCTCGTGGCCATCTCCCCCTCACTCCCGCACCCCAACCACAAGCGTGGCCATCTTCCCACCCCACAGCATGACTGCAATTGCACCCGTCATCCCTGCAGGTGCCCGTCATCCCGGCGCACTGCAGGCACGCTGGAGGAAGGAGAGCCGGGCGCAAACGGTGCGCTGGGGGTGGGGAGGTGGCCGCGATCACAGTTCCATTCATGCAGGGAAGGGGTGCCTGATCAGAGGTGCGCTCCTGCAGGAAAGACAGGCGGCATCTCAGCCATCTCCCCCGCGGCTTTGCTTTGCTGCTCCCGTCTTTCCTGCAGCAGCGCACCTCTGATCACGCACGCCTTCCCTGCATGAAAGCAACTGTGATTCATGATCAGAGGCGCGCAGCGGCACGAATGACAAGCGGATTCTCGGCAATCTCCCCCACGGCTCTGCTTTGCTGCACCCATCTTTAGTGCAGCAACACGCCTCTGACCACAGAAATTTGGGTGGAACACCACCCAAAGCAGTGTTTGCAACCCAAGTAAAAAATTTTCAGTAATTTTTGTTCATGACCCAATTTGTTCGTGACCCAAGGTGTTCGTGAGCCGAGGTACCACTGTATTAGGAGATTGTTGAGGTTTCCCATACCCAAAGTTTGTAGGAGGAAAGAGAACACACACACACACACAGAGAGAATAAAGAAAAGTGAGTGTAAAGCCCTCATGCATATGGAGAATAATCTGGAAAGTCATGGGCACATGCTAGAAATTCTTACCGATTCTATGCATGTTCACTCAAAGGTAAGCCCCTCTCCATTCCATGGGGCCCACCCCCAGGCGAGTATGCATAGAAGGGCAACTTTTGTGTTCTGTTCTTTGCTGTGCCCTCATGGTAATGTCTTTCTCCCTCCTTTGGGTCTCCATTTCAGTCTTTTTCCTGGCTCTTCAGACGCAGCACTAGCGCCCCCTTCTGCTCAGTTTTTAGTGGCCGTGTCAGGGAAGAGTGACAGGCCTCTGCCTAAGCCCTGGTCCATCCTTGGTTGCATGGAAGATGTCGCTGCAACCGCGGCTCAGCTGGAACTCCCCTGACCTGCCCCTGCTGTCCCGACCTGCAGCCTCAACCCGGTAGCCACTTGGGTGGTTCAGTGACAAAAGAAACCCGCTTACAGTGGGAATGGGGTGGGTGCCAGGGGCTGGGGAAGGACACCAAGGGCCAGTCTGCACCACCCAACACCTTGCGGATTATTCAGCCCACAGTGGGCTGCAGCGTGCGCAGCTGCCGTTTTGACAATGCAGCCCCCAGTGGAGGGGATCTGGCGTTGCACCGTATCACAGGAGCCCAGCCGTCAGGGTTTCTTCAAGCCTTCAGCAGCCCTCGCACAGTCCTACCAGTAAGCCAGGAGGACCTGGCTTTGTTGATGGCAGCTCACACTTTAAATTTACATCCCCAGCATTTCTAAGAAAGCACTGAATTAGGAGTGCTAGAAAGTACTGTGCCCTCTCTTGGAATTTCCCACAGGCACAAACAATTGATCAGTAGAAATCAGAAGGCGGAAGATGGTTGGCAGGACATGAAGAGGAATATGATCCCCTGCTAATGTTTGCAGAAGCTGCTGTTATGCACTGGAATCTGCAAAAAGGCAAGCAAGCAAGGTGAACAAACAAAATTTGCAACCATTGCTTACTTCCTGCTGAGTGTCTGAATACAACTCCCCCTGTGCTCTTGTCCTCATCACTAAAGGGCCCTAAGAATAAGTAATAGAAAAAATAAGAATACAAATAGAAAGCTGAAGAGGTCAAGAAAGGGCTCCAAAAGGATCTGGGGTGGCCAGCCCCCCACAGCCCCCTTCCCCCAGCTCAGTGTGACCCCAGCAAAGCCACATGTCCTCTTCACGGCTTACTACCGTTCCCCGCAGGCTCTGGAGCAGGTGCTGAAGGCTTTCCACTGCAGAAGTCCAAAGGCTGCCAAGGGCACTCCTTGTCTCCTGGGTTTTGCTGCGGATAGTGATTTCCAGCTGGGTCAACAGGGTGCATTAGCTTTCTCCTTTTTGCAGCAAGAGAACTGGACTCGTCTTTCTCCACTTTAAAGGGTGAAGCATCTAAATAAAGGACACAGGACACACGACATCTCAAGGGGCAGGACTAACGGCTGCCTCCTCTTAGTTCTACTTAGTGAAAGGGTTGTGGGGTGAGGTTAGGGGTATAAAGGCAGTCTTATAAAGGCACTTGTTCCAGGCCAGCTGTTATTTATTTACTTACTAAGTCCTGCCTATATCTTGTAAAGAACTCACCGTGGCTTACACTGTACAATCCTCCTCTGCCCTCACAACAACCCTGTGAGGTAGGTGAGGCTGCGAGTCAGTGATTGGCTTAAAGCCACTCAGCGAACTCCATGGCTGAGTGATGTCTAGAAGCAGGCCCCCCTGAAGCTCAGTCCACTCCTCTGACCGCTACTCAGCACTGTCTTTTCTTAAAGGTTATAATCAGCACTTTGATAACCAATTTGTTTCAGGGCTAACTTCACAAAAGAAGTGAGTTATGCTCAGAGGGTTTGGCTGCTGCCCTTTGTTTCCAAGCCAGCCTCAAAGACAATCCAATATACAGTGTATTTCAGGAGTCAGGTCAGAGATAACTAGAGGCTGGGCTATTGTGAGGAGGCCCAAACACAGTGCTTGTAGTGGCAGCCACCTGGGCTTCCCCAGGGAGCATCAGGCCCAGGAAAACTCCCAGGCTGTTTGCCTGATCTCTGAAGAGGAACGATCCCCTTTAGAGATCAGGCTGATTGCATCAGTCCCCCACAAATCCAGGACTGATGCAATGGTACCCCCTTTTCCCCCCAGCCCACAAACTTTCATCTTATCTAGACAACATTTTAGTTAGTTTATTCAGAAGATGTATAAGCCATGTTTTAGGGTAAGCCCTCCCACGGTGGTGCACAACTAAACTGAACACAACAAAATGATGATAAAAGGGTTTTGTAAGAACAAAAGATCAGAATGAGCACCACCAAAAAGCAGCAGGTGCTGCTTCACTGCCACCCCTGTCCAATTCGAAGCCGCACCAGCTCCTCATCTGTCAGCTTACTGGTGACAAGGCAGCCCAAAGCTCTGGGTGATGCTACCCAACTGCTTCAATTGGATATTGAAAAGCATACAAGATCAGGCGGGACCCTGAGGCACCCCACACGTCTAAGGCCCTGGGGTGCCACAGAATTCACTCCGCATCTGTGATCTGTGCTTCAGCCAGAACTGGAGCCACTGCAACCCAAAGCCCCTGCCCAAAAGGATGCCGCAATCCATGGTGCCAACACCACCAGGCATCCAGGACAGAGAGGGCTGCATTCCTGCCATCTCATCTCCGGCAAATGTCATCCACACAGTCAAGGCCGCTTCTGTCCTCAGACATGGTGGGAATCCTCGACGATGTGCACAACTGCCTTCACACTCAGCTTGTGCCCCGTGGTCGTGGAGCACGGGACACATGTGCAAAACATGCTGTTGTGTTCAAAGATGCTTGTAACAAACCCCACATTACAGAGAAGTCTCAGCAGACAAATGCTACCTGTTGATGTTGGCACATGCTTTGGAGAGTCCAGCTGAACTTTTCCCAGTTCCAAAGCCAGAATATCTAAAGAAAGAAGAAAGAGTCATTTTATGAGCACAGAGGAGAGAGTTTTGACACTTTGTAGGAGCAAAACAGCCCACCCTACAAGCAGGCAGGCACAACTTGTCATGGCTGCCTTAAAAACAGAGGCTTTAGTTTCTGGTATATAATCTGATAGGCCCCAGAAGAAAGCTGAAAGTCACAGCTTCAAAAAATGTGCATAGGGTTGCTGGCTTTAAAAAATGAATCAATTGGCAAGTGAGGTTAGATTATTGTAAAAATGTGAAGTTCTAAGCTGCTTTGAAGGCTCAAAGATCACAGTGGCAAGATACAGATTTCTGACATAAGTACAGGTCAGCTTTAATGTGTGAAAAACAAAAGTGTGTCTATAGGCTCCCATGCATGTTGGATGCACACAAGTCCTTCTAGATATCCTGAAAACTCAATCAGCCCCTCTCCCTGGTTGGGAATTAATCACAGGAGACATACCCAGATGTACCTTCAATTTTCCGCAGAGTCTGTGCAGTGACAACATTTTGTCTAATCAAAAAATCAAGCCTTTGTTCCAGTTCAGGAAATATTGACACTGGCTTACGTGTCCTGTTTTTGAACCTAAAAGAGGAATAATTGTGCTCAAACATCAACTGGAATGTTATGTACAATTGCCTGTTTTCTTGGCTCTTGTATTCAGAAGCTTAATATTTCACTCTTTATTGTGTGCATTTACACTCACATCCCAGCCTCATTTTCTCTTGCCAAAATCCCAAGGCAACTCACATGGTCATTGTCTTCTCCATTTTATAATTACAACAGTCCTGTGAGGCAGGTTAGGCTGAGAATTCCAGACTGGCCTAAAGTCGCACAGTGGGCTTCGTGGCTGAGTGTGGAATAGGGTTCGAACCGCCTGAGCCCCAGTCCAATCCACCAACCGCTTGCCACAGTGAATCACGCCCCACATTAGTTGCTAGGGGGTGCGTGAAAGGAACTGACTATTGCACACAATGTGATGTCCACACTGTTTCATCTGCTGGCCCAGTGACATCTTCAGCTTAAGAATTCCCTACACTGTGCAGCACAAGTAGAAGGAAGAAGGCAAGTAAATACCTTGTCAAAGTGACGTTCACCTCCTAGAGGGGAGAGAGGGGAGAGTTCAGCATTACATACGAGTGGGAACCGCAGCAACATGGAGGACTTCCACCCAAGTTTCCAGGGACTCATGTCCTCCCAGATATTCTCTTCCCTTTCCCCTTTCCAGTTTTCCATTCCATTCCTACACCCGCCAACAGAAATGCTGCATTCCATATAACATGAAATGCCTGACCCTGCCTAATCTTAGAAGCTAAGCAGAGTCGGGCCTGGTTGAAAGCTGGAAGGGTGACTTAAATGCTGTGAACTGTGAACTTAAATGCTGTGAGCTTTGGCTACAGATGGTATAAAAATGTAATATAATAACAACAATAATAATAATAATAATAATTCTGTAGCTGCAGGCTTGGTCAGTCCTCCTCAAGCTGTACAGAGGGTTGGGTGTATTTGCCCCTTTTCCCTAAAGGCTTTTTTTTGGGGGGGAGGGGGTTAATTTTAAAATAATAAGCTTAGGAGGAAGGGAAATGCAAAGGAGGCTGATTTCTTATACTAGTAAGTGCACGCACTTGACAAATTTACCATTCCATGAACTAATAAAAGTGGATCACTTCCTTATAATTGAATTTCTTACATTTGGTGTTCAAAAAGACAAATTCAATGTGTAACTTTATGCATTCTGGCTATATCCCAAATACTACAGAAGAAATGTGAAAAAAAGTCTCCACTTTCTTTTTGCCATTACACAGCAACTTACATCTTATTTGTTGTTAATAAATGCATAACCACCTCAGTATCACTTATATTGTTACATCCATATTTTAAGAATATTCTTCCGGGACGCTTCCTTTATTTCTCACTTCCGGTTTTCCATTCGATCCCATGCCCTTCAACGGATGCACCTACTGAGCATGCTGAGTCTTCAAGGAGCTGTTTTGGGGGTGGGGCCCCTCTTAGAAGTGGCCCCCAAGGACAAAATTTGCAGGACATTTTAAAAGCCTGAGTTCCCCCTGGCTGGTCAGTGTCTCTCTCTTGTGGATGGACAGCACTTCAAGGCTCAGGGTCTACTTCCAAATAATTTCATTGGGTAACCCTGCCTTCGACTGTGAGGGGTGAAGGAGTCAAACGTTCTCCATACCATGCGTTTTAGAAACCTCTCCACGGTGAGTCCACCATGGGAAGCACTGCCCCTCCAGCCTGCCAGCTTTGGGCCTTCCACAACCATTTTCTGCCCCTCCCCTTGCTCTCTCACTCCTGTTTCAGGAGCTCCTCTCGACGTCTATGCCAATCCAGGACTCTCGTGCACCATGGAAGGAACCAGTGTCATAGTACCTCTGGCTGACCCCGTTTTCCTTCCACCCCTGCGATGATGTGGTCCAGCTGGGAAATGTTCCTTGAAAGCCAGGCAGCTTGCTGTTCCTGTTCCTCCTCAACTGCAGCTTGTAGGAATTTCCACTGGGCCACCTGTACCTGCAGCTGTTCATCAAGAAGCTGACGGGTCTGCTGAAAGGCAGCCGCGGTTTTCTGCATCCCAGACTGTATCATTTCCTGAAACAGATTCCAGAAGGGGAGTGTGCCATTACCAGTAAATAGGCAGAGGGGAGAAATTCTTCCTGCTGGTCAATAGGGATGAGCACCCACCAGAGTCTCCTTGCTCCTTGCTGCTCCCATCGCCTTCAATCCAAGGAGCTTGTCTTTTTCTTTCCTTACTAACTCCAGCTGCACCTGCATTTGTCTCTGAAGAAAGAACAGACATTTTGTGTCACCTTCTCACTCTCTGCCTTCTTCACAGATAAACAGGAAGACACTGAATCACAATGTCAAAATTCAGACTCCAGCTAACTCAACACAGCGCTTTCCTGATGTTGTAAGACTTCAGTTCCCATCATCCCTAGCCAACATGGCTCCCCCTCACAGAAATGCCTCCATTAGCAGTCAGAGGTTGCTTATTCTCCTTTTCTCCTCTGTATCTCTTTCTTTCGTATTATGTCTCATAACTTGTTGGCTTTTATTTTAAACCGTGTGGAATATGCTTGGGCAGGAAGTCAAAGGCACAGGGGACAGAAAATCAGTTTTTCTGATTCCCCGGAGAAGGACTCAGAAAAACAATCAAGGGCAGAAGGGATGGGGAGACTGAAATGTATATAGTAGTTTGAACCACTAAATGAACCGGATCCTGGAAGGTGTCCCCCAGGTATCATTCACATTATAGGCTTAAGTCATAAAAAGCAAAATGCATATGTAGGAGAAAGAAAACTCCATACTCGGCCAGTGAACTCCATTTATGTTTCTGCTGCAACACTTCTGGCTGCTGAAGAGAGACTCCTGTGCCACAGCCAACTGCATGCTTGGTTCTCCCCCCTCCATAATGTTGACCCTTCCCTGAGCCTCCAGCCTGGTTCACCAACACGCCTCAGGCAAAGAAACAAGGAAGGGCCAGAAGGAGCGCTGCACGTGTCGGTCCTGCCATGAGTGAGCCTGGAAGCGCCTGGCGTCAGGGACCACTTTCAACTGACCTTGTAGTCCTGCATGGCCTCCTCCAGGGGAAGCACGGCGTGGTTCTGGTGCTCCTTGGATCTGTCGCACACCACGCAGATGGGCGCTCTGTCGTCCTTGCAGAAGAGCTTGAGGGGTTCCCGGTGCCTCTTGCACACTCCCTCTCCCTTCATGATCAGCTTTGAGACTATTTCCACAATGTTCTTCAGGTCCTGGTTTCGCTGAAGGAATTTCTTCTGGCTGGTTTCTCTACATCGAGGGCAGGAGAAGGACTTTTTCTTCCCCATGTTCCAGTACGTAGTGATACATGAGCGACAAAAGCTGTGGCCACAGTGAATCGAGACCGGTTCTTTGAAGCACTGGAAGCAGATGGAGCAAGAAAGTTCTTCCTGGAGTTGCACGGTTGCCTCCGCACTGGACATGGCGACTCTCACCAGGAAATGTTTTATTTCAGCTGGGTGTCAATATGCTGTTGCAAGACCTGAGGAACGGGTCTTTCGCTGGCAGCTTTCTCTGAACAAGGAAAAAGAATTCTTGGTTTATTCCCAGGATTCATTAAAGTGGAAACAAATCTCTTTAATAAGAGAGAGAGAGATATACTTCCAAACTACTGTCCTGAAGGAACAGATCTGCCAGTCTATTCGTTTTACTTTTTGTTTGCCCAAGACATCAAGGTCAAAGGAAATTAACAATGTGATTCAAATTGGAAGGGAAATGGTGATTCACGCCCTTAGTGGCACACCAATCAACAGGAAGGTCAGACTTCCCTGAGTTGGGAGACAAAGTTCCAGGAGTTCCTAGCAAAATAAAATCCTGGGAGGGTCTAATGGAAAAAAATGTCAAACAGGAAACCTAATTTGCTCCAGAACTTTGGGACAACAGAATAGGAGAGATCAGAGCAACTGTACCCCCCCCCACATAGTTTTTCTATTAGTAGTCATAGAAAAGGTTCTAATTCGCCTGGCACCAACTTTATTTTCATTTCAGTGCCAGGCAAAGACGTTTCTTTTCTCTAACTACTTTTAAGGACAGTCTTAAATTGTTATTTAATTTTGACAGTTGCTCTGCTTACTTGGTATAATTGTGATATCTATTTTTTTCTTGTGATTGGTTTTATTGTTTTTAGTATTTTACTGTAAGCTGTCTAGAGAATCCATCTGGATTAGTGGGTGACATACAAATTCAAAAATAAATATATATATAAAAATAAAGTTCACTGTTCGTCCTACAAGTAAATGGGACAAATCTGTCCATTCACTTGTATGGAGCTAGGAAAGAAAGCTGCAGTTGGGAAACCCCACTGGGAGAAAGGAAACATGACCCTTCCCTGCACCACACCTTGTTGTTCAAGTGGGACAGGAAATTTCCCACCCCATTTTCCTTTGCTAGATTAATTTCTATGGAATAGGGAAACCAGGAGAAACCTCACGGAATAGCTGCCTGTTCCTATACAGCAAAATGCAAGGCAGTGGAAAAATTAATTTCACACTCAAATGGCGCAAGAGAGGTGCACAGCACCCTACAAAACTAGTAGACAGTTCACTGTGATGGATGCACATGGCAATCTGAACCGATAAATGAGCAGCCGCCAGCACACAGTTCCCACATTAACCCACCTGGGCCCTCTTTCAGAATCCCTCCTCTGCATGGCTGGCTCCAGCTTGAAGGAATCTGGGCGCTTCTTCTGATACTGCCCTTCCCTCCAAATAGCTGGGCAGAAACAGGGAACAACAACATGTCAGTGTCTTTTGTACCATTAACCTGATGGAGAATTCTAGAGAAGTTGAACGCTTCCCCAAATTTTCCTGGCATTTTGCTTGGCCCTAATAAAGGTATCGCCTAATGGTGGTGTTTGAATTCCCCCACACCCAGCTAATTTTACTCAGTATGTAGTTTGTTCATTTGCTTTACACTTAGGAGTGTACCCAAGGGGTGGGGGGAGAAACATGTACAGGCCTTTCAAAGGGGTGTCATGTTAACCTGCTGCAGTAAAGCAGCAAAGAATGTTGTCACACCCTAAAACATATTTATCCTTACTGGTAGGCAGCATGCACAAAAGCTGATGCCTGAATAAATTGGCATGTCTTCAAGGTGTCACAAAACATTTTATAATTTTGCATTGTACTCAGAAAAGCAATTCTTACCATCCCACCCCACTGCCCTGCTATAAACACATCAAAAGATGCCTCGGTGTCTGGTGGTAAAGACCAGATGACCCCACTCCATTAGGGGGTAACTGTCAAAGTGTAATCTCTGTGTTTTAGAGGCTTGCTAAAGTGCCCCCCTAACCCTGTAAGTTCACACATGTAGCCTTTTTGTTTACTTAACTTGGCCAGCCTGTTCAAGGTAACTTTAACTAAGAAGGCCTGTCAAAGGCATCTAATTAGAGTGAAAGGTAACTTTTCTTTATGGTGCTGTGACGTGTATCCAGTCACTTTCCTATCCATATCAAAGTATCCAATCACCTTCCTGTGTATTGTGTTCACTCCCCTTTTGTGTATTCTATGTAACCCTAGGGAAATTAGCATTGGGTGTTCCTGTCTTGGGCACCCACGGATCCATGCATTTAATTGTAAATAAACCTAATTGCCCTCGCAAGAAACTGACCATTTGAGCCTTAATTGCGGATCGGTGTGACAGCATATAGAGCATAAAGAATCCTATTCCCTTAACAAATTGGCATGTCTTGTTATCTTAAAAAAATCCATGCGTTGGAAGGAGGGGAACCCACTTCGTTCAGCATGCACAGGGTTAAGTTTCCCAGCAAGCGGAGCGCTGGGCTGTGAATCCTTCCTCTGGCTCAGCCAATCAGCCCGCGTGACGAAAGAGAATTGGTCGCGGCAGGGGGCCGGGGGGGTAGGACCAGGGGCTGCGCCTGCCACCATGGAGAACCCCGTGGAGAGCCTGCATAAGGAAGCCACCTGCTCCATCTGCCTGGAGTACTTCCGAGACCCGGTCTCCATCCCTTGCGGGCACAGCTTCTGCCGCACCTGCATCACGCAGTGCTGGAAAGAGCGCAATACCAATTTCTCCTGCCCGCAGTGCAGGGAAGTCGCCCTGCAGAGGAACTTCAGGCCCAACAGGGAGCTGGGAAATGTAGTGGAGATAACCAAACGGCTGAGTCTGCATGCCTTCCAGGAGGGAGAAGACGGGGAGGTGTGCGAGAAGCACGGGGAGGCGCTGAAGCTCTTCTGCAGCGAGGAAGAGAGCCTCATCTGCTGCATCTGCAGGGAGTCCCGCGCCCACAGGACCCACCGCGTGTTTCCCGTCGAGGAAGCCGCCCAGGATTACAAGGTCACGCTCGCATGGGGCGCCGCGGGTCAGAAGGAGGGGAGAACGCGCGCCGCCGTGGAGCGGAACGGTGTAAACGCTGGAGGGGCGCTCAGGGACCCAGGAAGGCCCCCCGGGCATGTTAGAGACATCCGAGAACAGTATTTTAGGACCGAAGCCCTTGCAATGTCATAGTATTCTTAACCCCATAAAAGCCCGATGCCAAAGCATGGTTTCTGTGGAAGTTTTGCTGCTTATTTTCAGCTCTCTAGGAAGGTAGTGTTCCGGGCACGATGAGGTATCGCTATCCCATTGCAAGGGGTTTCCGTTCTGAAATATTGCTCTCAACCTGCCACTGTTTTTGGCATGTTTCGGATTTTTAAAAAATGGCCCTTTCCCCTCCAAGTTGTGCAGGATTTTACGCCATCCCTTTTAACCAAGGCTGGGTAGACTTCAGGCAATTCTCCCCCCCCCCTTTTTTTTAAGTTAGAACCCCAAAGTCCACCATGACTGGAGTAAAAGGCACACCCTGAGAATTAAAGAATTTCAGACCAGGAATGGATCACTCCTTCGTGGATCACTGCCTTGTTGTGGCGAGGGGGCTTGCATAGCACAATGAAGCTATGAGCTATGCCGTGCAGGGCCACCCAAGACGGACAGGTCATAGCAGAGAGCTCTGACAAAACGTGATCCACTGGAGAAGGAAATGGCAACCCTCTCCAGTATCTTTGCCATGAAAACCCCATGGACAGTACCAAAAGGCAAAAAGATAGGGCGCCGGAAGATGAGCCCCTCAGGTCGGAAGGTGTCCAATATGCTACTGGGGAAGAGTGGAGGGCGAGTACTAGTAGCGCCAGAAAGAATGAAGCGACTGGGTCAAAGCCGAAAGGACACTCAGTTGCTGATGTATCTGCTGGTGAAAGGAGAGTCCGATGCTGCAAAGATCTATACTCCATAGGAACCTGGAATGTAAGATCCATGAATCAAGGCAAGCTGGATGTCGTCAAACAAGAGATGACAAGACTGAATATCGACATCTTGGGAATCAGTGAACTAAAATGGACAGGAATGGGTGAATTTAATTCATATGACCATCAGGTATACTGCTGTAGGCAAGAATCCCTCAGAAGAAATGGAGTAGCCTTCATAGTCAATAAAAGAGTAGGAAAAGCAGTACTGGGATACAATCTCCAAAATGACAGAATGATCTCAGTTCGAATCCAAGGCAAACCATTCAACATCACAGGAGTCCAAGTCTATGCCCCAACCACTGGTGCTGAAGAGGCTGAAGTTGACCAGGTCTATGAAGGCCTACAACACCTTCTAGAATTAACACCAAAAATGATGTCCTTATCATCATGGGGGATTGGAATGCTAAAGTAGGAAGCCAAAAGATAACCGGAATAGCAGGCAAGTTTGGCCTTGGAGTACAAAATGAAGTAGGGCACAGGCTGGCCTGTTATTCCGGTTATCTTTTCTCTTGAATTTTGTCTCTTGAATTTTGTCAAGAGAATACAATGGTAGTAGCAGACAGTCTTTTCCAGCAACCCACACATTACACATGGACATCACCAGATGGTCAACACAGAAATAAGATTGACTGTGTGCTCTGCAGCCAAAGATGGAGAAGTTCTATACAGTTAATAAGACCAGGAGCTGACTGTGGCTCAGATCATGAGCTTCTTGTTGCAAAATTTAGGCTTTAATTGAAGAAAGTAGGGTAAAGCACTAGACCACTCAGGTATGACCTAAATCATATCTCTGATGAATATATAGTAGAGGTGACAAACAGATTTAAGGAATTAGTTCTGATAGACAGAGTGCCTGCAGAACTATGGATGGAAGTTCACAACATTGTACAAAAGATAACAACTAAATCCATCCCAAGGAAAAAGAAATGCAAGAAAGCAAAATGGTTGTCTGAGGAAGTTTTACAAATAACTGGGGATAGAAGAAGCGAAAGGCAAGGGAGAAAGGGAAAGATACACCCAATTGAATGTAGAATTCCAGAGAATAGCTAGAAGAGATAAGAATGCCTTCTTAAATGAGCAGTGTAAAGAAATAATAGAATAGGGAGGAACAGAGATCTCTTCAAGAAAATTGGAGATATGAAGGGAACGTTTCATGCAAAGATGGGCATGATAAAGGACCAAAGTGGCAGGAACCGAATAGAGGCAGAAGAACTATACAAGAAAGAGCTTAACGTCCCTGATAACCACGATGGGGTGGTCACTGATCACGAACCAGACATCCTGGAATATGAAGTCAAATGGGCCTTAGGAAGCCTGAGCAACAGCAAAGCTAGGGGAGGTGACAGTATTCCGGCTGAGCTATTCAAAATCCTAAAAGACAATGCAGTAAAAGTGCTACACTCAATATGCCAGCAAATTTGGAAAACTCAACCGTGGCCACAGGATTGGAAAAGGTCAGTTTACATTCCCATCCCAAAGAAGGGCAATGCCAAAGAATGTTCTGACTACCACACCATTGCACTCATTTCACATGCTAGCAAAGTTTGTTTGTTTGTTTGTTTGTTTGTTTAAACCATTTCTATGCCGTCCCATTCTCAAAATCCTACAAGCAAGGCTCCAGCAGTATGTGGACCGAGAACTACCAGAAGTACAGGCAGGGTTTCGAAGAGGGAGATGAACTAGAGATCAAATTGCCAACATATGCTGGATCATGGAGAAAGCTAGGGAGTTCCAGAAAAACATCTACTTCTGCTTCATTGACTATGCTAAAGCCTTTGATTGTGTGGATCACATCAAACTGGCAGATTCTTAAAGAGATGGGAGTTCCAGACCATCTTATTTGTCTCTTGAGAAACCTATACATGTGTCAGGAAGCAACAGTGAGAACTGGGCACGGAACCACTGATTGGTTCAAAATTGAGAAAGGAGTTTGGCAAGGCTGTATACTGTCACCCTGCCTATTTAACTTATATGCAGAGCACATCATGAGAAAGTTGGGCCTAGATGAATCTTCAGTTGGAATTAAGATTGCTGGGAGAAATATCAACAACCTCAGATACGCAGATGATATCACTCTAATGGCAGAAAGTGAAGAAGAACTAAAGAGCCTCTTGATGCGGGTGAAGGAGGAGAGAGCAACAGTTGGCTTGAAACGCAACATTAAGAAAACTAAAATCATGGCATCCGATCCTCTCACTTCCTGGCAAATAGATGGAGAAGAAATGGAGGTAGTGACAGATGTTATTTTCCTGGGCTCCAAGATCACCGCAGATGGGGACTACAGCCAAGAAATTGAAAGACGCTTGCTCCTGGGGAGGAAAGCTATGGCAAATCTAGACAGCATACTAAAAAGCAGAGACATCACCCTGCCAACTAAAGTGCGTATAGTCAAGGCTATGGTTTTCCCAGTTGCAATGTATGGCCGTGAAAGTTGGACCATAAGGAAGGCTGAGCTCCGAAGAATTGAGGCCTTTGAATTGTGATGCTGGAGGAGACTCCTGCGAGTCCCTTGGACCGCAAGGCGATCAAACTGGTCAGTCCTAGAGGAGATCAACCTTGACTGCTCTTTAGAAGGCCAGATACTGAAGGTGAAACTCAAATACTTTGGCCACCTAATGAGAAGGAAGGACTCCCTGGAGAAGAGCCTAATGCTGGGAACAATAGATGGCAAAAGAAGAAGGGGACGGCAGAGGATGAGGTGGCTAGATGGAGTCAGTGAAGCAGTCGGTGTGAGCTTAGGTGGACTCCGGGGGATGGTGGAGGACATGAAGGCCTGGAGGAATGTTGTCCATGGGGTCGCAATGGGTTGAACACGACTTCCAATTAACAACAACAACAAACCAGGAATCCAATTTGAGTATCGGGACTGAACTCAGGAGCTTATACAGAAAACTGCCCTGGTTACCCAAGTTTTCTTCCTCTCAACAGTGGGGCAGGGCTGGAGAACCTTTTTCAGCTGAGGGGTGGTATACAAGCCAAGGCAAAATTCTGTCTACTCGAAAGTAAGCCATAGCACGATAAGCTTTCAGGCATGCAACTGCAGCTCAACACCAACATTTTTTTGCTGCTGTTAAGCAGGAGGAGTCAGAAATCCATGCCGATCCTCTGTAGCTCTCAGAGTTGTACCTAGTGCCAGACATGGTCACCCTGCTTTGGAGGAGAGCGGCATAGAGGCTTATTCCTGCTGTATCAGGACCTTTAAATCTTGTGATACTACTTTTTCCCAAACCCCCTGGTGAGTGGGACCAGGGTTGGGCAGATTTTTTTTGGTATTTGTGGCAGATCCATTAGAAATACCCACAGAACAGCTAAAACCTAAATAGAAGCATTCCAATATTTTGAAATTAACTCTGCAATCCAGGCACCAGGGAGTAAGCTCCATTAAACTCAATGGCTTAGATCTGGATGTGGACATCCCATTGAAATTAATGAGACAAAGTCACCCATGTGACAAAGTCACCCATGTGAGTTTAATTTATACTGTTAATTTATATTATTTTAATTGAAGTTATTTATGTTTGTGAGCCGCCCCGAGGCTTCGGCGAATGGGGCGGCATAGAAATTTTCTAAATAAATAAATAATAAATAAATGTCTTACTGGTTATGATGGACCTGCTCTAAGCTCTCACCTTGGAGATGGAACCTCATTGTTTTCAACCTGGCTGACATGTTTCCGTGAGTCTACTCTAGCAATTCAAACATACTCCGTAGCTGGCATAGTAAAGTGCTGAGGGGAATGTAGGCCAAAACATGTGGGAGGCCACAAGCTGCCTACCCTTGAAACAGGGACAAATGTGAACTGTGGCACCCGGTTGTGTGAGCTCATACACGGTCAGGTCCTTGTGACAAAAGGGAAGCCTCATGCATCTCCAGCCCTGACCCCAAGGCACATTGGTCCTCTGTTTCCGAGGTGGATGTATTACCACTCGTTCATGGGATGAATAACTCTTAACACGGGCATTTGGAAATCCAGGCTAATGGATTTTTTATTTATAAACATCTTTATTAAGAAGCTTTTCTAGACCTCCTTAAAAGCCAGTTTAGCATGTGTGCCAAATGGTTTAGGTGTGACTAAATTGCAGCTTTAGGGTTGGCAAAAAGTTAAATCTAGGCTAGTTTCCAGTGGAGTGGACCTATTCGAGAACTAAAGTTCAGCTGCGGCTGATTGCTTTTAAAACAAGACGAAACAGAATAATCCAACTGCAACTTCCTTAGCAAGGTCCTAAGAATAACTCACCAAAGCAACTTTTGGTAATGTCGGGGACTCTGCGATATGGAGGAATTTCCTCTTGACTCTGCCAGCTCCTCAAAGGGAAAGGCTTTTCTCTGATGGGTGGGAAGTGTGGGCCTGGAAATTCAAACAGGAGCGACCAGATCATGTGTTCTCCAGGTGATTTCTTCATTAACTTAAGACTGAAACAAGCGGGTGCGGGGGGGGGGGGGGACTCACTGAGCCGCCAGTGAGTATTAATAACAGTTTAGTGCCTTCAAGGTGCCTGGCCATGTTCTTTTAGATATTCTAGCGGTGCTGGGGGAGACTGGACTTGTCACTGTCCCTTTCACTCTATCTGCCATCCCTCCCAGTCAACAACAACAGACAGACTGGGGGGATTAGTACAGGGAAGCATTTGGATGGAGCCCTGTAAGGCATGCTTTCCTCTGTGCATGAGAGGAGCCAGATCCGGAAATGAGTTCTCCTGCGTTCTGTGGGGCCCTGCTGTCAGGAAGAACTTTTCCCAGTCTGGTGCCTTCCAGATGTGTGGGATTGCAGTTCCCACAATCCCTCCAGCAGCTGTTGCAGGTAAACACACCTAGAGAGGACTAGGCTACGATGGCTGCACCATGAAGTGGGTCTAAGTTTATTCTTTACATGAGAGGTGAAAAATACACATGGTGCTTTGGATGATACAAATGATAGGTCCCTGCTCCAAGGAGTCTACAATCTAAATTTCCGAGAGGGAGAAACAGTGACAAAGTAGAAAGACGTGAAGGCAGCGTAAACAGGGAAGGAATAGGTAGGGTGGCCATGTGCCTTACTTTACAGAGATCACTCCTCTATTTTGGAGAGAAGCAGAAGACAGACCTCTGTTTGAAGAGGCGTCCAGTCTAAGCCTGGTTTATTGTTGTTTATTTCTCCAGTGGGAGAGCAGCAGGGGTCTTGAGGTTGTCCATAAGCGGTTTAGTACTTGGACGGCAGAGTGAGCAAGTGCACCACTCAGCTGCTTGTGGAAAAATGCATTTTGAGGAGGGAGTGGAAGGGAAGGAGAGAGGGAGGGAGCCGGCAAAGGAGGAGGCAACATCTTGGGGAAATGGCACTTGGGATGAAGAACTGAGCGACACCTGATGATAGTGGCTGCGGACTTGTGCCAAGAGGCTGCACATCTCCTTTGCATAGTGCAATCTGCACATATTATAGGATATCTCAGGATAAAATTGGAGGTCTCTTAGTACATACTACTAATTGAAAGACGACATACAGTTATCCTGCCCTTTTTGCTTAGGATGCAGTGCTATGCATGTGCAGGCAGAAAAAAAGGTCTATAATTATCTATTAATTTCTATACTGCCCAATAGCTTAAGCTCTCTGGGCAGTTCACAACAGCACATTTAAAATAACACTAAAAGATACAACATATTAAAACATACTAAAACCTCATAAAAAGTTTACAATGCAAAATTTAAAACCCAATTTAAAGAATCTTAACTGTTTAACAAATAGCAAGTCCCAGTAAACTACTTGAATGCCCTGCAGTGGAAGATAGTGAAGTTGGCTCCAGGAGGGCTTCAGTGCGGAGACTGTCCCTTAACTGAGGGACCATCACTGAAAAGGCCCTTCTCCTAGTTCCCACCACCCAGGTTCCCTTCAGAGGAAGCCCCCAGAATGTGATTGTAGTGTCTGAGTAGATGGAACACCTCTTCTGACTTTCATCAGTTATTGTGGTCCCAAGCCATGTAGGACTTCATAATTTCCAGCATTGCCCTGCCAGCTGGACTGAACCCACCCCCAATAAAATTCTGTGAATGTGGCAGAGGGATTACACAAGGAAATCCTCCTTCAGATCATTGTGAGTGGAAAAGGTGCCACTAGAAACAACAACTTGTGCAGCCAGATTCAAGAACTTTAAACTAGCTTTCTAACAAAAGCATCTTTCTTTCCCAAAGAATCTTGTTGGTTGACTTTTGTTCCCTTTCTCGGGTACTTTAGGAATTACATGTTGAAGAAATAGAATGCTGGAAATGCTCAGAGATGGAGAGGATTTTATTGCTATGATTGGAGCATTATAGAAACATAGAAACAGAGTGAGTCAGAAGGGGCCTCCTAGGCCACCTAGTCTTGACCCCCGGCTCCAGCCGGCTCCGCTCATGACATGCCCACCAAGTGCATGTCCAAAAATTATATTTTTATGCTTCTTCTTGCTAAATTAGATGCAGTCTGTTATGGGGGTAGACAGGATGGAACAGTTTATGATCATAAGCATATTTCAAAATTAGTTTCTCTTTGCTTAGAAAGAAGCCCAGAGCCGTCTGCAGAGCTTGAAGAAAGAGACAGAAAAGCTCCAGGAATTAAAACAGGCTGGAGAACTTAAACATCAGGAATATCTGGTTTGTATAGAATCCGACGGTGTGACTGAGCAAGGGATGTGGGCACATGTACATCCCAGGTCCCCACATGCAGCATATATGATCGTTTCCTGAGCATCTGGTTGGTGGCGATGGTGCACACAAGAAACCAGATGAATTACGAGACCTCAGATAGAGGATAATTGTATCCAATGTTAGGCCTTCTTAGAGAAGACCTATTGAAAGGATTGGGACTTTAGTTAGTCTAATATTGGATCTACCCCTAGAGTCCTCCTGGAGAGGTGTTCTGCGAAACCCAGCTCAAACATGGTACCTTGCCATCCCAGTGCTGTCTCTGCCCTGCCTGTTCCCATTAAATTATGCGAATGGGCTTTGGACAAGTCCAGCCTGAAAGCAAGTAAGCTTGACTCTGTGTTTCAGTCCACCCTTCCCCACCCCTTTGCCCTCCTAGGATAGCTGGGTGCAGCGTTGGGAAATGCGTTACAGCGCAATCAGAAGCCATAGGCTGGGGGAAGGCTGCTGCGGGACACGTGACTAAACAGAAAATGTTGCCGGAATATGACTAGGATCCTGTGTGACAATCTGTGGAGGGCACCGATGTGCTGGTCCCTCTTACAAACACTTTCCAGAATGCTCAGAAACGGGATCTGACTGCATCACACTTGCAACACTTTATTTTATATTGTTATCTTTTGTCTTTTAATTTATGTTGTGAGCCGCCCCGAGGCTTCGGCAAATGGGGCGGCATAGAAATGTTTTAATAAATAATAAATAAATAAATAAATAAATAAATAAACAAACACAGGAACAGAGCCCAGGATAAAGAGAACGGAGGCTACTGTGATAAGAGGCAGGACCTGTTGATAGTGGTCGGAGTTGCCAGAGACAGGGAACATACTTGGATCCAGTGCTATTTGAAAGTACACCTTTTCTCTCATAATAGTAAATGGGAGTCATTCACTGCATTGGAGAGAGGGAGATGGTGAGAGCCAAACTTACATTCCAATTCTGAAATGGTCAGGTCCTCACTGATAAGACTCCCTCAGAAGGCGAAACATGCATCTGTATGCCAAGCATGTTTAAACAAAGGCGCTCCCTCTTCCAATAGTCTCCAATAGCATAACCGTATAATGTTTTTTTGGGTTTTTTTAGTAAAAGCAAAAAAATAAATGCTGTAATGTGATCAGAAGTGTGCTCAGTGCAAGGAAAAGATGTATCTTCTGCTGAGAAACCTCTGCAATTTTAAGTTTTTGTCTCATGCTGTAGTATGTGATGTTTCGTGTGCTTCTACTTTCTAGCTTTTTGTTACTTTTGTTTTCCCTGCATTGCATTTTAGTTTATCAAAAAGAAACTTTGCATACACCGAGAGGTAAAATACATGACTGAATTACACAATTTGAATTTAATTACAGATTGCATTAAACATGTCAAGATATAAGAATGTGTAGAAATTCGTTCGAAGAAAAACCCCACAGGATCACATGATGAATTCCAGTATTAGGTCAGATGTCAGCGGTTCCGTTCACTCATAACAATAATTGGGATTGTTGTGAACGAGCCAGCGTGCCAGTACTGCTGAGATGTTCACCCTGCCAGCAGGAGCATCCAGACAACCAGGGATGCTCAGTGAACATGAAGTCTGAATGTGTATTTCAGAGTTATTTCTCTGGCTTGTTTCAGGAGAAACACGCCAGATTTCTGGGTTCAGACGTCACACTGAAGATTGGCGAGTCCCTGGGTTGTTTAGCTGGGTCCACTCGCTGGAGGTGCTAAAAGGAAGAGGTTGAGCGGTGTAAAATAGCAAGTTCTGCTGGCTCTGTGTAAACCGGGCCATTGATCCACCTTGAATGGTGCTGCCCAATCTTGAAATTGGTCCTTTGGATATTTTGGTCTTCCCAAAATACTGCCAATAGTTCAGGTTCAGTTCCCCACCTTTGAGCACTTTCATCCCATAACCTGAGCTCCTGTTGGGGGTCCCGGTGCTCTGGCCCATCTCTCTGCTGTTCCATCTCTTCACGACAGAGGCGGACAGAGGCTGAGAGGCAGAAGACTGTGTCTGAATTTAAGCAAGCTCATCACTTTCTGGAGGAGCAGGAGAGCCTCCTGCTGGCCCAGCTGAATGAACTGGAGAGAGAGATCGTCCGGCACCAGAAGAAGCACAAGACAATATTCGGTGAGGAGATCATCTTCTACAGCGCCCTGATCAGCGCGGGAGAAGAAAAGTGCAAACTGTCTCACCGTGAGTTTCTGCAGGTGAGACCAGGTGGACTCTTGAAAAAGGAATGTGCCACGTGCATTGCATAAATGGCAGGCTGAGGGCCTTTTCAGCGATGGCAGCCCGTCCTTGGAATGCCCTCCCCAGAGACGCCTGCCTGGTGCCAGCCCGTCCCTGCCACTGCCCTCTCCCTCCACAGCGGCGACGATGCTGGTTGGCTGCCCACAATTCAGAGAATGGTCGCCATGGCAGCGGCACTGTCGCTTTCCCTCCCCCTGCTGCCCCCTCCTCCCCCTCCACAGGCCACAACTGCAGCTCCTATCATCCACAGCATTCTTAGTGGTCATGCTGCTTGGGAACTGTAGGCTAACACATCACATGCTGGGGAAGGGGACCCCAGGCGTCGTGATTCTGCCACACTGGCTGGCCTTAGGCTGTAAGCAGCAGGAAGGTCATCCTGTTTAGACTGGGGCTTTGCCTGGGCATCTATGGCGCTCACTGGCTCCTGTCCTCAGCTGCCTCTGGCTGCAGGCCCAGATGCTGAAGAGGACTCTTGTATCTGAGACACACATGCAAAATTTCAGGCCCGGAGCCATCTATCCTTTGGTAATTTCCTGAATTTTATTCAGTTTTCCCCCTTAAAGTGTGAAATGCCCTTCCTCAGGTTCTGTTATGGACTGTAAGATCTTTAAAACTATACCATGCTGGCATTTTTCTTCGTTTAGGCCTGCCCCCTTTCCTTTGTCCCCACCCATCACCAGAATGTGGGCCCCTGGGAGCTGCCCTGAAACGGCATGCGGCCCCAGGCCGAGCGAGGTTCTGCACCTTTGCTTTGAGAGCAACACAGAACAAGAATGCTGTTCGTGTAACTTATCCCACCACAGCAGACTTGTGATAGGTCAAGGTGCAGCTTGTGACACTTCTGCTTTTGTGCACCTCTGAAAGCAGCATGAGTCCTCCCAGGTTCTTGATCTGGCGGCTTTTCCTGATTGGAGTCTTCCTACGTTCATGTAACCAAAGCTGCAGCAGCTACGTATAAGAGGCATGTAATGGAGGGGGCTGATTGTACTGGTTGGATCTGTATAGAATCCCCTTGGCACTTTTATTGTATTTATACCTCTATTATAGCTTGCTTTGTCTATTTTAGCTGCTTTGTACATCACAACTGTTCTGTCCAGAGACTTAGTAATGGGACAGCATAGAAAAACTTTAAATAAATAAAAATAATAAAAATAAAAATTATTATTTTTAAAGGAGACATGTGATGGCCAGCTTGAGGTAATCTTATTGTGTGGAGACAGCATGACACACGTGCTGTTTTAAAATACCCCCAAAGTTTTCCTCTGCCCAAAACAATTAGAACATACCCAGTAATTCAAGACATTTAGGGACCAATCAGATGCTCCCTGGTCGTGTCTGCAGGGCCATGGAATAGTTCAGATTCCCAGATCCCAGGCCAGAAGGGAAGAACCAGACCGGCTGCTTTCCAAGGCTAGGAATGCAATTTCGGGCGGGCGGGGGGGGTGGCATGGAGACCGGAAAGGGCAGGGAATTAAGTATCCTACACCTCCACATTTCACTTTTCTTTTCTTCCTCTCTCTTTAGGACATCAGAGGCACCTTAGGCAGGTATGTGGCCCTGATACCTACAACGTGAATCCTTGTCTTCTCTGAAAAGTGCCCTGCTTGACCCTAATGTAGCGGGCTTGCCTTAAAACATGTACAGCACTGCTGTCAGTTTTTAATGGGCAGTTCTGTACTTTTAACTGCTGCAAAATTAAGCCACCCCGAGGCTTTTTGTGAATGGGGTGGCATAGAAATTGTTTAGATAAAACTGTTTAAATAAATAAATAAAATAAACAGAAGATGTTTTTCTGGGCATGCAAAGATTTTAAAACTGTCAAAATTGTCCTTAATATTCTATTTTAAATGTGATTTCAGTATTTAAATGTAAACTGCTTAAGAGTGTTATTATCCTTAGCAGTATGTAAATACTACAAGTAAATCATAAAATAGAAAATAATAAGCAAAGGCTTAAAAGTAGATGCTTAGGAGTCTTAGTGTAATAGTGTTTCACAGGATGGTCATAATGCTTTCACAAAAGTTGCACTAAATAATAACTTAGATATCAAAGAATTCTGTTGCTTCCTTGTTAAAACAGATACTAGATTCAAAAGGAATCAGCTTCTTTTGCCTTGGTGGGGCAGCAAGGGAGAAGGCCAAGCCTCACTGTGCCTAGAACCACGCCTGGATGCCAAATCCAACCAAAATTTAGGGGCCCCTGTTCTACCCAGAGAAAGGACATTTGTTTAAACCGCTGTGCTGCTGGGCTGGTTGATCGGAAGGTCGCTGGCTCGAATCTGCACAACGGGGTGAGTTCCCGTTGCTCCGTCCCAGCTCCTGCCACACTTGCAGTTCGAAAGCATGCAAATGCAAGTAGATGAAAAGGTACCACTTCGGTGGGCAGGTAACAGGGTTCCGGGCACTTCGGAGTTTAGTCATGCAGGCCACTTGAGCACGGAGACTGTCTGCAGACAAGCGCTGGCTCCCTCGGCTAGGAAACAGAGATGAGCACCGCCCCCTAGACTGGACTTAATGTCAAGGGGAAACATTTACCTTTACCTTTAATTCATGTAGGACTTGAAAGTACTTTATGATTAATTCAGCAGCCGTGAATTTCAGTGGGTCTGCTCTGAGCACAACTAAGCCTGGCTCCATCTCAGAGAGTTAAAAGGAAACTTGAGCAAAATTAGTGCATAGCATCAGTTTAACTTCCTTTTCCCCTTAATGCAGTCAGTCTCTGGATTGCCCTGTTGTTTTTCTTACGACACAGGCTTCCAAACTTAGCTTTAATAAGTTAGTGATGTGAGAGGTCACATGGACTAAGCTCTGCCTGGTCATCTCTTGTCATCAGTGCTCTCAGGATTAGCAGCACTTCAAAACGTCTGGAAATTCAGTGTGATTAGAAGACACACAGGTGTATGTGACAGGTTGTGCTATCCATATTATACCAACTCTGTGCCTGAAAAAAGTGGTTGCAGTGGTCACTTTTTGGTCTTTCTCTACCAATTAAGGGGTAATAATTGACCAATTGAGCGAAAGACTAATCAGCAGCAAAGGGCCCTCTGTAGTCAGGGAATACTTATGGAATAATACAAGTACCTTCGTACTACTTCACATGCCCCAGGGCTTCCAGATTGGCCCTGGCTTGATTATGCCTCCCTCCGAGGTCATGCAAGCTTTATGAGGAGTACTAGTCATAAGGACGACCAGATACCAACAAAACAGTGGATAATGGGCATGATTGTTTGTTTTTAGGTTTGATAAGCAGCCGTTTCAGCCTCCAGAGGAGATGCCACAGAAGGTGGAAAAGAGGCTACGTGAATTCTCTGAGAAAACTGTTCTACTCACAGAGATCCTGAAGAACCTCAGAGGTACTCAAGATTTCTTTTGGACATTAGAAACAGAGCCTGCAATAAAATGTTGCAGTATGCAGTGTTTCTGTTCAGGCTCGTAAATGACAAAAGCAGCAAGATGACTTTGAGCCAAAGTTCAGCCTTTGAACCCAATAAGGAAACATCTGAGCATTCATCTCAGATGCGTAGGGGGCAGGGCAGGAAACAACTGCAGTTATATACCTTTCTTCTTTCATGTAGCTATACTTTGCTGCACTTACACGTGGGATTAATTAGGTAAGCAGTGCCCCCTGTAGTAAGCAGTCAGAAGCTGTAGTCAGAAGCTGTAGCTCGTAAGTGCATTCAAGTTCTGAAAACAATATTGTTTTTAAATTATGCTTCTCTTCTTTCCCCCTCTCCCCACCCCAAACACTTTTAGATTCTCTGCCATTACAATTGGGAACAGAATGGGGTAAGTAACTAGTGTAAACATTTAAGAAAACCTTGATTCATGCAGGTGTAGTTCTATAAGAAAACACTTACAGAAAGATATAAACTAACCATTCTGGCTGAAAAGGTGGTAGATCAAGCTTGAAGCATTTAGGTTTGACTTTTCTTCTCCTCTTTAAGCTACACTTAGAAACCATCATACAGCTTTGACTGTATGCCCAATACCACAAATGCCCAAGATTCTCTCATCTGAATTAGAATACTGACCAAAAATATCAAGTCATTGTATTGGCATCGATACCTGGAAGACCTGCTGAGAGGAGCTACTGTGAAACGCCCACATTGTTGATCACAGGCCTTTAGTGTGGCCATAAAAGAAACAGGTGTATGTTAACCTTAATAGCTGTGAGATACCTGCAGGGTCGCGAGGAGCCTCCGTGAAGTAGGACACCACCAGCTACCGGCCGCTATGAACCCCTCACTGTCCTTGAGATAGGGATCTGTGCACATCTTGCTGGGACTTTTCCCACCCACCCTCCTTTCCACTGCTGACAACTTCTAGAATGGAGGGAGGCACCTACAGAACCTGTTATGGGCTCATTTGTCCCTTGGCTTTCTGGCTGGGACCAGGCATGCCCAGATGCACAGGCAACTTGGAGCCCCGGGGCAGCTTCTGTTGAATGAGGAAGCCTGCAACTGGAACGGGGTGTGGAAGCTTTGCTTTGCTTTTGTACTGATCATCTACATTCGTGTGCTAAGTTTGATTCAATAAATGGTATCCTTCACACATGTTGTCTCATTTCCTCCAATTATCCTTAAGTCTGACATGAGGTGCCTTGGCTGGACTAGGCCCTTGAGGGAGTCCTTGATGACAGAAGTCCCCTTTCCTTCCTCCTCTCTTTCTCTCTGCAGTCAACGTTAACCTGGATGCTGAAACGGCAAACCCGCAAGTCATAATCTCCGAGGATCGGAAATGTGCCAGGTGGGACGTCACCCGGACTGATGTGCTGCATAACCCGAAGCGCTTTAAGTCCTCGTGCTGCGTGCTGGGCTGCGAAGGATATGCTTCTGGGAGGCATTTCTGGGATGTCAGTGTGGAGGATGGAGGCATCTGGGCTATAGGGGTGGCCAGAGGCTCTGTGAGGAGGAAAGTGGATCTCAAACTGACCCCGGAGGAAGGGATTTGGGCCCTCCAAGGAGATTTTGGTCAGTACCAGGCTCTCACATCTCCTGTGACCCCTCTGCCCATCTCCTGCACTCCCAAAAAGATCCGGGTATTTCTGGACTATGAAAGAGGGCAGGTGGAGTTTCTAAATGCCGAAACAAAGGATTCCGTCTTTGTCTTCCCATCAGCTTCCTTCTCCGGTGAGAGAGTTTTCCCTTTCTTCAAGGTGTTGCTTGCCCAGCTAACACTGGATAGCTGAAGGTTACCTATCCAAGTTCTCTTAAGGCAGATTAGTTACCCCTTTAATCCCCACTAAATTGTACTTGAAATCCAAAGGGGCCAAAGTGAGGATCATACTCACCCTTCCATGCATGCTGGTGAATGAAGTTTGGGGTCTGGTGGCTGAAAGTACAAGCCCAAAATGGTGGTGGTAGCTTACTCCAGATTTAGTTAATGTTGGTCACACTGGTGCAGGTTTTTGCATGCAACATAGACATGGATGAAGGTGCTAAAGTAGGCCTCTGGCTACAGCAGAGCTTTGAACAGTTGGCTTCAGACACACAGCGGTTCATGTGTGATGGGAGCTCTTGTCAAGTCACTCAACTCCACTCTTGTCAAGAAGTCAGCACTGAAAAGTCATTGGGTTTTGCTAACTAAGGCAGGGCCAAATCATCACCAAAAGTAGCCAAGATGGAAATGAGTTAGTTTTTACACCTGTCACTTTCTTAATGTTTTAAATGGTGAATGTTATTTATGTTTGAACATTGTATTTTAATGGTGTAATATATGTTGTATCTTCTTGGACAGAAAGGTGGGGAAAAAGTAATAACTCAGACCAAATTCAAATAGCAGCAAAGAGGCACTTCAGCATTCTGGACTTCATTGATGGTCAAGCATCGTGTAACAAACTTTGAGCAACCAATCAGAAGGTTCCCCCTTTCTGCTGCAAAGCACATCCTAAACTTTGTTTTTCAGGAGCAGATTTAAATTACCTGTGTCAATATAAGATGAGAATAACACTGAAGTCTTAGACAGGATTGTTGTGAGACTAATAACATTATAAAGCACTTTGAGCATTAATAAAATGTGACCTGTTTAATGAAAGTCTGTTTTTAATTATTCTGCAAGGGATGATGATCTTGCAGGAAAGGGTCACTAACAGTGACTCCATTGTGAAATTATACCAGTGGCAGAGGAGCTGAACTGACACAGCCTCTCTTACACAACAGGTGCTCAGCTGGGAAGTAAAAAAATACTCAGCACAGAAAATACCAAAATGGCAGGCCCAGTCACAGTATCCTTGGAGACACGGCAAGCAAAGGCTGTGTTGGCAAATGAGCCCCCATGCCACCCATACTTTTAGGCCAATGGACAACATAATTCACACTCATTGACTGGCTATGGGTTGAGTGTGGCTTCTTATTGAGTCATGAGTTGTTGCTGGAACATGAGTTATCCGAACCCATCCACACTAACCAACATGAAGGGAACCCATAGTTGTGTTGTGATCTGTGGGCTGTTCACCATGGTTTGTAAGTTGGTTCAGACAACTTAATAGCCACGGTTTATTAACAACTCATGTTTCAATGACAACCCACACTCAACCCATATTGGGTTATTGTGTTGTCTGAACCCAGACTCTATGATAGGGGCACATTATTAGCATTCTCCCTTGCAGCAGACAAGGTAACCCTACAGTACTCCGTTCATCAGCTGCACTATCAAGTCAGGCTTCCTCCTGGAAAGGAATTCAAATGCTTTTATGCTCTTGCCAGGGTTTAGAAGCACAATACACAAAGGAAAGGAAGATGAGCCCTTACAGCTTAGCACTCACCTAGCTCCTTAGGCAGGATGCCTGGGCAGAACCAAGACTGTCCTCCAGGCACCAGCTCATCTGCGGTTGGAAGATTTCTTTGACCACCAGTCAAAGAGAAAGAACCAGGACAAGCCAAGAAGGGCAGTGAAAGACACATGCTAACAGCAGGGCCTTCAGGGTACAAGGTAAGGCCCTGGTGGAGTAAGCACAGAGGCTAGGAATCCCCCACTGACCTTTGCATGTCTGGAAAAAAATATGGCAGGGGAAAAAGAAGGGAAGCTTTGCCATTCAGACGGCAAATGCGGCAAAGCCATTCCAGAGCCCTTCAGCTGCAGCAGCAGACAGCAACTGGACCAGTCTTGGCCCATTCAGCTGCTTCCCTCCCTGCAACCTCTAAATTCCATCACAGGACGGAGAGAATGAAGAGTCTTAGGCTGAGCAGCTCATGGTTTTACCTGCAGCCCAACTCTGGTTAGAGCTCTGGTTCAGAGACTTCTTTGCATGAAGCAAAACAGTCCCCGCGAGCAAGTTTTACATTCTGTTTACTAAACAGATATATACCACCTTCCAATATATTCAGCCATTACACCAAATTCTAAATATAGGTGTCTAAGTATATATTCTGTTTGTTATCCAAGGACAATATAAGATTTTTACTTGCTGTATTTTTAACAAGCCAATTTCCATTTATGATTGGCAGGTTTGTGACCAAACCCTGAAACTTTTGTGTTCTCACAGCACCTCTGCAATAAGATGTACACTTAGTAAGTTGCCTTGAGTGCCATATTTTTAATAGAAAGGCAGGACATAAACCAGGGCAACCAATAAACAGAACCTCATTGATTTATTTCTGAATAAACTTGGTAAAGGTATAATCTGGTGCATGTTTAGACAGAAAAGCTTTCCAACACCTAGCTTTATTCTAAATATGCATTAGATTATTTCCTAAGGTAGGTAGACAAATCTGCCAATTTAAAAACAGTTTTGGATTGGGTTTAACTGGCTCTTTCTTTTAAAAATGTTTCAAATTAGTGTGCAATTTTATGAACTGTTTTGTGAAATTGTGTTATCTATCATGAGGCATCTTGGGAAAATTGCAGGCTTGCGGTTTCACTGGAATCCTGAGATGTGCAAGGAGCAAAAGGCTGCACATACTTAGCATTAAAGCTTTCTAAGGCCAGGAATCTGTTTTGAGTGCCCGGAAAGAACTGAGCTCGCAGTTCTTCCATGCAAAATAAGATCGAGTTTTCAGCAGTACAACTGGGGAGCGGGTACGAAGAAAGAAAGTCGTTTTGGTTTTGCAGTTGCTACAGAATTGGGGGCCAGCCAAGCAGACCAATCTGCTGCGAAGCCGGCACCGATGCCCGTCGTGGCCCTCGGTTCCACCCCCCCCCCCCCCCCCCTGGTCGGCTCAGTGTTTTGGTAGGGACTCATCCAGCCTCTTTGCCCCATGCAGCCAATCGGGCTCACGCAGGAAACCACGCGGTGCGAGGCGGCCGCGACACACCAGCACTCTCCTCCCCGACATGGCCACCGAGAGCCCCTTGGAAACTCTGCAGCGGGAGATCACCTGCTCCATCTGCCTGAGCTACTTCAAAGAGCCGGTGTCCATCGACTGCGGCCACAACTTCTGCCAGTCGTGCATCACGCAGTGCTGGGGGCGATCGGACGACGAGAACACCTCCTGCCCCCAGTGCAGGCGGTGGTCTCGGAAGAGGAGCTTCAGGCCCAACCGGGAGCTGGGCAATGTGGTGGAAGTGGCTAAGCGGCTGAGGCTGGAGGCGGCCACCTCGCTGGCGGGCCAGAGGCTGTGCGAGAAGCACCAGGAGCCGCTGAAGCTCTTCTGCGAGGAGGACGAGACGCCCGTCTGCGTCATCTGCAGGGAATCCCGAGCGCACAAAGCGCACCCCATGCTGCCCATCGAGGAGGCGGCTCAGGATTACAAGGTACGCGCGTCCCCCGGGGCTGTTCGCCTGGGGGCCGCGCCCGGCAGTCATCCGCGGCTCTCCCGGGGCGGATCGCTGCGAAGCCGACCCGCTTGCTTTCTGGAAGCGGGGCGGTAAGCCTGTGCTTAGTCATCTGCCCTTGAGGCTTTGGACGACATCCCCACCACTATGCAAGCGGACTCGTGTTGATGGGAGTTGTAGTCGGGGGGAACCACGTTGGCCAAGGCGGATCTGTGCAATAAACAGGAACTTAGCATGCCTCCAATCTCTCTTCCATGGGTGGGTTTGCATGACATAGGATGCAGTGTGGCCTGTTTGCCCACGGGCTTGTGAAGTGCCTCAGAAGAGCAGCACAGCAGGAGACCTGCGCCCGCCCCCCCCCCCGTGGTCCTTCTGCAGGTATCTCGGGGGACACTGCAGGAACACGGAGTTCCCCTCGCCCACGGCCACTGCTTGGCAGCAGTGCTAAGAAGGGGAGGGCGCCTGTTGATTCAGCTTACTCGCAGGCGGGCTGATGCAAAGGGTGCCGCTTGTCACCACAACCAGTTGGCCGTGGGGGCGCACAACCGCTGACAACCTGAAACAGCAGGTACAGTTGGTGGCGATGATTCTTGCAGTGAAGTTTCGCAGAGCCTCTTCCTCAACCACTCATCCTTTGACAACTTCCTGGCTTTGGTGCTGCCCACCCCAATCCACTCTAAAAGGCCGAAATGCTTCTCCCTAAGCTTAGTTACTGGCAAGCAAGAGCCGTAAGCCACAATATGCTGTGGGGGGGGGGCTATTTTTGACATCACCCCTTTTGTCTTTGGGCCTGCCCATTGCTAACGGGACCTTTTCCAATACTGAATTCAGCCTTCCTGCTGAAAGAGCTGCCTCACATTTACCAAGCCAGTGGCAACTCTGGATAGATGAGTGATGGTTCTGTGTGCATTTATTTATTTCATCTCTGCACTGCTCCAATAGCCAGAGCTCTCTGAGCAGTTTACAGTAGCTTTATTTCATCAAGGCCCCAGTGCTGATTTCGTGCTGAAATTTTAGGTGCCAGGCGAAAAGCACCCTCTTTGCCTGAGGCTTTGGTCGTGAGGGCTTTGGGGTTGTTTCCTTCAGTTTCTGAGCCTTGCATTGTTTTATGGTTGGGTACTACTGATTCATGTTGATGCTTTTAATTAACTGCTAGCTAGATTGGGGCATTCTTGTTTTTTGCTATTATTCATTCTTTGTTTATGAATAATAGCAAGCTGCCACCGAGCTGGGGTGGGCAGGTTTCAGGTTTGTGGGGATTTACTTTTAGTTTTTGCTTGACCCCTGCAACCCACCAGCTGGTGCACAAGACAAACCACGCACATTAAAGAATTCAGAACCCAGCAATGTGTTTAATGCACCGCAACTGAACCGAACTGAAGATAGAAAGTGCTTCTTGCAATTTATCTGGGGTGGGGGTAAGGAAAGATAACTAATTACCTCTTGAATGTTTTGTTTGTCTGTGTTCAGAAACAAGTTGCCACACATGTGAAAGCTCTAAAGGAAAGGAGAGAGAAGCTGAAGGAATCCAAAGAAGACTTGGAGTGCAGAAGTCAGGCTGATCAGGTAGGAGCTTGTCTCTTCTAACAGGGAATGGCTGAGAGGTAAAGGATGCTTTTTCTGCTGTTGAAAGGAGGGTATTTTAGTACCTTAAATCGATTGAGATCTACCAGTTGGCAGGATATGTAGACTCCTGCCATCTCCCAGAGAGGTTAGATTTTAACTCTCATCATCCCTAGGTCATACTAGCTAGGGATTATGGAAACTGCAGGCTAACACTCCTGGAGGGGAAGGTTGGAGCGCCAGGCTGGAGAAGGCTGATTTAAGCTCACATACCTTGCAGGCTTTGTGTAAAGATTGAAAGGGGATGGAGAGAACTGTGTGCAACACTTCAGGCTTTGGCTGGACATGCCCATAGTAGGCATGTCATGTATGGAACCAGCTGGAGCCGGGGGTCAGACTAGATGGCCTGGGAGACCCCTTCTGACTCACTCTGTTTCTGTGTTTCTAAGGTCTTTGGAGGAAAGATGGTACAGCCAGATGGGGATGTTTCCAATCTGATGTGGCTTAATCTTTCTTCATGTCTAGGATGTGTGTGTCAGTTTCTTACAGCATGGATATAGACCAGAGCTGCAAAAAGTCTGGGCACCCTCAACACCTGCTGTTGCTCCACAGAAGTGCATGGTGGGGAGGGCAGGTTCCTGCTATAGAAGTCTTGCTCCTAGAATGTCCTTTAGATGCGCTTAATGTGCTTAATGGTTCCTGCTTGTTTCTTCTTCGGCAGGAACCATAGAGCTCTTTCTGCAGTATATTTTCCCTCTTTTTTGTGATTAGGTTGGGATGCTGTGTGTGAGCTGCATGTGCATATGTATGCATGTGTGTATACATCTGGGTGGATTTGATTTAAATCACTAGTCAGTAATTCGGCGAGGCTTCGGCGAATGGGGCGGCATAAAAATGTTTTAATAAATAAATAAATAAGGTTAGATTTAAATCATAGTTTTCTACATAATTTGTACACAAGCCTGCCTTTCTGGTAGTGAGAAAAAATTCATTAAAATATTACCAAACTGGGTCTCTTTCACAGCCTGCTGCCATTATAGGTTTTCTCCTCCAGGGAAAGAATAATATGATAAACCTCAGGCTGCACACAAAAAGATCCAAAGGAGTATTCTGCTCAAAAGGTTTCACTTTCATTTCTACTGCGTACCCCTCCCTTCTCACACTTAGCTTCTTGTGCAGATTGATTCTACTCCCAACAATCCTCTCCTATACATTGAATATTTTGAAACGTAGCGCTTAAGAGGTAAGGGGTTGAGTCTGTGTACATAGATTTGCAAAGGAACAATGGGATTGAGGTCTTTTTCTCAACTCTGTATGTTTATTTTATAACATTTTTGCTGTGAAGAAGAGGCACATGATCTCTGCAGACACAAATTCAAAGTTCTGAGAACTGTAAAACTAAGCATCTGTGATAATATCTTCTAAACAGAAAAAATGCCCAATAATCTTACAGAAACCTCTGAAAGAGCATGAATGGATTAATGGAATTCTTTTACCAAAAAATTTAAACATTGCATGAATTTATAACCTCATGCCACATAATTAAAAATAATTCTTATTTCATGATGAATAACCTTTGGACTATAATGTATCTTAAACAGAAAACTATCTTTAGATAGATTTTTTTCCTTCAAAAAGCATTTTATTTAAAAACATCCAATTTAAATTTTTAAAAAATGATTTGAATTAAAAAACAGTTTTAAAAAATTATTGATTTTTATCCACCCTGGAATAGGTGTACATGCATGTGGCTTCTGTCACCCCAGCAAAACCCAGTGAGGACTTTGGGACTGAAAAGTTTGTACACCCTGATAGAGGCAGACAATTTGCTCCACTGCAAACACCAAAACTATTAAAAATGTTTTCCAGTGGAATAGCAAATTGCCTGGCAGTCCCTAATGGCACAGCTTTGTGAAAGCTAGGCAGTGCACCCTTAATCAAACGCTTGGATGGAAGACCCAATAATAGCATTTTTACATGAGACTGAGACTATTTTAAAAACAATTACTAGATTTATATACCACTTATATTAAGATATTGAAGTGGTTTTTATATTTACTAAGTATTTATTACATTACTAACAATTAATTTAAAATTATTTAGATGCAGCTTTTCATTAAATGTCACAGAATCTTACAAATTATTCACCACGG
The DNA here is from genome assembly GCF_004798865.1 of Varanus komodoensis. NCBI lineage: Eukaryota > Metazoa > Chordata > Lepidosauria > Squamata > Varanidae > Varanus > Varanus komodoensis. Next base: position 20,909,516 of record NW_025336347.1, on the reverse strand, counting down.
TTTACAGATTTACTGCGTGTCCCTATACCTTGCCCCTTGCCCCTTCTCTCACCAAACGGAGCAACATACAATGTTCAAAACTGCATCTGTGACACATCGCACCCTCTGGAAACCACCCAGTTGTGTGTGGCATCTCCAGCCACTGGGTACCATGGGCAGGGTGGACGTCCAGCCCCGTGTAAGCATCTGCGGTAATAGCATCAGAGCTATTTCAGTTTCCCTGTCTTTGGTTGTTTCCCCCCCCTGCCATCTTGGCTGGCCCTGCCCTGTTCGTCACAGGATGATGTACAAACAGAGAAGCAGAAGGTGGAGGCAGAATTTAATCAAATCCATGAGTTCCTGGAAAAAATCGAGCGATTCCTGATTATCATGTTGAAGAAATTTGACAAGGAGATTGTACAGAAGAGAGACGGGGTGGCTACCAAACTGACAGAGGAGATTGATCGCCTCAATGCATTGATCAGTGAGGTGGAGGAGAAGTGCCAGCAGCCCGCAAGTGAATTTCTGCAGGTGAGACTGTCTTAGAGCCCCATGTTCCTGTGTCTCAGTGCTTAACCCAGAAATGTAGGACCCAGCGCCTTTGAGAAAGAGTTGCTCAGCATCGCATTGCCTTACCAGTACCTTTCCTGTCCCCTGTACTTATTCTCCTCATGCACAGCTTCTGTGTGGCTTCTGGATCTCATGAGTGATGCAGCTAAAAGCCCAGTCCTTTGCAGAGCACGAAGTGCCTTAGACTGAAAGCAACAAACTCTCTGGCACACCTAATTCTGCGTAAGATCTCTAAGACTACAAAGGGAAATAATCTTTTGTGGGCAGTGCTTTAAATGGAAAGAGCCTGTGCAGCCCAGTTTGGTCTTCCAGGAAATAATTCTAGGATGTAAATGCATATAAAATGGCTGTCATTGTGTAAAATGTTTTAGAAAATGATGTGAGCAAAAAAATAGTTATTTAACAAGGTTCCAAGGTACTTAATAAGTTAAATTTCAACAGCATGGGAGATGGAAGTGGAGAGGGCAGGTGACACTGAATGTAAGCAAAGTTGTATGAGCTTTGACCGTTTCAGCTGAGTGTGGGGTTTAAGGAATTAAACTTGAGGCTTCATGGAATCTATGAGCTTTGAGGACAGAGCTGAACATTTTGGCATCAGAGAAAATTCTTTTCATCTATGTATGTATGTACATTTTTGGCTTTCAAAAATTATCATTATTTGCATTATATGCACCTAATAATAAAATGTTGCTCTGAGATGCAAGAAAATAAAACGAGTCATGACTGGCATTCTTTACATATTTTAATGTAGGATTTGGAGTCTGGAGCTTGGGACAGAAATCTTTTGTACAGTGGGAGCATCTCACAGGAGTATGGCTCTTAATCACATCCTCTTGGATATGAATTTCCTCTTTCCCTTCCCATTGTTAACTGTGGTGCAGCGTGTAGTCTGCACATATTTTAAAACCTCTCATGGCAGGCCCCAAATGAGAGTTTTTTGCCATGGTGAGGAGTTTTCAAACTTTAGTCTGAAGCTAACCAAGGGGATCATTAAGGTGGTACAGACTAAATACTGTACTATCATTGACTCTGGGAAGAAAAAGTGCAAAGGAAAGAGCATTTAAGATGGTGAGATGTTCCCAATCTCTTAACGATAGCCAGAAGTTCAGGGCGATATTTATTTAGAACCCTAAACCAGGCTTCTCCAGTCTGGTGCCCTTCAGCATTTTTGACTTCAACTCATCAGCTCCAGCTAGCTGGGAATTGTCATCAGGTGGGTACCAGGTTGTGGAAGTCTGCCCTAAACAGCCTGAGGACTAGAGGACTTCAGGAATCACGTCTCACAAATCTGTCCAGAAATTCCACCCAGTTTCTAAGGCTCTTCTTGTCCCCACATTGACAGATAGTTGGTGAGTGGAAATAAGGGAAGACCTTTTTGACTATTCTAGATTCTGGAGTGACATACCCAGAGAGATGTTTGGTCCCCTTGTTGTCCGCTTTAAGTCACTGCTTAAGTTTGTGTATTGAGCATTCTGTGCTAACAGGCAGCTTTCAAATAAATCCAATAAATAAATATTGTTTTGATGATTGACCTTTTTAGTGTTATTTTTATTATTGTTGCTAAAAGCTGTCTTAAGGCTGTTTTGTGCAAGTAAAGTGAAAATTACGTTTTTAAGATCTCCATCAGGATTGTGTATTGGAGAAATTGCCCCATGCAAATCTTATAAGCTGTTAGTGAATTTGAATTGTATAGCATATTAAAAATGCAGGAAGACGTGATATGGATGGTCCTTTGTAGTTTTACTTTGAGATGAATTTTATGGTACTCAGTGAGAGTTTACTTCCAGAAAAATGTGCAAAGGATTGCAGTCCTAATGTGCTGTTACTGTATATTTTTGAAGAACATTTAACTTTATAGTCATGTGGACTAGAAGCTTGAATTAGAAAGTGGGAACATCAGTCTTCAGGATCAATGTTCATGGCTTACATGGTGCAGAGGCACAGAAATACTCCCAGGCCTGGTTCCTAATGCTTCTTTCGTTCAGCTTTACAACCTTGCAAGTAGGTCATCTTGAATTCCCTTGTTGTTTGGCCACAGAACTGAATCTGGGAGTGCTTGACCACAGCTATGCAATGGAATTTAACCCAGATGCTAGTAAAAATAATGTGTTGTGCTCTATGGCATAAGAAATATAAGACTGCTCTTTTTCTCTCTTCCTCCTGTCCGCTTCCTCCTTCCGCAGGACATCAGGACCATTTTGAGCAGGTAGGTAGTTCTGCAGAATTCATCACTCTTTGTGGCAGCTGGCAGGACTGAGGACACCAAGGCTACTGCTGTGGACAGAGCAAAGGGCAGGGACAGGCCCAGATCATGTGGTCTCAGCACTACTCTAGAGATGCTCCAGCAGTGGCGAGGGAGAGGCCCTGGAGCTCCTGCTGAGGAAAAGTTCTTTCCCTGTTTTCACCCCAAAAATGCAGCAGTGAAATTTCAGTGCTACATCCCAGAGTGGCCTCTCCCTCCCCCCTTCCCTCCCTCTCAAAGCAAACTCTGGCAGTGTGTGTGTGTGCGCGCGTGTGTGCCAGAAACAGAGAACCTTCCTGGGACAGTGGTTTCACTTAGTTATTCACTGGAAGAGAGGCGATGGGGGGGCCACAAGTGCATCAAAATGCCTCCCCCGGTGTATGACGTGCTAACATACGTAATTGCAATGTAGTCCAAGTCGCTAAACTGGATGCACAGAGCTGCAAGCGGAGAGGCCAGAGCCAGGCCTGGGGGTTCCCTGACAACCCCCCCGCACCCTTTGCCTATCCTAATTCTTCAACTCTTGAACAATCAGTTGGTGGTTTCTTTGGTTTTGGGCATTTTTTTTTTTTTTTCTTCCTTCTGAACAGTTGAAAGGTCTCCCGTAAGGCTTATGTACTAGCGGAAGAGCTCAAACAAGTTTGTTTTTTAACCTGCCCTGTTTGCCTTCGTCCGCACCCACCAGTGGAATGCTAGCTCTGAGAACTTCTCTGCCCCTGGAGGCAGCCCTCGGGATGAAAGAGGCTCTGCAGCCTTGCCCTGGACCGAGATGTTCCTTGGTGCTCAAGCCCCCGAGTGGCCTTCCTCTCAGCCCTGGAAATGCCACACTTGCCTCACCTCTTGGGCCCAGGGTGCAAACTCGGTTGCAGCAAACTTTTCCGTAGGGCAAACAAATGCTCCTTATTTCAGCTGGCGGCAAGACTTCATGGGCCTTTAAGAGTGTTTGTGAATATTCTGTGGCCTCACATTATCTTACCCAATTGGTTAGGAACATGGTAGGTTGGTCGTGGTGGGATTTCAGGTAGCAACTGTTAAGGCAATGGCTTAATGAAGAGATTGTATGCAAGATGCACAGACTGCAGTACAATAATGTGATTTCTTTTGTAGATGTAAGGATGGACAGCTGCCACGATTGGTAGAAGTTTCTTCCTCTCCGACTGACCTGGAAAAGAAGCTTGGGCACTTCAGTCTGAAAAATATTGTTATCAAGGAGGCCCTGGAGAAATGTCGAGGTACCGAAAAGAGAAATGAGAGCTCACAACCACTTAAAATACTGAAGCGTTACCTTATGGCAACTGTGTTTGCGAAAAGGGGTGGAGGATTTGGCAATTTATTTTATTTTAGTTATTTAAAACTTTTATATGCCGTGCCAATACTAAAAGTCTCTGGAAGACTTACAAAAAAGTGCAGTGCACATTCTGTAAAGACCTGCGCATTGTGAGCTGTGCTTGAAATACACTCAGATTTTTGAATGTAATTCAAATTACATTCAAAGAGCAAATTTAAAAAAATATCAAAGTTTGGAGTAGTAGATTTAGGGGGGAAAGGAGAGCTGGAAGGAATGGAGAGGAGCACAAAATGGATTTTGCTCAAGGGGTTAAGAGCCATAAAAGGACTGTATGGGACTGTGCAAAGCACTTGAAGCAACATCTGCCAACTCGTAGTTTCCATGCACCCCACACATGTTGCCCCTTGCAGTACATGCAGCACAGCCCTCCTGTTCTTGAGCTTCTCTAAGGTTCTTCCCTGGCTGTTTCAGCCAGACTAACAGTTGCTTTACCCATAGCAGCTACATGGTTCAATAATATATTTAATTACAAGAAAATAAACCATGATGAAATTTTTACCTCAGCAGTTGGAAGGTTACAATGTCCATCAGCATTACAGGTTTCTCCTTATTTAGCAATTTCCCTATTATCTCTGTAGCATTTTTTCCATGAGGGCTAGAATCCTGAAAGATGAAAGTGTTGCCCTTCTAAATGCCAGATTTAGTTCTATAGTATCAGATTGTATAACTGATGAGGTGCCTTCCCTTGCTGACTGCTTACACATTCATCCTCCCTGAATCCCCATCTCAAATAAAGAACTCAAATGCTTTACTTCTCTTCATGTTGAACAGCAGTGGACAGAGGGATTCCTGCCTCATAAATCCTTCCCTTCTCTCCCTTTAGAAACTATGATATCTGAATTAGCAAAAGCAAGGTCGATGGAAACATCTGCTAAAAAGGGTGAGTTTGTTCGTTTGTATTGGAAACAAGTAAAACAAAGATAACCAGTTTTATTTGGGCCTTCTAGGCACATAATGTGACTTCACGTGGCGTGGAAAGAGACAGTGGGAGCCATGGCCCCCTGCTCTGGGGAAAGAATTTCACAGGAAAGGGGAAGGAACATGGGTACTTGTGTCACTAACCTGCGTGCCTCCCTCCTTTTCCCTTCCTGCTTTTAGCGGGTGGAAGGGAGTTGTTGCTATGGTAGCACACCGGCCCAAGTCCATGTTATGAGAGAAAACAAACAAAGGAAGCCATTGCGCTTGTTGAATTCATTAGGAGGACCTGGAATTTGGGGGAGGGCTAGCTGTATGTCAGGATGCCCATGGTTTTGGTCGGCTTTGATGTGGTCTTGAAGCCTCTCGCTTGTTCTGCATGGGGAAATTGAATCCACCCATTTTCAGGCATCCCTGTTACCGCTGCCGCCGCCATTACCCACCCCCTTGCCGAAAGCCGGGCAGCAGGGAAGGCTTTGCTCTCGCTGAGCCCAGGGGAGCTCCTGCCAGTCCAAGCAGACAAGAATGGACTCGCCCCCATTCAGCTTCCAGTGCCCCAAACCGGGTGTGCTGCTTTCTGACCATAGCAGCTTGGGAACTGGGATTTCACCCCCACACCCTTGCCCGAAGGCTCTCAGCTCCTGTGGCGGGGGAGGCCTTCACTGTGCATGCACATATGTTCATTGCTACATTTTAGCCCTCCTTTCTCTCAGGGAGTGAAGACAGTTTGTTCATTCATTCATTATTCTGCCATTTTTTCCTCCAAGGAACCCATGAGCCTCCTCCTCCTCCATTTTATCTGTATAAGAACCCTGGAAGGGAGCTAGGCTGAGCATCGGTGACTGGCCCAGTTAGCTTCACGATAGGGTGGCAACTAGAAACTGGATCTCCTGGATCCCAGTCTGGCCCACTGACCCCTATGCCGCATCGGCTTGTGGTTCCTCCTCCTCCATTTTACCCTCATAACAACCCTATGAGGAAGATGAGGCTGGAGAGGGAAACTGGCCCAAGCTCACCCACTGCGCTTGGGGGCTGGTTAGGAACCCAAGTCTTCCCAGCTTTAGCCACAATGGTGTTCATTCATTTCCTGCTCTGCCAGGTCAATGCTAGACTTCTATCAGCTTCTCACTGTGCAGCCGGTCCAGACAATAGAAAGTAGTGCTTAGCCAGTAGTATTCTGGTCAAATGATAGCCCTTTTCTATCATCTACTCTTTCCTTTATTTATTTTATTTTATTTAAAGTTTTTCTTTGCCGTCTCTTTACCAAAAGACTCTGGACAGTTTGCAAAGAACAAAAAACCAAAGAACAAAAAAAAAAAAAACATAACAGCAACACACAACACGCTGCATCCGATAAATTATGGTAAAGACAAGGATAAAACTAATTAATTATTAAAATGCCAGGAAAATGAAAAATGCTGGGAAAATTACTTCTCTTAGTCCCTACTTTGGCTTGCAGTGAAATGTTCTGAACCTACTTGTAAAATATTGGCGGTAGGAAGCTGCCTTAAATGGAATCAGACGTATGGTCCGCCTAGCCAGTGCTGTTGACACTGACTGGCAGCAGCTCCTCAGGGTTTCAGGCAAGAGTTTTTCCTGCCTTAAGTGGAGATGCTGCATATTGAGGTTGGAACCATCTCCATGTGAAACGGTGCTCCACCATTGTGGTCCAGCTCTCCTGACCTCTGCTTTTTGTTTCTCCCCAGCAAGCATTACATTGGATCCAAACACAGCTCATCCCCTGTTTGTGGTGAGTGAAGATAAGAAGAATGTGAAACGTGGGGACATGGTCCAGCCGCTCCCCAACAACCCGGAGAGATTTGATGCCACACTCATTTTGCTGGGCACTGAGAGATTCTCCTCGGGGATCCATTACTGGGAGGTGGAAGTAGGCGATGGGCAAAACTGGGCTGTCGGTGTTGCCAGGGAATCCGTGAAGAGAAAGGGACCTGTTATCACTTGCCCTGACGAGGGGATCTGGGCTCTGGGGCTGTGTGGGGAAGAGTACAAGGCTTTCACTTCTTCCGACACTCGCCTGACCCTAGATGAAGCCCCTGAGAAAATCCAAGTATTTGTGCATTATGAAAGGGGTTGGGTGGCATTCTTTGATGCTGATTATATGTCCCTAATTTTTATTTTTCGGTCAGCCAATTTCTGTGGAGAGAAAATTTGTCCTTTCTTTAAATTGTGGGGTCTAACTACAGAACTTAGAATGTGTCCCTGAAAAACTTCCTGCAGTACATTGATCAGCTTTTACGATCTGCGATGCCATCTGTGCATACTTTGAACGGAATCTTACAAATGGAACGGAGTGTTGATGTTAAAAGAAGAAAGAAAAAGGCTTGGATCCTACCTCTGCACTCCATGGGCAGAAGCAGCCTGCATTGCACTCACAGAAGGGAACCTTCTGTGAACAGAAACTTCCATTCATGGAGTTAAAAGTTAGGATCCATTCCAGAGACCTCCACCTTTCCAAGTAAGTAGAGGAATATGTTCCTCCATTCTCCATTTGTATTTCTTTTTTAAAACTTCCATTGTACATAATTTGCATCTTTACCGATATTTCATTACAGGCCGCATATAATATATTTCATTTTCCTTTAATCTTGTGTCACCTCATCTAGCTTTTGTGTTATTCATCCTTCTATTTAAGTTATACTTTATTTAGAAGCAAGTCCGGATCGTTTCAGTGGTTCCACCTCAGAATATTTAGGATTATGGTATTGGTAAAGAATGCTTCATTTTAAAAAAGTGTTTTATGCTGCATTTCAACAACGTATCTCTTAATGGATAATTTTATGTATTTCTTTCGATCACTGCAACCCCAGTCTTCCTCAGCCAGAAAAGGCTTCCAGGATGACATGCCAGAATAGGATCATCCCTGCGATCTAATGCATGACAGAAAAGAAAGAGAGATTGAGAGGGAGGAGGGTAGAAGGAGATGGAGGGAGGAGTGCCACGTTCTTAGCTTCAGAGTTCTTGTAAGGGCCAGTTGGGATATAAACATCAAGAACAGGAGCTGAATGTTGCTGATCTGTCAGCAGGGTTGGTGCAATGGCCCTGTTTCCTTTCTCTATCTCACCTCAGTGATGGAAGAGCTTGATAAAACTGGCTTCTGAGCAATGCTGACGGAGTGACCCTGCTTCCCTTTTCATGCTCAGCCGGATGGAATGGCTGCTCTTCCATTTTCTCCTTTACTGTATATTAACCTTTTGCTGGTTCACACATTTTCCTCTTTCTCTTTGCCAAGGTTGGAACATGGTGGGCAGAATGCTGCTAACTGGTGGGGGGCAGGCAGTGTCTCTTCAGTGCGTTGCCTCTCCCATCCCAGTCTCAGCCCAGCAGCACAGGGAGGAAGGGGGGGTGATGCAGTGCACAGTCCCTCTGGCTCATGAGCAGGCTTGTAGAAGGAGATGAGAAGAAGAGAAGAGGAGGTGGGAGAAAAGAATCCTCACTGCTAGAAGAACATACCTCTGAAGCTCTACAGTCCTCCCTTAATGATACCCTTTCCGCTTTCCACCTTAACCTTCCTGTTTCTTCTATGTAATGTCTTGTAATTAGGAAAATGCTTCCCTTTAATATGTAATTGGTAATTTGCAGCACAATACCAGGCACATTTGCTCAGAAGTAAGTTCAGTGAGTCTGTGTAGCACTGCAATCTGAGATAAGGCAGTGGGTCTGAAGCTTTGATTGCCCCCTCTCCACCCCATCCCCGATAGCAGAGCTCTTATTAATATTACAGCTGTTATTTATTTCTTTGTATCTGTACTATTTCTGCATCACTATTTTTAAAGCCCCATGTGGTAATTCTAAGCTTCTGTTCTAGAAGTCATTGGTTCATTTCAATATGCCTCAAAAGAGAGAGATACTCTCTGCATCCCCACTGTGGGGTGGCATCTTTACATTTCGTATTTACACAGTCCCTTTCACTTCCCTTGGTCAGCTTCTAAGCTTTCGCTAGGCTTTGACCCAGTACTATCAATACTTCCTTTGTAGCCCTAAGGGCTAGGAACTTCCTTTTTAAAGAAAACTTGAGATTTTCCAGGTTGCTGAGTTCTGTGTTCTTTGTACCCATTTCTGTTTGTGGAAACTTTGTAGAATATATGCTTCCCTACATCTGCTGCCCTCACCCATACTGCTTCTGCTTGGAAAACATGCTACCTGAAAAGCTCAAATATCTGATTCAGGTACATAATTTTCTTCACCATGAACTCAAATACCCAAAAGCAGGAGGAGCATAATTCAGGATCAGCAAGATAAGCCCAAAAATGTAAGGATGGTTGTATGGAGAACTTCCAGGCAGTGGTCCTTGGCTGTATCTGTGCTCTAATCCTAAAATAAATTATATGCTGTGGCTTCCCAGGTAGACCACTGCAATTCATAGCCTTTCTTAAAGAATGTGAACATAATTTAGTCCCCTTTCTGCGTTCCTTGTAAAAGACATGACAGCTAGTCTGACTTAGTCTAAGGTACTCTGGCAGCAATAACAACAATCAAGAAACCACATAAGCTGCAGTTAGTTTGCTCTTGTATTGCTTTTGGACCCACTGACTTCAAGTGCACAAAATAGATGCATGGGAAACCTTGTTGTAGAAAGGATGCAATTCTACATGACATACACACTCACCTGAGATAACTCTTCTTGAGTGCACAGGGATCTACTTCTGAGTCAATATGCGAAGGATTGCACTGTAAGCAACCTGTTGTGACAAACCTTGCACTTTTGGAAGAGGTGTTTTCTTCTTTGATAAGCCTCAACAGATATGTATATACTTTGATCTAGAAAAATGTGTTGTTGTTGCATTAAAAATCTCTTAAGTGAACAGAAAATTCTTGTGTGGGTTCCTGTTGTGAAGAAAGCCCCTTTTCTCAGCTGATTTGACCGAAGGACTTAGCACCAGATCTGGATCTCTGAAAAATACTATTCCCCCTGCCCTACCTCTTAGGCAGGAGAGATGTGTGGAAGGGCTGGTGACTGCAACAGGGGAACTTTCTGAGAAGCTTCTTGGACTGCCACCCCCATTCTTTCTTCCAAGTGGCTTTCTTAAAAACCAAATTGCCAAACAGAAACTAGACATGTGTGAGTAGCTTCCAGTGTAAAGGATCTGGATGGCATGAAGATGTGGGCTTTTCTTACTAGGATGTGGTGAAATAGCCTCAGATATGATCACTGGATTTCTGATGAGGAAAGGACCAGTTCCTGCAGCTGCCCTTCTCATACGTTGGATATTTTTAATTTATTTAAAACCTATACCATTCCTATTGAGTCAATGACTCTCAGGACATTTTACAGTATCTTAAAATTTTAAAAAGATAGCAAACACTACCATACATATTTAAACAAAACCAATTAAAAATCAGAATTACAAGAAAATATACAACCAAAATATAATCTAGTAGAAATAATTATAAAAATAATGGAGTTAAAATATACAAACTACCTGAGTGTCATATAAAATAAATAGGATAAAAATACTTTTTTCACAATTAATGTGAAAATAAAAAAGGTTTTTGCCTGGTGCTGAAAGGTATTTAGTGTTGGCACCAGGCACACACCTCTAGGGAGCTGGTTCCATAACCAGGGGGCTATGGTTGAAAAGGCCCTTCTTCACCGTCTTTATAGACATGCACATGGTAGGCATGTCATGAGGAGCTGGCTGGAGCCGGGGGTCAGACTAGATGGCCTGGGAGGCCCCTTCTGACTCACTCTGTTTCTGTGTCCTTTACAGCAAGCTCCCAAAGAAGAAGGACCTATGCTGATGACCTTAGGGTCTGGGCAGGTATATATAGAAGAAGACATTCCATTAGATATCCAGGTCCTAAACTGTTTAGGGCCTTATAAGTTATTTAAAGTGGGTCCTGAATTCAACTGGCAGCCAGTGAAGATGCTTTAACACTGGAGCGTGTCAATGCCTCGGTGTTCTCGTTAAGAGGAGAACTGCTCTATTCCGCAGAGTTGCAATTTCCAGGCTGTTTTCAAGGGCAGACCCACATCGAGTGCATTGCAGTAGTCCAAGCAAGAGGTCACCAGGGCATGGGTCACTGTTGCTAGGTTTTGCCTGTCCAGATAGGTGTGAAGTTGGAAAATCAGCCGAAGCTGCGGACAGATGCTCCTGCTCACAGAGCTCACCTGGTGTTCTAAGGTCAGCTCTGGGTCAAGAAGCACCCCCAAACTTTGAATCCTGTCCTTTAGGGAGAGTGCAACAGGACAGATGTCATCCAACTGGACAAGGGACCCACCTACCAACAGGACCTTCGTCTTGTATAGATTAAGTCTCATTGTATTAGTCCTCAACCAATCTATCACCTTGCTCAGACCCTGGTTTAGCACTGAGACAGCCACACCTAGATCAGATGAAAAAGGTAGAGCTGAGTATCATCAGCGTGATGAAACTTCAGCCCAAACCTCTGGATGACCTCTCTCAGCAGTAACATGTAGTTGTTGAATAGCATGGGGAAAGGTATGGATCCCGGCAGCACTCCATGGCACTGATCCATCCCCCCCCCCCACCTCCTGGAAATGGCTGGCCAGGTAGGAGCAGAATCCCCACTAAGCGGTGCCTCCCACTCCCAATCCAGGAGATACCATGGTCAATGATATCAAAAGCTGCCAACTGGACACACTCCCCATCTTTCTCCCTGCAAAGGTCATCGTACAAGGCAACCAGGACTGACTCCATGCCAAACCCAGTACTAAAGCCAGACTGAAATGGGTTAAGATGGCCAGTTTCCTCCAAGAGTACCTGGGGTTGCTGGGCCACCATCTGCTCAAGCATCTTGCCCAGGAACGGGATTTGGCCCTATAGCCTCCAGATCCAGGGAAGCCTTCTTCGGGAGGGCCTGATCACTGCCTCCTTTAAAGGAGCTGGGACCAAGCCCTCTTTCAGAAAGCCATTTATAATCTGGATCCAGGCATTCGCCCCCTTCTTGGCCTGGATGATCACCCATGAAGGTAAGGGTTGAGCAAGCAGGTGGTTGAGCAAACGTCTCCAAGTATCTTGTCCACATCCTCAGGCTTCAATAATTGAAACTCATCCAGTTAAATAGATCTAGATGGTGCAACGGACACCTCTGCTTTATGGACTACATTAAATACAGGTTGCAATTTGTGATGAATCCGAGCAACTTTATTCTCAAAGTGCTGAGCAACTTGTCACAGCAGGCCACTAGAATGAGGGTTCTAGATGTTTTCTTTTAGGGCAGTTCGAAGTAAGCCTCAAACCACTTAGAACAGCTCTGTTGGGTGGCACTCTGGGGATGTGATGCTGGTGGAATTGAAATTTCTCTTTGCCACCTTCCCTGCCACTTACTTACTTACTTTATTTATTTATTTAAAATGGATATGCCATCCCCCATATAAACCCAGACGTGGGTTTATCTGGGGCTGTCCGAGATGTAAGGCATCTCGGGATGGCTCACAATCTCTGGACGGCTCACAATAAGCTTGATAATGAACTCTAAGCCGTGTTTGGTCAGATTCATCCCGGGTTTTCCTCCACCTCCACTTTAGCCATCTGCCCACTTTAGCCATCATTGCCCACAATTCAGTCGTATACCAAGGAGCTGAGCAGGCTCTGCACAGGGCAAGGGGTGTTAACGGGCAATCCTGTCAACTGCCCAGGCCACTGCCATCTTCCACAACGTGACCTGGGCTTCTACAGAAGCACCAACCATATCAGCCAGAAAATCCCCCAGGGCCCTCTGGAAACCATCTGGCTCCATTGGACTCTGGGGGTGGACCAATCCAATGGGTCCCTCGCCCTTACAGAGGGGGGAAGTGGTTGCCAGTCTAAACTTCACCAGGAAGTGATCTGACCTGACCCAAAGGGGTTAGTATTACACTCTGCACCTCCAGATCACCATCCTCTTGCCCTGTCGAAAAGACCAGGTCGAGAGTGTGACCCTTTTCATGTGTTGCACCAGTGATGTATTGAGACAGCTCCATGGCTGTCATGGTGGCCATGAAGTCCTGAGCTGCCCCAGGCAAGGTCGCCTCAGTGTGGATGGCTGAAGTCCCCCAGAACGAGCAATCTGGGATCCCTCAACGCCAGGTCCAAAAACACCTCTGTCAGCTCAGGCGAGGGGTCTGCTGTGCAGTAAGGTAGGAGGTACACCGGCAGAACTCATACTCTGTCTCAATGGCCCACCACCAGGTGTAAACACTCAAGACCTGTCTCTAAGAGAACAGAAAACCTCATGAGAGGCAAAGCACTCCTACGGATGACCGCCACACCTTCTCCCCAACCTCCAGGTCAATGTTAGTGCTGTACGGAGTACCTGGGTGGACATAGCTGTGAAAGAGTGACATTGCCTAACTCCCCCATCCAGGTTTCAATAATACAAGCCAGGTCAGCTCCTCATCTATTATCAAATCAGGTATTATTTATTTATTTATTTATTTAAACATTTTTATGCCGCCCCATTTGCCGAAGCCTCGGGGCGGCTTACAACAATAAATTGAAAATAATTATAATATTAAATTACAAAAAATATAAACATTAAATTAAAAATACAATATAAAATGAGCCGCCCTGGCCAGATAAAATCCAGTAAAATTAACAGTTAAAATGCCGCTTAAATAAAAAGGTCTTCGCCTGGCGCCGAAAAACAAATAACGGCGCCAGGCGGACCTCTCTGGGGAGTATTAGAGGGATTTTGTTTTGGACTGACCTGGCATTTAACAGCAAAACCACCAGGCCTGGGGGTAGGAGATGGGTTACCTGGCATTGTCTGGCTGGGGAAGGAGCCAGAAGAGGGGATAGGCGTGAGATACCTAACCTCCCTTCTCCTTTGCTGGCTAGCTAAATCCCCAATGTCATACCTCTCCCTGTCCATGATCACAGTAATAGGGGCATCCTGGTGCTGCCAGAGTCTCCCAAAAGCATACCTAAGTAAGTAAACACTGGCGGGAGACTTCTTCCCTCTATTCCATACCAACCTTCCTCTCAGTTCCTATAGCCAACTTAATCATCTGCCCTCCATCTCTTAATCTACTATTTCCTCCACCTACTGTCTAGCATCCAACATCCTTGCTACCTACCTATCTCTCTTGTAAACCCACCTAAATTCATGTCGCCTCTAACACATCCTAAAATCATCATCACTACCTTCTCATGTCCTCTCAGATATCCAAACTAGGAGGATGGAAGGGTGGGGAGGGGAAGAAAACAAAAAACAGAAAACAAAGCACCCCCCCCCCACACACACACAACTCCAAGCACCACCAAGAGGCCGCTGAATGGGTGCCAAATGTGTGGTGCCCTTTGGTGGCTGCCTAGGCAGCAGAAGCAGGCGCCTGCCAAGGTCGGCCCCGTCTCCCCAGTCATCTGTTGATCCCATCTGATATAGCCAATGCTCAGGAATGCTAGGGGCTCTGCTTAAAAATATCAGGAGGGCACCAGGCTGGAAAAAGCGAATTGAGGTAATACTTAATCCCAAACTGATAAACCCCTAATCTTTACCAAGAAGCCAATCTGAAGCTTTGATACTGAATTCAAAGTGAAGTTTAGAACTTAAAATACCAAAAGAGTGATTTGGAGTCTTAATTTTGGCACTGCTGCAAAATATGTTAGTTACACTTCAAATGAAATGCCCAAACATTGAAAGTTTGGCCCAAGTCGTTGGGTTGCATTCAGTGGTGTCCTTCCGTTTGTGGAAGAGCTTTTAATTCAGTGGAAACCTTTATAATGGATGTGGGATTGAGATGGTGTCCCCCCACATACACACCCCTCTGTGAAAATCTGCTCTGGAAGGTCAAAGAAAGTAGTGTGGCAGATTTTTATGGGGGAAAAAATCCAAAGGTTTGGAGTAAGGACCTGTAGCCTCAAGATATTGTTGGCCTACAACTACCATATTCCTCATCCATTGTTTGGGGCTGCTGGAAGTTGTGGTCTGGCAGACCCAGACTCCCCATTCCTGGTTTGAGGGCACCATCAGAAAGGTCTTGTTTCTGGTCCCCATCAGCCTAACAGACCTTATTAGTGGGCTAAAGAAGAGGCTTTTGAAGAAACAAGACTGCGTAGGTTGTTTTCTTTATGATATTTGTATCCCAATTTTCCCTGCAAGGACCCTAAAGAAGCTAATTCTCCTCTACATTTTTCAAAGCTCTATGAGGTTAGGCTAAGAATCATGTACTGGCCTAAAGCCACCCAGTAAGTTTCATGGCTGAATGTGGCAATAGCCCCAAATCAGCTTTAGGCTGTAATACACACTTAGCCAGGAGTAACTCTTACTGAACTCAGTAGGAGTTACTCAGTAGGCCTTCTTAAGAATATTGTATAGGATTGTGAGAAGCTAATTACAGTGGTACCTCAGCTCATGAACTTAGTCCATTCCACGACTCTGGAACTGGTTGCAACCAGTCAAATTTCCCCATAAGGTTTAATGTAAAGAAGGTTAATCCATTCTGTATTTTTTTAATCACAAAAATTTGAAACAAAGTAACAAAGAACTACAAAGTAACAAAGTATAGTACAGCCGGGGGGGGGGGTTTTGTTTGGAAGGGGATTCTAAACGGTAATTGTGAGATAGCGATCGGGAGGGGGGGGGGGGCAGTGGGAGATGGCCGTGATCGTGCTCGTGCAGGGAATATGGGCACGATCAGAATCATCGCCCTGAGGCAATTTTTTTCTGCAATTTCTGTTTGCGACCTGATTTGGTCGTGAACTGAGGCGTTCGTGAGCCGAGGTACCAGTGTAGTAAAATCTGGGATAATTTTAAAATATATTTATTGCAGATCTTTTAAGGGCACTGCTGCTGAAAACTTCAAATTCTCATTCATCAGAACCATCTTTTAAATATATTAGTAGTTCTTAGGTATAGAATGTGCTAGTTGTTCTTCAATTAGTGTTAGTTGGCCAAAGTCTCAAGTCTCCCTCATATTAGAATATAGTGACTGATTCTGCTTTAGGGCACAATCCTATGGCCACTAAATGCTGTCTAGGTGGCCCTAGGAAAAGGCAGAGTCCAGATCTGATCTTAGAAAAGTGCTCCAAGGTTGGAGCTGGAACTTTGCCTTGGGAGTGCCTTCCCTCCACCCTGACAGTGGGTGCAGATCTTTCCACGTGCCAGGAGAACATTATTTTATTTATTTTCCATACCATCTTATATTTTAAAAAAATCTCAGGATGGTGCACAAAATAATTAAAATATTACAGGAGGTAGGGTGGGAAAGAGCCAGGATCCACCATCATAAGAGGAAGTGTGGTGGTGTGTCCAGCTCCTCCCTTCACAAGATGTCATGAAACAGTTTGTGCGCCATCTTAGCATTTTAGAGGGCAGGAAGAGTGCTGAGGCAGCATTTGCTTCTGTGCTCCTTTTACCCACCAATTGGATGCCCACAATCCTCCAAGTTTGGACAGTGACGGACACATTTGATGGTACCCTTACTGTTTAAAATACAGCCATGAAACCAAAGTAAAAAACACAGCATGTGCCAGTCCATCTGTTTATTCTTGCTGAGCCCCTGTGCAAGCAGAAACCCAGCCTGCCATCTATAATCTTGAAGCCATGCTTAATGATCCCAAACTTTAAAAATGACATAATTTGTTTAAACAACTGTACATTTCATGGCTTTTGGCTGCTGCATTGCACCTTGGCCTAGGAAGGGCCATTAGAGATGGCTCTATCACTGCATCCTAGTTACATTACTAAAGATCATCCAGAGTCTGCCTATGTGCAAGAATTTCTCCCAATTGGCTCCTTGCTATTAGTTTTGGTAATTTGTAACACTTACTTTGAGCTTTAGCTAATCTTTGCCTAGGGGATAGAAACTGCTGGTGCATACCAGGGGTTAATCTTTAACTCTTCCTGCCTTTTCCCCACAACTTTTCCTGTTTATCAGAGATAGCCTTTCCAAGTTTTTGTTCAACTGCCCCTACTTTTGCCTAGGAACTGTTAGTGCAATTTGAGCTTTGCCTACAACTCCCATCAGCCTTAGTCAACATAGTCAATGGCGACAGAGGATGAGAGATCTAGGCCAAAACATCTGGGGGGCCACAGGTTGCCCACCCACCTAGAATATAAAACGGTCTTCCCCATTCCACGAATATAGCCATCCTGCCCGGGGAGGATGGAAGCGGTAGTCCACGCAGCAGGAGGCACCTGCCGGCGGAGATAAACGCAGACGAACGGGCTCGCGCGTTGGCTCTCGCTCAACGCCTGTCTAGGCCACTTTCCGCTGCACTTCCTCCCCTCCGGCGCCCAAAGGGTTAGCCGCGTAATACTTTCCCGTCATGCCCTCGCTTCCGCTTTGGCGTCTCCTTCCTGGCCGCGCCCCCTCCCTCACGTAGCTCGTCCAATCCGGGCGCTCGCAGGAAGGGCATCGCGCGGTCCTCGCGGGCAGACGCGCGAGTGTTCGGCAGGTCGGCATCATGAGCGGTGGTCTGGGGGGCATGACGGCGGAGCAGCTGCTGCAGCAGCGGCTCCTCCGCAGCCGCCTGCGGAGCTCTCAGCATCAGCAGCAGGCGGTGCCGCCGCCGCACCACCAGGCGCTCATCCACGGCCACCCGGGCCTGGGCGTAGGCGGCCCGCTGCCTCCTCCGCTACTGCCGCCGCCGTGCCCGCTCTCGCCGCCGTCGCCGCCTGACTCGCCTCCGCCAGGCACGACGCCCGCTGAGATCCCCGCGGGCCCGCGCTACCCGAGCGAAACCTGGTGCTCCCTATGCCGCGTCTACTGCCCGGATCCGGTGTGCCTCCCCTGTGGCCACAACTTCTGCACGGCCTGCATCGGGCAACGCCTGGGCGAGCCCAAGCTCAACATCTCCTGCCTGGAATGCGGCGCAACAGCCCGCAAGAGGAACCTGCGGCCCATCAAGCCTCCGCCGCTGTTGGCCAGCCTGGTAGTGGAGAGGCCCAAACGGCAGAGGCTAGACTCGGCCCCCACGGGAGCAGCAGTGGCGGCGGCACCTCCACTACAGGCACTAGCGCCACCGCCAGCAGCAGTCTCGGCCCCGCCGCCCCCAGCGGCGGCGCCCGCGCCGCCGCCGCCGCCTCCGCTGCTGCAGACGCCCGCGCCGCCCACTCCTCCGTCGCCAGCAGCAACAGCGGCATCATCAGCCACTTTGGCCACAACAACAGCCCCCCCGGCCACAGCAGCGACAGCAGAGGCCGCCCCGGCCACAGCGGCGACAGCAGAGGCCCCCCCGGCCACAGCGGCGGCAGCAGCGGGCCCCCCAGCGGCAGCAGCGGGCCCCCCGGCCACAGCGGCGGCAGCAGCGGGCCCCCCGGCCACAGCGGCGGCAGCAGCGGGCCCCCCGGCCACAGCGGCGGCAGCAGCGGGCCCCCCGGCCACAGCGGCGG
>NW_025336347.1:20832320-20891063 GCF_004798865.1 Varanus komodoensis | reverse complement strand
GCAGCAGCGCGCCCCTCGATCTCAGCAGCGGGCCCCTCGATCTCAGCGGCGGGCCCCCCAGCGGCAGCAGCGCGCCCCTCGATCTCAGCAGCGGGCCCCTCGATCTCAGCGGCGGGCCCCCCAGCGGCAGCAGCGCGCCCCTCGATCTCAGCAGCGGGCCCCTCGATCTCAGCAGCGCGCCCCCCAGCGGCAGCAGCGGGCCCCTCGATTTCAGTAGTGGCCCCCCCAGCGGCAGCAGCGACAACAGCGGGCCCCTTGGCAGCAGAGTTTCCCCTGCACACAACAGCGGCTCCCGCGGCCGCAGCAGCGGCAGGAGAGGCCCCCCCGGCGGCGGCAGCAGCGGCTCCCCCGAAACGGGCGCCCGTGACAACAGGAGGAGGGGGAGACGCGAGCGGAGGGAGGCTGTGTGAGGTACACCGGGAAGTGCTTCAGTTTTTCTGCGAGGAGGACCAAACTCCGATATGTGCGCAGTGCGATCGATCCCAGGAGCACCGTGCTCACACCATCTTCCACGTGGAGAGGGCAGCCCGGGACTACAGGGTAAGAAGGCGCAAACGCATCAAGCCTTTAAAAACATTGCAAATAGTCTATTTTGTGCCACCCTGTTCATTCTCTCCTTGCCCTTGAGTACCAGAGGTTGTGTGTATGATATAGTATTAAGAGAATAGAACTCCTTGTATTGCTGGGTGGAATTGAGCTCTTATTTTAGTGGACAGTTAGTTTTCAGAGTTAAACTGGCAGTATTCCTCCCCCCCCCTGCCCGCCCACACACACACACACACACACACACACACACACAGAATAAAAAGGGGCACTGTAGAATAGAGAAGCACCTAGAGGGCTTTTCTAGAGGTTAGGTTTATACCTAATGTGTGGTAACTATAAAATACCATACCAGCTGAAAAAAAATGTCTTTTTGAGAGCAGAGTTGCTTAACAAGCTCACAGGAAACGTCAAGAGGATTTTAGTACATTAATCTATAGATGATTGGAGACTATTGGGAAAGAACCTCTTCAGCCTGTTTCTTTTATATTCCCCAAAGTATCACTTTCTTCTAGTTTAAAAGAGGCACTTACCAACCATGGAAGTTTCTGAGAATTACTTTCCTCTCCCAGTATAGTGCTCCCTGTATCTAGCCTTTAAAGCTTGGATATATCATATACAAATGATAAAATAAAATCTACCAGAAAAGAACTTCTCAGAAAATCCAAAGTACACGTTACTAGGTTGGTCATATGCATTCATGCTTGAATGTCCTGATTGATCTTTGCATATTGTTTTGCTGGCTTTTCTAGTGAAAAATATATTATTCTGTTAGATTGCTCTTATTGGATTTAGAAAAGATACTCTAGCCACATATTTATTTATTTAAAACTTTTATACGCCATCCTATACATAAAAGTCTCAGGACAGTCTAACAACAAAGGCACAGCCTAATATCTATGACAATTTATTAATTTATTTGGGGTTGGGTGAGGGGGTTGGCTTTGTAGAATTCATATAGTTAGTTGCTGAAAGCCATGTCAGCCTGAAGAAGAACTTTAGCACAAATCAACAGCCAGTTTCTCCTTTTTGCTGCATTTCAGTAAAATATTTTGTGCTGTTGTATATCCAGAAGGCAAGCCTGCCAGCTCTGAGACTTGTCCAGACTTAGCTGAAGAAAAGCGAGCTAGATTTCTTTAATGTTGGCTTCTTGGGGACATGATTGTTTATTTAAAACTTCAGGGCACAAGTTTTCTGTGAATGGCTTACAATGATACAATTTTATTTAAACAACAATGAAAAACAGCAGCAACCCCCATAGTTATAACTGGGGGAGGGCTGGAGTAAAGCCTTTCTCCAAATCCTGTCTTGTTGAAGCTTGATGTCTCCTTGCCAGAGGTGTGAGGACAGTGCTAGGATGGCCCCCTCTCTTGTACTTGCTCAGTGTGTTGCGTGCCTTAAAAGAGCCATGTGTGGTTAGAATGTTGGGCTAAGTCTCTGTAGATTTTTCCCACTTGGCTATGTAGGTTACTGGATGACTTGGGAGAGTTTCCCTTATTCTGACTTAAGCCACCCAGATCTTTCAGGATAACACGGGAATGAGGTATTGTGTACATCATGTTGCACTATGGGGAGAAGGTGGGATGTAGACAAAATTATACAGATCTAGATACCAAGCTTGAATCCATTAGTTCTTTTCTAGAACAAGACGCTTGTCTCCAGTTTCACCAGTAGTAAGCTGAAAAGTTCAGTTTCACAGAAGATGCACAGTGCTGGCATCTTGATGACCTCTAGCCAAAGCTGTATGCATTTCTTGTATCCATTGACTTGCAGCATATAAACGTAGAATCTGATACTTGCAGAATTAATATCTTGATGCTTGTGAGTTACTTTTAAGAAGCAAATGTTTAGCTTTACATTTGAAGAAATAAATATGAGCATACGCAGCCCATTATGGAAGCTAAAGAAGGGTTGGACTGGACTCCTAGCAGTGCAGCAGGGGAGTAGGGCTTCAGTGTTCTGCATTGTGGAAGCAAATATATACATTCAGCATGTGGAATTTGCTATTTTTTCATGGCTGCAGGGTACACACTGCCTCACAGGACTGTTAAAGAAATCCAACTACTTGCTCTTGCTTAGGATGAAGTTTGGCATACTTCTTTTTTGTTTATTTGTAATGCTCCTTGAGCTGAGTTGTGGAGAAAATGCTTGCCTGAGCCATATTTGCACATCGTTGCAAAGATTCCCAAGTCCTTAAGGCCTCTGGTCCTCTCCCTCCTATCTGAACTGTTTTTATTTGCACAGGAGCGGGTTCAAACTCAACTAGAGATTCTAAAACAAGAGAAGAACACGTTGTGGAGTCAGAAGCTGATTGGAGAGATGAAAATCCAGGAATATACAGTAGGTGGCTTCAGCTGTCGTGTCAAGATGCACAGGGCTTAGGCTTTCTGCCTAGTATTTGTTTTTGGGTGATTTCTGAAACATTTCCCTAAAGGCTATAAGCCTTTCCACTGTCTCCTACAGTGTAATAAAATGCTATATTGAGGATCTGTAGCTGTTGATGTGACCAGGCTCAACCATAACAACCAGTTTCCTGTATATGAGTAGGAGGAAAAGTTACTTCTGTTTTTGAGGATTCTGAACATAGAATCTGTAACATACTGTAAAAAAGGCTCTTTGTACCTGGTTGTGTTTTCATAAAAGCACAAACATATTTCTGTGACTCTTAGTGGCTTGCTGTGGGACAACTAGTTGGCAGTGGAAACAAATACTATGATTTTATCCCACAGCTGGATCCCATATGTTGGGCAAGTGGGACATTTGTCATGGATAACAGCTCTTCATGGAGTGCTGAGCAGGTCCTTGTTTCTGCTGTCACACCCTACTACAGTCTTATCCTCTAGCCAAACTGGCTATACTTCCAAGTCCAAGGATTAAGGAATCGTGAGTTTTAGGCGCTAGACAACAGTAGAGCTTGTTTCCCAGTGCTTCCAGATCCATGTGGAATGTGTTGAAGGGGAAGGAGGTGATGCAGACTCCTGTTGGGACTAGGGAACCTCTTCCACTCCATCCTTGCCTGTTTTGATTCTGCCTTTTTGTCAGATTCTGCCTTGATCCCATATCATCCGTGTCTGCACTGTCCCTTGTGTAGTTTCTTAATACAAACAGCTGGTGTTGGTTACTGTTCTCAGCACTGTAATGGCACTTTATTAAACAACTTATATGCCACCCCATTGCATGAGCCTCGGGGCGGCTTACAATCAAAGTCTGAAGTGTGAAATCAAGTCTCTTTTGATTCTGTTTTGTGTACCCATGAAAGAACTCCCAGACTCTCGTTTCTTATCTTGCCTGTGGCCATTACAGGAGAAGGTCCAAGCTGAGAGGAAGGAGATTTTATCTGAATTTGAGCGCTTGCACCAATTTCTGAAAGATCAGGAGCAGCGCCTGCTAACCCAGCTGGAAGAACTTGATAAACAGCTAGCGAAACAAAAGAATGAATTGATCACCCATATCACAGAAGAGCTTTGCCGTGTTGGTAGAGTGATTGCCGAGATGGAGGTGAAATGTAGGCAGCCAGCAAGCGAATTTTTGCAGGTGAGGCATTGCTATCAAAAGATCTCTCTCTCTCTCTCGCTTTCTCTCTCTCTCTCTCTGGCCTGAAAGTTAAGCCTGGCAATGGGGCTTGTGACTTCCTGGCCAAAACCACAATTGGACAAGACTGAGCTTAGACCTTCTCCCTGCTGCAATTGGCAAAGGGATCTTTTTATTTGTGCGCAGGATGCTGGTGGGGCATGAACATCAGTGGGGCACGGGCTGTAGACTGGCATCAGGACTGCTCTCTTGTGTTGGACCCCCATCAGCTATCCAGTGCGCCCGGGTGCCGTCATTGGCCTCAGCAGATGATGCGGCTGAATTTGACTGGGGACTGGAGGGGGAGGGCTCCGTTGTCTAGCGCATTCCTTGCCATTTTGGAATGCCCTCAGACTGACATCCCTTGTGAAGGTGGCGGGGGCCTCTTCAGTTCAGCTTGTCCTCTTGTGGCCTGCCCTTGGACTTTAGCAAGGGACAGTTGGAGCTCTGTCACTCCTCTCATTGTG
The DNA here is from genome assembly GCF_004798865.1 of Varanus komodoensis. Classification (NCBI taxonomy): domain Eukaryota; kingdom Metazoa; phylum Chordata; class Lepidosauria; order Squamata; family Varanidae; genus Varanus; species Varanus komodoensis. The sequence continues at coordinate 20,886,483 of NW_025336347.1, read as the reverse complement.
GAATGCTATGACACCATAGCACTCTGCTGTTGGCAGATGTACTTCCAGGTCCTTCAGCCTGACCTGAAGGCTGTTGCGAAGCTGGCCTGGATGACCCCATTCCTTCAGGTTCATGTCGGGACACATCGGGTATGGCTGCCATGCAGACCTCTAGTACGTACAGTCATGTTAATATGGGTTCTCTCTTTAAGGGTGTTTGGGTACATGGGTTGCTGCTGTCCTTATGGGACTGTATAAGAGATCGTTCTTAAATGTTCAGCCTTTGGAATAAAGCTGATGACTGCATGCTGTAAAACATAATAATGGCGGGGAGGAAGTATCTTGTGTCTGTAGTGAGCAAGTGGGATTTTTTTTCTCTTTTTTTGGAGGAAAACAAATGGCATTGTGGGGTGTGTGTGCCTGCAAAAAAGCCTGCATTTTCTGGGATCTCCTTAGGGTCTTCCTGTGGTCTGCTCCGTGGTGAACATCAATTATAGCTATTCCAAGGATGGGAGGCTGGTTTGTTTTTTAAAACCGAGCAGCACCTCCTGCGCACTTGATCTCTTGGCACAGAACCATTTTTTAATTATTTTGCAACCAGCTCTCTGATCACAAGCAACAAGGACAAGATTTTTAGGTAACCTGTGACGTGCAGAGAGTCTCTCTGAGGCACTACGGGTGATGGTGAAGAGATGCAGTGATCCTGGGATGGGGAATTGTGGGAGACCCCCTGGAGAGGGGGGGGGTCTCTCCTTCTGGGCCTGGGCTCTTGGGAGCAAGGTGTGGTTGCCTCTCTCGGGCTGACGGAAGGTGCGCTCTCCCTTTGGCAGTGAAGCAGTGTGCCCGCCAAACAGCACGCTTTAGAGCTCACGTGGGCGGCACAGCCAAGGGGTGGAGCTGGTGGCTCCAGGCAAGACACAGCTGGTGAGCAGGCCCTGGAGGGGGCGAAAAGCCAGCCTGCTCACCGGCAGCAAGGGTGGGAGGCCAGTTCGGGGAGGAGAAGGCTGCTAAAAACGCTAGAGCAGCCCTTCTCCTCAGAGAAACAGTTGCAGCGCCAGGGAGAGCAACGTGGCCTGAAGGCTCCCATGTGTAACCGGAGCATCCCCCACCTCTTGTCTTGGAGCAAACACCAGATGTTCCACCTCTGGGATCACAGGTAAGAGCCTGAGGGTGACGGGGGGGCAGGCTAGTTTATCCCTGCCTGGTAAGCACCAGAGGCTAGACCAAAGCTTCCACCCTCATGCCTTTGATAGCGCTCTTGGAGTCCTCCGCAGCCTGAGTCGGGGGTGCAGAGGCATGCTCCCCCTTAGCCTGTGACACGTCCCTGGTGCAAAGCACTGTGGCACTCAGCTCCTTTTTCTTTCTTTTTTTCTCCTCTAGGACATTAAAAAAAACATGAGCAGGTATGTAGTGGTTTCTTCTCCTCCACCCCCCCCCCAATCCGCTGCTTCCAGCTGCCCCAAATGGTTACCCAGTCCTCACCCTCCTCACATCATCGGGTCAAGCAGAGTGGCATACTTGTCGCTCTCCCATGGCCAAGCCACTGCTGCAGAACACAGGCCCAAGGCAGCCTTGAGCTTCCTCTGCCCCCAGGGTGCTCGAGAGCCAGCTCATCCCACTGTGGGAGTAGCCGCAACCCAAAGTGGTGCACCTACTCCCTTTCTTTCAAGCGACATGCATGGCACAAATGCTGAAGCAGGAGCAAGGCTTGCGGGCCAAAAGCCACATCACTTGGTGGGTTGTCATGGAGAATGGCGCTTGTGCGGTCAGGGCCAGCCCCAAAGCATGTTGTTTCTGAAAGTAGGAGTTCAACATGGAGATCCTGGTTAACTTTCCGATTAACATGGAGCTTAATCCACCATGAGTTCTCCAGTGCAAGCATCGTGAAAGCAAATGGGAGTTGTGCCGGTGCTTGTTTAGGAGAACTTCTTGAGGGGCTGTGAAGTTTGCCTGCATCTTGCTCTGCTGTCATTAATGGCAAACAAGTTCTGCCACTTCAGGTATTTGCCTCATTGCCAATTTGAGCTGGGCTTTACAAGTTTTAGGACCAGAACAATATCTAGAACTCTCTGAAATGCTGCTCCTTATGAACACAGGTGATGCAGTAGGACCTAATACTTTGTCCACTTCACTCCTTGGAAGCAGCATAGCAATATTCCGAGCCACTAAAGTAACTGAGCTTTTTTAAATAGGAGTCTTTCTCTAAAAATGCAGGTGTCTACCAGGGCAGTTTCCGTCATCTGATGAAGCGTGTTCCAAGCTGGAGAAGAGACTGGAAGACATCTCTCGGAAAGGAGCAGCTTTGAAGGAAACGCTAAACAGATTCCAAGGTACAGAAAAGCAATGAAGGAAGGCATGGGTGGGGAGGTTAATATATTCTAATTTCTAGGCCAAATTGGCTGGTTAGTGCCGTAAGCATTTCTCCTGTGCTACTAATTATTTACTGTTGCCTCATTTGTAAAAAATTGACCTTATTCACAGAATGGCAGCACAGGTAAGAGAAGCCCTCTAGAAGCCCTTTAGTGCTGGCTTGTAGTGAGGCACACAAAGAAAGGGGATTTCAGAAAGATCTGGTTGAGGGCACGTGCTGTGAGATGAACGTTGTGAATTCATTGCATGGCTCTTAAGCAAGCAGCTCTTTCAGCCTTCATGCCTACCCCCCACTCTTTTTAAGGTAGGTAATAGAAATAATATGCAACAACATTTTGTAGGGTTTGTATAAGGATTACTACTGGGAGGAGAGCTCAGCCCTCTGGCTCAACCATCATATGAATACTAAGTATTGTAGTGTGACAGCTACTGAGAATCATCAGCTTGCCTTTGGCATATGAATTTAGAATATGAAAAATGGAAATACTTATCTTGCAAGGGCTTTTTGAATTCATACAATCCAAAGCCTATTTACACTGGTTACCAATTGAAGTCTGGGCCCAATTTAAGGTGCTGGTGATGACCTATAAAGCACTAAATGGCTTGGGTCCTGGATACCTGAAGGAGCGGCTTCTCCTCTATGAGCCCTCTTGCTCCTTGAGATCTGAGGCAGAGGCCCTCCTCCGGGAGCTGTCCTTGAAAGGGATCAGGAGGGTGACCACCCGGAGGAAGGCCTTCTCTGCGGAGGCACCCCGACTGTGGAATATGCTCCCCAGAGAGGTTTGCCTGGCGCCAACACTTCTTTCCTTTCGGTGCCAGGTGAAAACCTTTTTATACTCCCAATATTTTAATTGTTACATTGTTTTGATTTGTGGTTTTACACCAAATACTGGATGTTGTGATATTTTTGACTCTTATTTTTATTTTTATTCTATTTTATCAATATTGTTGTAAACCATCCAGAGATGTCTGTGATGGGACGGTATAGAAAAGTTTTAAATAAAAAAAAAATCTAAATGCAGACAACCTATGTTTCCCCCAGTGTTTTTAGTGTCTGCGAAAGCCCTCTCTAGACTTGGGCAACTTGATTTAGCAGCGGAAGTGATATGTATCTTGGCGGAATCATACTGGATCAGGTCAAAGGCTTATCTGCTCCATCATCCTTTATCTCCAATGGCCAGCCAGATGCCCATGGGAAACCCCTAAACAGGGCACATGCACAATCGCAGCCTTTCAGGGCTCTTCTACCAGCAGAAATTTGACTGAGGCTGGTCAGGTGGTAGTGATTAAATTGTTCGGGAGAGCAGAGAGTGTCGGCTTAGGACTTTTTTTGGGTTCTTTGAGCTGCAGTGATGCAGTTGGCATGTGGGCTTTTTTAGCTCATAATTTGCTGTTACAACTCCCAGCTTACTCCATGCCGGCGTTGCAGGGCCACCTTGCCATCTAACGGTGCACAATTGTGCTCTAAATGTATTAAAGGGCTTAAGAAAATGTAACAACTTGAATTTCTTTCCTTTCTCTAGATAATATTAGATATGCTGTGGACAAAGGAGAGACTGTGAAAACACTGAATGATAAAGGTGGGTTTCTGAGTTTCTTAGCATTTCTGAGTTTTTAAGTACCTCTTCATTCTGTTCTTGCTTAGCTTCCAATCAAAGCTGCTTCAGACATCCAGATGGGTCTGTCGCCAGGATTTGGTGAGGTGCGGGGGAACCTTGAATGTACTAGTATCTAAAGCGATTGCTTGCTTTTATCCCAGTTTGGATATGACTTGGGGGTGTTTCCAGACAAGCATTTTATTGTACACTCACTGTGCATCACTGGAGATTTCATAAGGGATCCAAATGTCATAGTATTTCACTTGTGTCTCATTTTCCCATTGCTTCTTTGGTATCCTCTCTCACCTGAAAAATATCCATTAAGGAGGGAAATGGAATAGCAGGACATTATCTCTTGATTGCCGGTGTTAGGAGCTGTCTGTTGGGAAGCATCCTAAGCCAAAATAGTGCAGATTACTTACAAATTTTATAAACCTCAACCTGAAATCCTGTTGTAGAGCTTTTCAGCAAAGGACTAGTTATTACTAAACCCTCGGAGGTGGAACAGCATTAAAAGAGATCTGCAAGATATAGAAACTCCTTGTCTAAACTATTAAAAACCCTGCCCAAATTTCCCTTTATGTCTTGAGTTTCATATATTTTGCTCATTTATTTGTTTATAGCCCACCTTGATTCTTGCAAGGAATCTTGCAAGGAATCTAAGGTGGTTTACATGATCCTCTTCCATTTTGTGCTCACAACAGCCTGCTAAGGTGGGTTAGACAACACTTGCGCTTCTCACATCAGATTGCAGCTGTTCAGCATATGCATACTGAGAAATGAAATGTCGTATGTAACAAGCCGGCTTGTTGTGCGTGGCTTGGTGTTCCCAGGCCAAATCGAGGTATTTGGTCTGCAGTACAACTTCACTCTGCTCACGGGCCATATTGATTGCTTGGCTGGTGTGTAGGATGGCAGTGTAGTTGGAGCTTGATAGCTGGTCCCTTTCTTTTCAAACATATGAAGTCGCCTTATGAAGAGTTGGGCTAGTAGAGCTCATGTGGCACAGCCAAGGCCAAGGGAGAGCCAGTGTGGTGCAGTGGTCAAGAGCCTGGGACCGGGACTCAGAGGATCTGGGTTCCAGTCCCCGCTCAGCCATGGAGCCACCTGGGTGTCTTTGGGCCAGTGGCAGACTCCCAGCCCAACCTGCCTCACAGGGTTGTTGTTGTGAGGATAAGATGGAGGAGGAGATGCAAGCTGCCTTGAGCCCTTTGTAGGAAAAAGGCAGGATATAGATAGATAGATAGATAGATAGATATAGATAGATAGATAGATAGATAGATAGATAGATAGATAGATAGATAGAGGCGTGGAGCTGGTGGCTCCAGGCAAGACACAGCTGGTGGGCAGGCCCTGGAGGAGCTGGTGAGGGGCCCTGGCAGAGTCGGCTTGGATGTGCGGCAGTTCCCCAAAGGTCTCAGACTGTTTCGGCTCAAGGGTGGCGACTTGTGCTACTCCACTTGTCGCTGATCTGCAGTTTGCAATCTTCAGCCATAACCCCTGGCAAGAGATGATACCAGTTGCAGTCCAACGACGGGTGGAGGACTGCAAGTTGTCCACTCCTGAAGTGAAACTATCACGTGTTCTTGGGTCAGTTTGCACGTGACTACGCTAAGCTTCTCAGGGTTAATTTACTTTGCAGTGCCTCTGGCTACCATTTTTAATACGGAAGACATGGGTCGTTCTTGGGTTATCCTTCACATAATCTATACGGCCCAGGTGTGCATGATAGGACAAGCCACAGCGTGTACTTACTGTGGCCTGCGTATTCAGCGTGTCATCCGGTGGGTGCTGTGGCTGGATGCCTGAAGAACTGTTGCCAAAATTGTAGCCAGTGATTTGCATCAGATGTAACAAAGCTCAGATGTGTGGAGAGGAGAGGCAAGAAAGGGGAATGAAGTTGCTGAGGTGTATGGAAACAACCCTGTTTTTCTCCGTTTTTCTTCTTGCAGTGAATATGGCTCTTGATGTACCAAGTGCTCTTCTGTCTCTGGACCAAAGAAACATGGGATATGACGAGCCCCGGCACAGGCTGCCTGCCCTGGAATACGTCCCTGATGTGCCAAAAAATTTGGATTCCAGGGCTTTGGTTCTGGGCTGTGATGGATTTACCTCTGGGAGATACTTCTGGGAATTGGAAGTGGGTGATGGGGAATTCTGGGCAGTGGGGGTCACCCGAGATCCTGCAAAGAAAAAAGGGATGATGGACTTCAGCCCAGAGGAGGGGATCTGGGCTGTGGGGCTCTGGAAGGGCCAACACTGGGCTCTCACGTCCCCTGTGACAGCCTTGTCCCTCAGCCAGCACCCAAGGAGGATCCGAGTGTCCCTAGACTATGTGGGGGAGTGTGTGACCTTTACTGATGCAGACACAGACGGCCCCATCTTCACCTTCCCACCAGCCTCTTTCAATGGAGCGCGAACCCACCCCTTGCTGTGGGTTGTAGGGTTCCCAGCTCAGTCAGTGTTCCTGAGACGCATGGGGGTGAAGTACCCAACTGGGGTTCATGAAATGGATGTCCTGAGTCCATGATTTTAACTTCTTAGCCATGGGCCCAGTGGGAAAAAAGAGATACATCTCAAGCCCACTGAAATGGAGCAGAGAGTTGAGCTATTTGGAAGCAAGGAATTGGGAAGTTTTTTCTTTTTAAGTTCTCATGTGTTGGAGGGTATAAGGAGATCTTAGTGCTAAGGTCCCAAGATGTTGCCCTAGGGTATAGCACAAGACCTGGGAAGAGTAGATAAGCAGGCCTTGGCAAACAGCATCTCTCTTAGGACATCCTCCTGTATATAAGGGATTGTCATGACTCCTTTCTAGTAGTAGGCTCAGACTTGTTCAATTTGAAAACTTTTAGCTATTAAAATTTTACCTATATTTTCAGTCTGTTCCGATTTAACTTTATGATTTCATTTTAAAAAAAAATGCCTGCATGCATTTTAGTATTAAAACCTACCAGCTTATGTTCTACAGCAAGAAATGGCTTCACAGTTACACTTCATGGCAAAAGATGTTTTGAATACCATAACAGCCTGTGGTCATTCCTAGCGCAGAGGTGATTATTTTGAATTGAGCATCCTCAGAACTTACGGATACGATAGCTTTTTATCTTTTTCCTGGTTTGGCTGATGATGAAGCTCACGTTTTCTCTTCTGCAGCTAAGGAGATGAAAAGGGCAAATCTTTGCCATGATAAATGGGGTTCTGATTTTTCCTAAAAGTGAAATACACATAGTGTCTTAAAGCTTGTGTTTGAAATCCTAGGGCAATAATTGAGACAACTACATTATGTAAGAACACAGAAACGTGTGTAGTGTTTTCTTCAATACATTTCGCTGTCTGCTTTTGTAGTATCTGACTTTTTCCTCAGTGAGCAGCTTTGTCACCACTGTTGCATCGCATGTTTTTAGAGTGGCTGGGAGCCGCTATCCAAAGAGTGCTGTGCCATTTTTGCACACCGTTTACAAAAAATAAACCTTGTTTTAATGGAGCCAACCTTTCTAGTAGCAGGAAATGTATCATAAAATGATTTAAAATGTATATATGTGATGGAAACTGTTGAGCTGATGGTTTTCATTGGATTGAAGTAGGGTCCACCAGGATTTGTAGGCAAGAGATGGGTGTTATTGGCCTATTGCTCTGTTCACCAGTTGATGCCACAGTTAGTATTGATCTGAGTCAGTCTTACTCCATACTCTGCACTGGTTGCCCAAGAACCAAGAGTAGAGCGGGGCGGTGAATTTGGGGTCGTAGCACATTCCGTTTTGGTGTGATTTTACTGTACTTTTTCAGGGAGCGGAACTCACTTCCTCACTGCTGTCATGTTGCAGTCCAGGGTCAGGCCCCTCCCCACCTTTCTGCTTACCTTCCTTTGGCAGCCTTGCCCACTCCAGGGCCCTTCTTTAAAGCAGGATAAATGTTGTTTATTTTGAGGGAAGTACTCCTTTCTCGTTCAGTCTGGATGCAGGCTTGTGATCACATTGGCTGAGAAGTTGGCCAAGGTGCAAAGTATAACTATGGGAGGACTGTGCTCTCACCCCCCTCCAGACTGGCTCCCATTCTGCTGAGCTGGAGCTGCTGCCTGCTTTATGCCCTGCCACCCCCCTCAAATACCCCTAGACTTTATCCTTTCATATTATTGTTGCATAGCATTTACAGCCTGCCTCCCCACCTTCCTGTGAGGACCCCAAGGTGGCTTACGTTCCACCCTTTTATCCTTATACCAACAACCCTGCGAGGTAGGCTGGGCTGAGTCTGACTGGTCAGAAGTCACCCAGTGGACTTCATGGTCCAAGTGGGGACTAGAACCTGGATCCCCTGCCCAGCACTCGGACTTCCAGACCACACTACTCCAACACGCAGCCGGGGAACATTTTTGGCATTTCTGTACCACCCAGTAGCTGAGGGTCTTTCACCAGTTTACAAGGATTAAAACTTTAAAAAATACATTATAAAGACCAAATACGTATAACCCTACAACACAGAGACACATCTGAAAACAGTTTTACATGAAAAATTCAAGACCTGATTGATGTGGGTTTAATGTAAACAGCCCTGCTGCTTCTGTCATCTCTCTCCACTGCCCTCGCTAGTCTCAGCTGTAACCTTCCCAGACACACAGCCCGCCTCTGTTGGAACTGCAGTGCTCTCTCGGGAAGGATGACTTCTTTGTGGACCATCTAATGTGGCTGCCACCCCCAGGCGCAAATGACTGCATAGTAGGAGTTTGGGTGTAGCTGTCAAAGCAGGTCATATAGCGGTGATGCCGGCCAATCTTCTGGTTACTCTGCTTTCCTTCTCAGCCACCATAACAGCAGTTGTGCACTGGAGAAGACAGCTGGACCTGGCAGATGCTGCCCCATATTTGCACCCTATTCTTGGCTTGTGTGAACTCCAAGCTGCCCCTGTGGCCGATTCCCACTGGGTCATCTGTGTTTGGGCTTGGGGGAGCCAGGGGAACTGGAGGCCAGTGAAGATGAAATAAGATTTCATTCAACTACTCAAATGACGCATCAAGCATTATTTATATTAATACGATGATGCTTAATGTACTGTAGTAACTAGGTGCACTTCCGTCCTGTTATTTCTATACCACTGCATAGCCAAAGCGCTTGGAGATTTACAGTAATACATAAAAACAATACAAATACCATCAATTTAAATCAGCATTAAAAGATTTCAAACAGTTAAAATGCACAGGAGAAATGACAATGGGGGGCAGAGACACACCCTTGAACTCCTGGGTAGCCAAGTAAATCGGGACTTCCACAGTCGCTCTGGGATTGCCATGGGAATAGAGCTAGGTGTTACCTGGAGATCAGCAACAAGCAAACCCAGGTCTTTATATCACTGAGCCCCCTTTTGTGTTACATTAAAAACAGCATGGGAGGCAAATGGAGCGCTGTAGCTGTAGTCAACTGGTCTTGGACAGAGGGGTAATGGTGTATTTTGGCATGCACATCATGGAAGCCCATGGCCATGCCTCCAAAAGTCTACTGGGTTGATACACCTGTATGCATGCAAGCCCAAGCCCTTCCCAAAATACTTTGCTTTATTACAGGGCTCCAATGTACTACTGGCTGTGAGTGGAGCAGCTGCCCCTCTGCACCACTTTGGCAGAGATGTTCTTCCAGAAGGGACTATAACCATCTCTGAAAGCTGACCTCTGAGGCCTGACTTGATTAAACATGTAGCTTGGAATATCATCTAAAAAAAATCTCTAAGGATAGTTATTCTATTTCATATGGCATAGCAGAATGCAGAAGTATTGCATAAAAATCACTGAAACAATAAATTTAAATGTAAAATATAATATAAATTTAAAATAGAGATCGTAAATTATTTTAAAAACATACAATACAATGGATAAAATACAATGATGGATAGAATTAAGTTATGTATGAGCAGTTACTAAAGTGGCTAGGCCGAGTGGTCGAGTGCCTAGGTCATTTGGCCAATGGGCAGAGGCACCCTCAAGATTATGTAGTTCTTACAGGGAGCCAGGAAACCTGAGGATAGTTCCGATCCGGTGTTATGTAGGAATGGGACTCGGGCGACCGGGTTCAGGTCCCTGCTCAGCTGGAGCCAACCGGGTGCCTTTGGGCCAGTCACAGGCTCTCAGCCCAACCTGCCTCCCAGGGTTGATGTGGGGATAAGGTTGAGAGCAGTAGAATGATGTGAGCCACCTTGAAAGGAAAAAAGGCAGGATATAAATAGAGCGCACCTAAATAAGGAGACACGTCCTTAGTTTTCATCAGGACTGTTGTGGGGGAAGGGGGGAGAGGTCCAGCATAACACCCCCCCCCCCACATAGGCACATGCTACAGGTGTGTGGCGAGGCTTATTCAGTCTCTGCATCGCGGCTGATGACTTCGGTTTGGCTCACTCGAAAGTTGCCTTCCGGGCCATTCTCCAGAGTCGGGAGCGTCACCCACAACATACCAACATGTGGCTCCCTGTAGAGGTTCTGTAGCTGACTGCATTCCTGTCATGGAGAATTCGGTTGCCTTGGCCCACTTGGCAGTTTCCATTCTGGAGCACTCCGTTCTGCCCCGGATTGGTTCCGGGCATCGCAGAGTTAATAAAACAATATTGATAATTTTCTGCCCTAAAACACTACTCTCAGGTGTCTAACAAAGATCTTTGTCATTGCTTTAAAATAAAGGGGCCATTCCAGCCCACCGAGTTCCATTTCGGCTTTTACACCCTCCCCACAAAGAGTTGCCAGCTTTTAGGAAGACCAGCTCTCTCTTCTGCTGTCTGGCCAGCCCGAAATCGGGAAACCAAAACTTGCTCAGCTGCTTCGTGCAAACAGCCATGGCTGCAGCCACCTCCACGCACAGGCTCCAAGATGAGCAGTCCTGCTCTCTCTGCCACACGTATTTCACCCAGCCGGTGTCCCTCGACGGCAGACACAGTTTCTGCCGGGGCTGCATCAAGCGGTTCTCAGAGCGATGGGAGACTGATTTCTCCTGCCCTCGCTGTGGCGAAATATCCCCAAAGACGAAGTTCAGGCCGAACAAGGAGCTGGGGATCATTGTAGAAATAGCCAAAAAGAAGAAGTTAGACAAAAACGTCAGTGGGGAACAGGCGTGCGAGATCCACCAGGAGCCTTTGAAACTCTTCTGCAAAGTTGAACAGAAGCTGATGTGTTTCGCATGTGCGGCATCCAAAGGCCAAGCAACGGAGACTTTTGTGCCTGTCGAGGAAGCTCTCGGGCAGTACAAGGTAAGTCTGCAAAGCCATATCCTGGCAGCATCGCTGTAGACAGATGCTTGTTCAGTCAGTTGCTTATGTCAAGGCACTCTGGATTAGCAGCCCGTGAGAATGTACACCCACAGGGAAACCTGTGTTAGGAACCTCTGCAGTTTTATTGGTGAGAACACCCAGGAAACCCCTCTGCAGAGACAAACCTTCACGCCCACCAACTACACGTTTCTAGCACATATACAGAGTGTTTTATACAGAGTGTCTTCTAGTCATGTACACAGGAACAGGGCAGATGATGAGAAAACAATGGGCACATAATATATTCACACAGAGAACAATGTGAGAGATGTGCAGAGGGGACATGAGATAATTGTACAGCAAATATCAATGATTACAGGATATTGACCTGACAGTCAGTAAGGTACATGCATCATTGCAGATCCTGAGTTTGACTTTGCACTTGTAAACGAGAGTGATTGCCATACTGCTAGAAAACACAGCCTGGCAGCTTGCTGCTGCTGGAAGAAGGAAGGTCCCAGTTAACTTTCCTTGGGAGCCAGTTCTGCAGAGGAATGACTTTTTGCAGCTAAATATAGTTAGTGGAGAGTCCCAGTCTCTTAAAAGAACAGATGACTGATAATGCTTGAGGGAACAAAAGGGAGCCTGGCTTGGAATGCTGTTTTTTTTTTTTCCCCCTGGGCAAGAGGAGCAGGGACATTGCAGGTCTGATTTTATATCACAAAGGCAACTATAAGCAACCTTCCTCTATAAGGATTGATTTTGATTTTCCCAACACTTACAGAGTACTATAGAATTCATTGCAATGGGACTGTAAATGTAATTTCCATTGAGGTCTGCTGGTGACTGTATCACAACTTGAGAACAAAAGCTTGCATGCCGAAATCTGCCTCTTATTAGATGGAGATTGCTGATCCCACCCCAGGTTGTGCCTTCAAGGTTCTGGGGGACAATCTAAACTGGTTTTGGGGAGATCATAGGTAGTCAGCTACAAATCTGAGGCTCTTGGCCTCATGTGTGAAAAGAATTGATTTCCGCCCATACAAAGGGATCTTTATATCAAAACCTTAATGTTTATTTCACTCCCGCAAACATGCTTAATGGATAAAGAGTGTGAACTTGGGGTAACATCCCACAATTGCCCAAGACTCAGGATGTGGACTTGCTCAAGTCACTGTCTTGTAGCTGCTCTGCAAGGATGCCGCAGCGGTGGAAACTAGGATGAAATTCTACTTCAGCCATAGACTTATGCTGTGGTCTTGGTTTGCCTGATCTGTAAATTGGAAATGAGTGATCTATTGCCCAGAGTTAGTGTGAACACAATGATGACTGAAGACACCAGCAAGCAAGAAAAAAAGCACTTCTTAACATTCACAGGGGCTGTTCTTGGTTTCACTGTGGGAAGCTTTAGAAATTTCTGCCAACTATTGAGTATAAAGGATCTGTACTTACACAAGTGAAGGCATGTTGACAGCCGGAGTGGTGGTGTTTCTACTCTATTCTATTTTCTATTCTTGAGGTGCATTTATAATAGTTGCCCTTTAATACCTCTACTTGACACCTAGACTGTGCTCTTTCCAGTGACAGGAAAGGCCTTCCTATTTTTCCAGGAATTTTAGTCTTTCAGATTTTATTTTATATCCATATGTGTGTGTGTGTGTGTTTATACTTTGCATTACACAGCTTTTCCAGTGATGTTGCCTTCAATCTGATCTTTTTAATCTGCATTAAAAATTATGAGGATGAAATTAGGAGGCAGTGATGGTTAAAAATAAATAATGGATGTGGATGTATATGGCATCGAGTGTGCATGACTGAAACATTTATGTGAATTGCATCAAAGATGGAAGGCTGGCAGTCTTCAGGCTGGGCTGGACATGTCTTCACCAGTAGAGAAGAACCATGTTCTAATATCTAATTACCATCCATGCCTGTTTAGAGACAAGACAAACCTGCCTTCTTTCCAGTAGTGGCCAGCTTGCAAATACTGTTGCTAACGTACATGCACCTCTTTGCAGAGGTCATTTCTCTGGTCATTTCTCATACATGGGTGATCCGAAGGGGGCTATGCATTGCACACCATGGGATGAGGAGGAAGCCTGAGGCAGGACTTTTCTCCATCTTCAGCACATGGGAAAAAGCAACTGAAAGGACCTTTAGATTCAACAAATAACATTTCCTAAGCTCCTTTCCATTATGTGGAGTTGACAGCTCTGCTCTGTGGCATGCTACAATAATCTGCCCTGCCATACCTGTTCATCTATTTAATCAAAGAGCCATTCGATTTCAGTTAATGTTCAAAAACAGTGTTAAGCAATTTCCATTCAAAGTATATATCCACGCCTGCAATGTGTAAAATGGCAGGCTGTGCATTGCAACAGAGCTTGGTGTCCATCCAACTGCACTCACGTGGACGTGTGATAGCAGCATGACATAATTTCCCATTTGCACACAACTAAAGCCACCATCTTGTGTCCAAGACTTTAAGAGAAGTTGTATAGGATGACTCGTGCTGCAAATGAAAATTCAGGCGCCCTTGAGGAGGATCTGACTCCTTAAGAATGATCAAATAACATATTCTGAAAAGCTAAAAATATGATACATTTCTTAAAAGCGGACACTGAAATACCGTCTGCCCCTAGCAAACAAGGGCAGGTGAAGCACATGACTTTGAAACGCATTACTTCATTTCCTGTTTGTGACCGCTAACCCGATCAGCTCGATATGCTGAGTACCCCAGCCAGAGGACCTATGGAGAGAATATCCTTTTTTCCACTCTTCTAACAATACACATGCAGGGGCGGATTGCCAGCGTTGGGCAAAAAGAAGGTAAATGCCTAGAAGCACAAATAAGAGCTGGGCGTTCCCACGCTGAGCCAGCTAAGGCTGGAATGGCAGCCAAGTACTCGGCTTTGGTTAGATCGCAACTGACAGTTCGCTCGCAGCCCAGGAGGTTGCCAGAGGCAGGGAGTGCATGGCAGGAAGTGGGGGAGCAAAACAGGATGGGGCCTCCCATACCATAGAGTTCCCAACTAGCTCTCTGGTTTCAACCCTTCCCTCCCTGGAAATCTGCAAACTAAGTTACAGAAAATACCGTGAGGACTTGGAGTTATTGTGAACAGACTAACCGTGAAGCAACAACGGGATGCAGCTGAAAAAAGGTCACATGCTATTTTAGAATGCATTAATAGAAGTATTCCTTCCAAATCCAACTATTACGAAAAGTAATCGTTCCTCTATACTCTTCACTGGTCAGGCCTCATCTAAAGTACTGTGTCCAGTTCTGGGCGCCAGGATTTAAGAAGAATGGAGAAAAATTGGAAAGAGCCCAGAGGAGGGCCACAAAAATGATCCAGGGTTTGGAAACATTGCTCTGTGAGAAGAGACTGAGGGAACTGGGCATGTTCAGCCTTGAGAAGGGAAGACTGAGGGGGGACATGAGATCCCTCTATAAGTACTGAAAGGCTGTCACAAAGAGGAAGATCAAGATCTCTTCTCACTGATCCCAGAGTGTAGGACATGGAATAATCAATTCAAGTTGCAGCAACCCAGATTCAGGCTAGATATCAGGAAAGGTTTCCTCACTGTCAGTGCAATACGATAGTGGAACCAGCTGCCTAGAGAGGTGGGGGGCTCTCCCACACTGGAGACATTCAAGGTGAAATTGGACTGTCATCTGAGTGGGATAGTGCAAATTGGTGACTGGCAACAGCAGGGGATTGGACCTGATGGCCTTCATGGACTTCTCCAACTCTACTATTCTATGATTCTTTGACTGACCAGGCTGCCTCTGCCAGTGTTGGAAGTTCTGTGGTGTGTGTACTTGTGGAGATGTCTAGTTCTGACTGAGTGGTTGGCAGCACCATCGGGCAAGACTGTATTCAACTGACAGGCTTCAGAGCCACTGAGTTCCTGTTTGATTTGCTCTGCAACCATGGCCACAGACAGCTCAGGAAAGAGTCTTCGAGATGGACTTTCTTGTTCTTTCTGCCATGCATACTTTCTGAGCCAGTGTCCATAGATTGTGGACACAGTTTCTACCTGGCCCGTATCACTCAGTTGTGGGAGAAATGGGATACTGATTTCTCTTGCCCTCGGTGCAAAGAACTATCCCCAAAAAGGAAGCTCAGGCCAAACAAGGAACTGGAGTGTGTTGCAGAAATAAGCCAAAAGGATGAAATTAGAGGCGGTAGAGAGTGTTGGTGGAGAGATTTGCAAATGCACCAGGAGTCCCTGAAACTCTTTTGCAAAGATGAAGAGAAGTTGATGTGTTCTACTTGGAAACATGGGCCTTCCGGGCCATCTAGCACGACTCATTTAATTTCACTTATTACATCCAGCTGGCTTCACTCATGTAATACCCAACATGTGATTGTCCAGTCTTTACTTGAACACCCTCACTGATGGAGCCTCCACCACCACCTGTGGAAGCCCAGTCCATATCCTAGGGGTCCTAACCATCAGAAAGTATTTTCTGACATACAGCCTGAAACCTAGTTCCTTGAGCTTTGCCCCACTGAATCCTGTCCTCCACTGTGGGGGAGAACAAGTCATGGCCTTCTGCTATGTGGCACCCCTTCACATACCAAGGGGCCAGAAAGGCCATTGAGTCCAACCCCCTGCTTGTGCAGGACACCAATTTAAACCATCCCTCTCAGATGGCTGTCCAGTTGCATCATGAATGCATCTAGTGTGGGAGAGCCCACCACCTCCCTAGGTCATTGGTTGCATTGTTGTACTATTCTAACAGTCAGGAAGTTCTTCCTGATATCTGGCTGGAATCTGGTTTCCTGTAACATGAGCCCATTATTCCATGTCCTGCACTCTGAGATGACTGAGAAGAAATCGTGTCCTTCCTGTTTGTGGCAACTGTTCAGGTACAGTCTTCTCTTCTCAAGGCTAAACATACCCAGTTCTCTCAGTCTCTCCCCACAGGGCTTTGTTTCCAGATCTTGGATCATCTCTGTTGGCCTCCTTTGAACCCTTTCTAATTTTTATGTATCTTTCTTAACCTTTGGTGCCCAGAACTGAATGCAATATTCTAGATGAGCTCTGGCTAGTGTTGAATATAGGAGAACTAGTACTTCTTGTGATTTGGAAGGGACACTTCTATTAATGCATCCCAAAATAGCATTTGCCCTTTGAGTAGCTACATCACATTGTGGACAGCAAGCAAAGTATGAGCCAACAACTACTCCAAGATCATTCTCTTTTGCAGTACTGCTGAGCCAAGAATTCCCCATCTTGTTTCAATGCATATTCTTGTTTCCTCTAGGAAGAACTGGAGACCCAGTTAAAGGCTTGGAGAGTAAAGAGAGGAGAGGCTTACAATTTTCATACTGAGGAAAAAAATAGGTATAAGGCATTTCTGGTAAGTATTAGTCCAATCTTGTGTTTCAGAGGCAAGGTATGATTATATTTAGCTCACTCTTCTGTTGGACAAATGGAGTATCCGTTAGGGCACTGGATTTATTGTGCCACTTGCAGTCAACTGCTTTATAGACATGTCTTTTTTCCTGCTGGACAAGGAAAACTATAATAAATCTGACCAGTTGCAATCCATTGTTCCCTTGTGCAGGCCCTAGATAACCAAGTGAAGAAAATGTGTGGGTTATGTAGAAATGGCTTTGCAAACTCATTGGTTGAGTTCACATGACACAGCAACCCCCCCTGCAGTTAAGCTCTACAGTGTGGATTGTTTGTGGAACAACCCATGTTTCATCTGAGGGACAGTTAGACACACTGTGGTCTATCCAGCCCTGTCTGTCTTCCAGCCAGTAGCTCAGAGGAATTAGTGACTGCTTTATCTCCTCTTTCCACTCACAACCCCTTTCCCCCACTTATTTTTGGAGATAATTTTTTGTGATCTCCAAAGTGTCCGGGTGGCACATTGGAGTTACCATCACATTACTTTGGGGAGTAGTTTGGAGTTGTGCAAATGTGCAACTCCAGCTGCCCAAGGTTTGAAGGCTTGCCTGGTCAGTGCCCTGGGAGTCTGTGCTCTCAAAGCAGGTGGCATCCACAGGCACCGAGAGAGCCGGGCTTCAACTGCGTTGCTTTGCTTTTACCTGGCAAACGGCGCCATGTACCCAAAGAGCAGGCTGGCAAGTGAGAGCATAGCATAGCATAGGCATGGGGAAATCCGTGCTTGTGAAAGAGGCTGTCAGGTAGAATTGCTCCCTTCACAGCAAGACCCTCCAAGTTTTTGTCTGAACCAGACAATTCTCAGTGTCCTCCACCTTACCCGCCCTTCCACAGGACTCCAGGTGCTCAGGAAAGTGCTAAATGCAACCCGCGCCATTTCCAGCAGTACTTTTAAGGGTATCTTTCAGAATAGGGTTTTTACAGGGCTGGACAGGGTTTTCTCAGCAGGGATATATACAGATTCCATGGCACTCGTGGTGTCTTGCAGCCATAGGAAATAATAAATAGTTGCTGCCATTGGCATCTTTCTTCAAACATCTACAAATCAAATGCTGCAGTCTGTCGTTTAGAGAGCATGTCTTCAATAGGATGCCTTTTGTTTTATTTAAGCAGCATTTTAAATGTTAATATTATTGAATTTTATCTGGCCAGGGTGGCTTATTTTATATTGTATATTTGTATTTTATTTTAATGTATATATTTTAAAATGTTATTTATGATGTTTTAATTTATTGTTGTAAGCCGCCCTGAGGCTTCGGCGAATGGGGCGGCATAAAAATGTTTTAATAAATAAAATAAAATAAAATAAATAAACTTTATTTCTATGTGGATGTCTACAAACATGCATAATTTGAGAGTGAGATCACTCAAATAGAAGAGCCGAGAGTTTGTACTCTTCATTTTTTCAGCCATACCACTTTAGCTCCGAGCTTGAGTTTCACGGAAAATAACTGAAGAGAATCCAGCAATGTGTAATTTTTGATTGGCTGGAATCTGTGATGTCCAAGAAAAGCTTTGCTCCCCATTCTTTTTAAAATCAGTGGAAAATATATACTTAATACAAACCCATAGAACGCATGTGATTTGCTGATTTGTACATCTGTCACTTGCAATCGGATAGCTGGGGAAATGTGCAGGCTGGATTTTGTTTTTGTTTTGGTACATTTGTATACACTCTCTCATTTTCTCTTATGTCTGCTCTTTAAGGAAAAGGTGGAGTTTGAGAAGCAGAAGATTGTGGCCAAATTTGAGAAAGTAGAAACATTTCTGAAACAGCAAAAGAAAAACATGCTGGACCAGTTGGAAGCGTTTGCGAAGGAGGAGGAGACGTTTGGCAGCAGACTTTCTGGGGAGATCAGCTTTATGGGAACTCTAATCTGTGAGATAGCGCAGAAGAGCCAGCAGCCTCCAAGTGCATTCCTGCGGGTGAGGTCAAGGGGTCCTAGCAAGGCTTGGCCAGGGAGAGCTGGGAAAAACTGAAATGGGGCAATACTTCCTCATCCAACAAACCTATTTCAACATTTAACACCATAAAGTGCTGCACGGATAACAGGTAGCATATAAATGTACGTTGACCACATTTCTGAAATTTATGGTGCAATCCTACATATACTAGAAATAAAGCCCACTCAATTGAGTAGCGATCAGCCCAGGAGATCATGCACAGAAGCGTGAATGTGTTGGACTGTGATCTTAAAGCTGGTGAGGGCCGCCGGAAGTAGCAGAAGGGTCTGCGCCCAGGGAAGCTGGCAGAACGGGAAGTGCCAGGTGTGGACTGATCAAAGCATTCTTGCTATGCTGTGAAAACTGGCCAGAGAGGGCGATTGCACACCACGGCTCCTGAATGCCCTTGGCTACATGCACACGGGTGCAAAAGCAGGTTCATATGGGAGTTATAAGCATTGCGGCATTTTATCAATGGATGTGCTTTTGAGTATATGCAACCACATGCCTAGCTTTATTTTCCTGCTCTCTCTAGGACATTGGGAATCTCTTGAACAGGTCGGTCACGTCTGTTGCTTCACCCTCCCGCTGACCCAGCTAAGCTCTGCCCCTCAAATTCTGCACAAACTCCGCCATGTTAGTTCTTTCCCAGTAAAGCGACTGGCAGGGGTCCACAATTATGCTTGCCATAGCGAATGTTCTTCTCCCTCCAGTTAGTCTGATGAGCGCCAACCTTCCTCCCAGCCTTGTAGCTGGAGAAGAGTGCAGGAACTGTCACCGTGATACTGACCTTCTGTCCTTTGAAGGTTATTGGTGCGTCTCTGCAGCGCAGCACAACTGTGGGGACTATCCTGCCACCTCTCCGGTTTGAAGGGATTGTTTTAGTTGGGCTGAACCTCCAAGGAGCCTGGAGCACCTCCTCAGACTAAGGGGCACAGGACCCTCTTCTGGTGCATCTCGCCAGCAGTGCTTGGCTTCAGGTATCAGCGCCGCAGTGGGTCTGCTCCTGGCAGCAGCCAAGCTGTAAAGGGGCCGTCCGTGGTTCTGGACCTGCCAGGTGATGGTGAGGCCAGTGGTGGTTCAGGTCCATCACCACGGACGGCTCCTTGAAAATTCAGACTAGAGGCTGCAGTGTTCATGCTGCCCGCTTGGCCCCAGAGCTTCCAACCTCCACTGCACGTGGGCCAGCCCTGGTTACCCTGCTAGCAACTCTCCAGGCTTTTCGCCCTTCCTGGAGAGGCCAGAGATTGAACCGGGGATCATCAGTAGGCCAAGTGTATTTTACAGCAATGAGCTATGGGGCTTCTCCGCGTTTGGAGCTGAAGAAAGAAGGACTTGCCCTACAAATGTTTGGCAGTTTGGCATTTTCAACAGTAGAGGCCAGAGCTTCCTCTTTCTACTTTACCTTATCTCTCAAGCAAATATCCCAAATTCTTCCACTCCATGTAATGTGGACACAGACTGCCTATAACTTCTCCTGTCTCTGCTTGTGTTCCTGAAAGGTATTGTCTTCCCAGCCCTCTCTGGCCTTTAGAATAGAATCATAGAATAGTGGAGTTGGAAGGGGGCAGAAGGCCATTGGCGCAACCCCCTGCTCAGTGCAGGACCCCAGGTTAAACCCTTCCTCTGCAATGGCTGTCCAGGTGCACCTTGCATGCCTCCCATGTGGGAGAGCCCACAGCCTCCCTAGGCCATTGCTTCCAGTGTCATTGCTCTACTAATCAGGATTTTTTTCTTGATATTTAGCTGGAATGTGGCTTGAGGCCATTATTCTGTGTCCTGCACTCTGGGTGACCAAGAAGGGATCCTGTCCTTCCTCTCTGTAACAACCTTTCAAGTACTTGCAGAGTGCTACCATATCTTATTTAGTCATTCATTTATTTAAAATGTTTCTATGTCATCCTCTTACCAAATAGTCTCAGGACAGTCTTACAGTAAAACAAAGTAAAGCACAGCATCATTTTTGTACATTAAAAACTCCAATTAAAACGGCAATTAAAACCTTAAAATGCTGGGAAAATAAAAAGGGTTTGGCCTGGCACCCAAAAGAATCAAGTGCCAGTGCCAGGTGCACCTCTCGGGAGCATGCTCCACAGCCGAGGCGCCACTGCAGAGAAGGCCCTTCTCCGGTAGCCACTCTCCTAATCTCCTTCCAAGAGGGCTCCTGAAGAAGGTCCTCCATTAAGGGGTGGGCAGGCACATAGGAAAGGAGATGCTCCTTCAGATATCCAGGTCCTAAGCTGTTTAGGGCTTTTAGGTCATCACCAACACCTTAAATTGAGCCCAGACTTCAACTGATAGCCAGTGCAGATGGTAAAGGACTGGCGTTATATGTGCATATCCGCCAGTCCCTGTTAACATCCCAGTCTTTCAATCTCTCCTCGGAGGGCTTTGTTTCCAGTCCTGGGTCACCCCCTGTTGCCTTCCTCCAAACCCTTTCCGGTGTGGCTGCATCTTTCTTACACTGTGGTGCCCCAAATTGGACACGGTAGTGCAGATGAGGCCTAACTGGTGCTGAGCAAAGGGGAACTAAACCGCCCAGCAAACCACCCAGAGAGCCCTCTGGGCTACTGGGGTGGTATATAAATGCAACAAGCGAACAAACACTTCATGGAATTTGGAAGTGATATTTTCCCCAAGCTGCAAACCCTGCCCTTTACAGGGAGTGCAACCCCCAGGACTGGCAAGATGTCACCTATCTGAAGAGATGATCCCCCCACCAGCAGTATCTCTGTCTGTCTGGATTAAGTTTCTGTCTATTGGCCCTCATCCAATCTGTTACTGGGGCCAGACCCCGATTCTGCCACACCTGCATCAGATGAAAAAGAAAGGTAGAATGGGGAGTCATCAGTGCACTGGTACAGTTTCCTGATCAGAATGACAGGGGGCACCTTGTCAGAAGCTTTACTGAAGCCAGGACAGATAATGTCCACAGCATTCCCCCAGCCCAGCAGGGAGGTTACCCAATCAAAAGACTAAACAGTTTAGTCTGGCAGGGTTTGTTCTTGAGAAATCCATGTTGGCTTCTAGTAATCAGTGAATTGTTTTCAGGTGTTTGCATACTGACTGCTTTATAACCCACTCCAGTATTTTCCTAGGGATTGATGTCAGACTGACTGGTCTGTAGTTCTCAGCTTCTTTTTCCTTTCTTGAAGATGGGGATGACATTACCCTTTCCCCAGTTATCCAGCAGTTTCCATCTCCTCCATGATTTCTCAAAGATAAATTGAATGAATAAATGATGAACAGTTTCGCGTGTTTTATGTTGCTAATTTCAGATATATAAAGCTCTATTGCTTGAGAAAACCTATCAGAAATCTGGGGCAGTATATCTCTTCCCTGCCTGATATCACCTACACAGCTGTGTTCTTGGGGTTCCCCATTTTTCTAGGGCATACAGTACAAACTGAGCCTGCAAGCTTTCAGGTGTTCTTGTAGGAGATATCATTTTCTAAAAACTATTGATTATAATTTGACTGGCCTTATTTAAGAAAGAAGACGAACTAGTATAATAGCTTAATGAAATTGATTTAATTTTCTTTAGGTGCCGGATGGAATTCCCTCAACAGGATGTTTGCTCTATGCTGGAAGAAAAGCTTCATGCCTTCTCTAAAAATATATCATTCTGCAGCAGATTCTGTGGGAATTCACAGGTACAAACCACAAGTCAACAAGCCATGAAATACTTCTATCTGCAGAAAGAGGTGGGCTTTGGGGGAGGGGGCCACAAAGTCCATGATTTTGTGCTAAAACCTTCAGATGTTTGCAGCAGAGAGCTTAAACCGTAATGTGACACTGAGCCAATTGAACAAATATGTCTTGTTTATTCAGACCCGATATTGGGGAGGAGGCCAGTGCAAGGTCATGTGCTTCCAGACCGATTTCAGTGTGTATTGTTCACAATTTGTGGGAGTGATTTCATGGGACATCCAGACATGGTCGTCATTCAGCCAATAGGCCATGTTTTATCTCCCAGGTTATTTCTTAGTCTTCACACCTCAATGTGAGCGAAGGAGGTGCGGAAACGCTATATTGTCACTGCTCCTGAATGTTAGGGATGCAGGAAAGGGACTTGAAACCACTCTATCAAGGAGGTTTTCTCTTCTGTGAGAGAGCTCTTCCCCTTTCAGTTGATTTTGGCTGCCCTTTTCCGTTCTTCTGGCTGGTTTACACAAATGGCACACCACCATTTCTGTCTACTGTTCTGTAGCCACGCTCTCAGGGAAAAGCACAGGACATGTGAGCCGAGGGCTATGTTCTTAGTACAGATAAGCATCAGACACAATTCTGTGCCAGCCCAGTTCACCCATTAACTTTGGCATGTAAAGTGGACCATTTGGGCCACTCACATGTTCATGGATTGAGCTTTTGAATCCTGTGGAATTAATAGACTTTTGCTGAGCATACCTCCCGCCACCCCATGCCTGTTTCTCCTATCTGCCTTTTTTGCTTTCAGTGGAAACTTTGCCGGGACAGTTGGAAGTGCAGTGGGGTAAGTCTCCAGGAAAAACTGGGGCAGGGTTTGGGAGATACACAAGACGACGCTCTTACATGTTCTGCTAAGCTCTCGAGAAAGAATTATTTTAAAATCAGTGGCTCAAAATAACAGCCAGAAAGTGATGGGAGGATTCTTCCTGAGCCCTCATGAGTTTCCCCCTGCTGGGTCATAATCCCTTAAAATCCCTTAAGGAGAAAAAGTCAGGGTACTTGCACAATGCCTTTCAAGTGGCAGTGTGCAGACCGGTCCAACTTTAGTAGGACACAGGCAGGCTGCTGCTGATATTGGAGAGACCAACAGTTCTGTTCTGTTCAAAAAAATCACTGGGCAAGCTGCAGAATGGAGTTCCAGTTCTGCCTGCATCTTCATTAACCCAAGAAAAGGGTGGGTGTGACTAGAATTGCGCTCTACAGCATGCCAGTTGCTAAAAAGAAGGAAAGGTGAAAGCTCTCCATGCCCACTAGCAGTGTTGTTTAGGGCCCTTGAGGCTGCAGGTAGCCCTGCACCTGTGCCTGTTAGCCCAGTCTTAATGGTGCCAGTGATTTAGAACTAGGGAGGAATGCTGAACTACAGTTGTTTAAGAGCAGAAGTTCAAACTTCTCAACTTCTCCTTGTGGCTGCACCGGAAAAGCAAGTACATAGGCTTGTTCTTATAGTAGCAAACCAGGGTTTAGCATTATGTCAGAGTGATCTCTCCAGAGAACGGGCATCAGTATGCAAATGCAGTTCAATGTATACTGTAATGTATACTGGGGCAAAAAATTCCCCAGTGCAGCTATTGGCGGATGGGATCTGAGCTAGCAGTGGCTGGGCAAGGCAGGGATCTTGGCACTGGGGAGCGGGGTGGACGAGCCCAATGTGCAGCTGCTGTGAAAAAAACAAACTCCATGCTTAGGCATCATTAGGAATGGAGTAAAACTGCTCAGATTGTACCCCACTCATTCAAATTTTGGTTGCGACTGCACTTAGAATATTGCTTTGGTTGTCTGACCTGCAAAACGACATTGAGTTGGAAAATGTGCAGAGAAGCAACTAAAATTATGAAGGGCTTCCTTATGAGGAGCAGTTCCAACAGCTGGGATCATATAACTTAGAAAAATGGTAAGGGGAGACATGACAGACAGGGGCTAAAAATTATGCATGGTGTGGATGAGATGAAGAGGGAGATATAACCCTAGAACCCAGGGTCATCCCATGCAGCTGATTAGTGGGAGATTCAGGACAGATAAAAGGAAGGACTTCTTCACACAATGTATAGTTAAACTATGGACTTCACTGTCCCAGGAAGTGGTGAGGAAGCGGCTGCCAATCTGGCTGACTTTAAAAGGGCTTTGGACGAATACACTGGCTACTAGCCTTGCTGCTAATGTGTCACCGTGCGCTAGATCAGAGGTGATTTGCCTGAACGCGCTCGTTGTGGAGGAACTGGGCAGGGAGAGGCCTTGTGCCCACCCTGCAGGAGGGACCCTGCAGGCAGCGGGTTCGTCGGTGAGTGAACAAGGTGCTGGTCTGGAAGGACCGAAGTGGCTTTTCTTGCTTTGTTCCATCTGAACCAGGGCAGAGTATGGGAAACAGCTCAGCTTTGTTTGTGCTTTTCCTAGAGATGGTTTTGATTATACCTAGTTGGACAGTAAATAAGAGCTGTTTGCAGAAGGTGAAATGACATTGCTTTGGGAATTGGGAGAGACGCTATTATTGCCTTTACCCTTCCTTGGTCAAGATTCCTGGATGGGCATGTGGATGACCATGCAGCCCACAGAGCTGCTTCCTCCTTTCCCCACAGCCCAGCTGATCGAGGACAGGATTGCTCTTCTGGCACTGGGGCAGGACCAGGGCAGTCATATGCGTGGGATGCTGGAGGTGGGACAGATTGGGAAGAGCAGTGCTGGATCAGACCAAGGGTCCGTGTAGCCCACCGCTCTGTTCACACAAGGGCCAGGCAGCTTTCAGGGACCGGGCTGTGGGTGGCAGGTATCCAAGTAGGTGCATCGGGACCCAAGACAACACAAAGTCCAAACACAGTCCAGTGGTGAGAACAGGGTTGTAGTCACGTAACAGGCCAAGGTTAGGAACCAGGAGTACCTAGCAGAGCAGGGCCATCATCTGAGTAGGATGGTGTAAACTGGTGACCCGCAGCAGCAGGGGTTGGACCCAGTGGCCTTCGTGCCCCTTCCAACTCTGCTGTTCTGCGATTCTGCAATTCTAAGGCAAGGACCTAGGCAGAACAGGCCAAAGATCAATAACCTGTAAAGCAACAGGGCAAGGTGCATGTGCCTTGGAGCAGGATAGCCAGGTGGGATTCAGGAACAGTAAGGTATGGCAAACAAGGCAAGGAAGCAACGTAGGACTGGATCTTTTTCTGGATCAGGATCAGGTCAGGCAGGATGTAGGCACTGGGAGACACTGCAACACTCGGAAGACCTGTGTTTCTAGGGCAGTTTTTGGAAGGAACGGCTCTTCCCCAGGGCTGGCAGCTGGTGCTCATCAAGGGCCTGAGTGCTGCACTGGGGTCTGGACCAATCCTGCAATGAGCAGGATTTGATTCCTCTGATGCTTGACCAGCAGATGGAGCCCTGGAGCTGCCCAGATCCTGACAACCGCTTCCCCTGGGAAACCAAGAAGGTCCTAAGCACAGCAGCGCCCTCCTGACTAGTCAGCACCGCTGTACTTCCCCTGATAGTAGAGGTAGCATATTGCCATCAGGACTAGCAGCCTTTAAAAGCCTTCTCCTCCCTGAATGTATCCAGAGTGCTGGTTGTCACTACATTATCTGGCAGTGAATTCCATAGTTGAATTATGTGCTGTATGAAGAAGGCCTTCCTTTTGCCCAGAACATTCCACCTATCAGCCTTACAGGATGACCCTTTGGGTTCTAGTATTATGGGAGAAACAGCCTCCCCTTTCACGTTCTCCACACTATGAAAAGTTTTATCATGTCTCACTTTGCTCTAACCTAAATGGTCCCGGGAACCGCAACCTTTTTTCATAGGCAGGTAGCTGCAACCTCTTGATTATCTGAGTTGCCCTTCTGTGCACATTTTCCAACTCTACAATATCTTTTTTGAAATGTGGTGCCGAGACATCTTCGTGGTGTTCTAAGTGTGGTTGCACCATAGATTTGGATAAGGGCAGCATGATCTTGGTAACTTCACGGTCAAGTCTTTTCCTATTATACCTTATACCTAACATGGAGTTCACCTTTTCGCAGCAGCCCCATGTGGGCTCAAGACTTTCACAGAGCCTTCCAGCCCAACTTCTCCGGCTTGCTCAGTCAGGAGCAAGAACCTCATAACTCTAAATGAAAATCAAGTGCACCTGGATGCAGCTGAAACGTTTTCTCTGCTATTTCTGTCTCTGCTACAGTCAAAGTGACCCTGGATCCAGACACTGCTCATCCTCTACTTTTAGTAACTGATCACCGGAAAAAAGTGAACTTTACAGGAAAAAGGTGTGATGTAGTTGACTCTTCACAGTGGCTTAAGTCTCCGTACTGTGTGCTGGGCTGTGAAGGATTCACCTCTGGGAGGTTTTACTGGGAGGTGAGGATTGGAAATAAGGGAAAGTGGAAAGTGAGGGTGGCCAGGGAATCCATTAAAAGGAAGGGAAGCCATGACAAAGGGGGCGTATGGGCTATAAGAAATGACAGCGGTGCATTTAAATATGATGGTGGCACACCAGCACATGACCAACATGCCACAGTTGGGGTTTATCTGGATATTGGAAAAAACAGGGTGTTGTTTTTTGATGCTGCTAAGGGGAATGTTCTGTGGGGTTATTCTTCTGTCGTTTTCAAGTCAGAGAAAATCCATCCTTCCTTTGAGCTGTTATATCAGGATATATCTGCAGAACAACAATGGATCAAAATACATTCCTGACAACATGAAATGCAAATGTGATAATGATTCTTTCTGTTACCCGAAAGCTATACTTAATATATTTTTGCAACTTTTAAAAAAGTGAGAGCATGACATCAAAGCTGACTTGAAGCATAGTTGGAACAGCAAACTCTGCTGGACACCCTTTCCCAGCCCCATTGGCTGTACAATTTTTCACTGTACTAATCAAACCTTCATATTCAGAAACCTTTCAATAAAAACTAATGTGTGTGTGTATTTAATAAGATTCACAATAAATGGCACAAAAACAAGTTAATACCTGTTAGACAGCTGACATGATGCCTCATTATGCCTTTTAAGGTTGACTAAATGCCCTTACAGAGGACGCTCTTAGCCTGGCACAGAAAGCCTTTGGACGAGGCGGTTTAGGCATTTCCCAGATTTTGATTGCAGCACCTGGGTAGATGGCAGCAAGGAGAGGTGTGGCAGCCATCGGGTGTGTGGTCCCCAGCCATGTTAGGGCTTCACAAATTAAAACTGGTACCTTGAAATGTGCCGGGAGGCATATAGGCAGCCAGTGCGACTGGGCAGAATTGGCATGATGTGCTTGGTCATTCTGGCCCCAGTCGCCTCATTTTGCACAAGTTGCAGCTTCTAAACAGTGGGGAGGAGGGTGTCACAAGTGTCCTTCATGCAGGAGAGAGGAGACTCACTGAACAGAAAGCACGCATGCCCCTGGGAACCCCCCCCCCCAGTATGCAGGAGGAGCCAAAAGGAAATGCGCTAGAGGCAGTGGGCCTAGATCCAGAGGACCCCCAAACCTGCTCCCTTGACGGTCCCCACCCAGCTTGGCACTGCGGTTGTTAATTCTGGCCCATTGGTGTCGATGAGGCAAGAGAAAGAGGAAGCCCACTCCGGATCTCACATCCGGGCCACAGCAAGCTGGGAGGGTCTGGTAGTGGCAGATGCCCCACCGGGGATTCCTGCCCTGCCACAGCAATATTTTATTTATTTATTTATTTATTTATTTATTTATTTATTTATTAATTAAAACATTTTTATGCCGCCCCATTCGCCGAAGCCTCGGGGCGGCTTACAATAGGATTGCTCTCTTCACTGTGTAAAAACCAAAATCAAGAATGCATCCAGGGCCGTAGTGTCCGGAGTCAGGTTTCCCCATTCACCCTTTCAAAACAACAGACCATTCTTTGCCAAAAGCTCTTTATTTTCCAATGTACATCCAGCAAACTATAGCCAGCACAGAAAGAGTCTCTGAGCATGCACACAGTGGTCTGTTGAACCCAAACTAGAAGCTACTCCTGAGAACCCTCCTTCTGGGGAACCCTGACCCCTCCCCTGTAGGGGGGGCCATCTGGAGACGGGACAGCCTCTTAGCCGTACACTGGTCCTCTAGCTGGCCAGCCCTTCTCTCTTGACAAAGCTTCATGGGTTTGAGGATCATAATAGGTTTGTCTGACTGCTGGAGTCCCTGTCCCACACCTCCTCCCAGAACTTGCAGATCCCAGCTATTCTCAGAGTCTGCCTGATCACTGGATAGGGCAGCCTTAGATGATCCTTCCCAGCTCTTCCATCTCGAGATCTGGAGGCTGTTTCCCAGGGCCGATCCTCTCCCTTGGGAGAGTCCAAGCCTCCCTCGCCTTGAAACGCGTGCCAAGAACAATTGCCTCTGACATCCCAAACACCTTGAGGGTGGAGAGAATGGCCATTTATTGTGGCCGAGGCCAGCCTAGCACTTGTATTCTAGTTTTTTCCATCTAAGCAGTAGAAAATAACAAACTCTGGAAATAGAGACTATAACTTTTGAAATAAGCAAGGGAGACTGTATTGTTTGGAGAGAAACAGACTGGGCTTACCCCACATGAGTTGAAAGGGTGGCTTAAGTTTGTCCTGTGAGCCACCTTGACAACCCATGGCTTATGCACAATAGATGGTTGTGCCATCTGAACCCGGACAATACAAATCATTGTGGGTCAACCCCAGTGGTGAGTGAGCTGTTTAGCAAGAGTGGCAAAATTTCCTTGCTGCTCTTGCCAAGTGGTGGTCACACAACTGCCAGTGCTGGCCACCCCAGAAGTGCCCAAGCAGCATCACGAGAAAGGAAGATTCACCAGAGAAGACAATAATGCTAGCAAAAGTCAAAGGCAGAAGAAGAGGAAGTCCAGCTATGGCCTGAATCAAGCCATAGCCTTGAGTTCACAAAAACTGAGCTGGGCATTCAAGGATGGAACATTTCAAAGGGCTTTCATTCATCGGGTTGCCATAAGTCAGAGACAACTCTACGGCACATAACAACATAACATGAGCCACCTGCAGCCCAAGTGCAGAGTTTGGACCATGTCTCTTGTACCTCCAGGCAAGGGCCAGAGAAGAACTGGAATGGCGTTTTGGACATCCTCTACAGGGAATCACTCATTTTGTTGGTATTTTGTGTATTGTCAGGAATTTAGAAATTGAAAGTTCAAAGTACTGAGTGATGTAAGGTGCAACCCATTTGGAATGCCCACATCTCCCTGAACTTGGAGGATCACGGGTGTCCTCCAAAATGCGCATGCCGGGAGGAGCGTGGCGGTGAAGATCATCCCCACACCTTTTTCACGTACACCACTCGAGTGGCTTATGTGAGCTCTCTGAGTAGAGGGCTTCAGAATGGGAGAGGAGGAGGCCGAGGTGCCACGGGGATAAGTTGAATCTTGCTGGTGCTGGTCTCCTCTCCTCCTGAAGGGCCCCAAAGAGCCCTTCTTCAGGGTCACTTTTGCAGCCTTGGAGAAGCAGCTGCGTGGTTCCTTCTGTGCTGCTCTCCAGGAAAGGGCAGGGGGCTCAGAGCTCTGATTCCAGGAACAGGCAGAGAGATTTCCTAACCTTGCAGCTGAGGATCCAAGGAATGTTACGGATGTGCAGATCTGGGCGAGCAGCCATGAGATCGCTCTCCTTGTGGCACAACCAACTTCCCGCAATTTGGTGAGAGGTGGTCAAAAAGGGGAGTCACACTCTTGCAAATGTGCACAGGCATGCAAGCGGGCGATGGCATTATAACGGAACTGGAATGTGATTCTGAGTCAGTGAAACTTCCCCTTTCTTCCCTTCCACTAGGATATTGGGGAAACTTTGAGCAGGTAGGTCATTTCTGCGGCTGCATCCTTACGCAAGATCATGAAGGGCCTTCTGGGACTGTGTGACGGTTGTTCGTGTGCTTCTCTTTCACTGCTTTACTAGTGTGAGCCTCGTGAAGCAGGGGGCCCCATGCAGAGGTCCTCACTTGCGCGTGCCCTGGTGCAGCTCCGGCCAGCCTCCGGCAAGTGTGGCAAGGCCCAGCTTTCTTTTCCCCCTGGAGCTGGAGAGGAAGGTGGGGGCTGCTCCGGGGCAAGCTGTGCTGTGGTGCTGATTGGTACATCTACAGGGTGCAGCAAACCTGTGGGAATGATCCTGCCACCTCCTCAGCTCCAAGGTTGGCGGAGGAGGCTGGCACTCCAGTTGCACCAAGCTTCTAAGGACCCCGGACCACCTCTTCAGGTTTAGAAACTGACTTACTCCAAGTCAGGCTAGAGGTCCATCTTGTGCAGCATAGGCTACACAATTTTGGGAGAGGCAGGGGCCATTTTGCTCCTTGGCATCCTGTATACTGCATCCCCCCCACCCCGTGGGCACCAAAAAGCCCCTCTCGTTTCAGACAAGATATACCTAGCCACTATGGAGCACCAAAACAGTCAAAATTCAGTTGTTTGTGAGCTCATTGTAGTGCCCTGCAACACTCTGGATGCTACTTTTCCCACCTACAACACTTTTTGGGCCAAATTCAGGCAGTGTAGCTGCAGCCCTGTGCTGTGCACCCCTGGTCTATGCTGACTGGCAGCTGATCTCCCAGATTCTTAAAAGAGTCTTTCATGATCCTTCCCAGAGATGTCAAGAACTGACCCTGTGGCCTTGTGCATGCGAAGCGTGTTTTCTGCTGCTGAGCTACAGCCCACATTTGGAGCTGAGAAGTAGATCAGGCAGAGCTCTGACTTCGAATTGCATTTGGGAAGTGCAGTGCACAACCAGAGCCAAAACTGCATCTTTTTGGTTGGCTCACCATGACCAGCTGAAATTCACATCCCAAGCCTATACCTTTCCCCACAACACGGAAGGAGCTGGAGAGACTTGAAAAAACTGTCAAAGGTGTGGAGTGTTTCCAGATGAAGAGTTGTGCTACAAATTAGAAGGTGCTCTGCAGAGCTTCCATCTTTTTTTTTCTTACTAGATTTTTTTTTTTTTTGCTTTACATAAAAAAGATGGAAGTAGTGGTGGGTTTACAACTAGAAGGCAAGGATGTTTGAGCTCCCTGAAAATTTCTTTGAATGGAGAAAGGTGATTTTTTAAAAAGCAAATTTCCCTTGCAACGAATATGTTGGTATACACACGTAGCAGGCCAAATCTCTTTCAGCTTTCATTTGCATACCAGTAACTTCTACCATCTTTGGTTATTTCTGCCCAATCAGTTACTGAGAAACAATAAGCATTTCTCATTTATTTTGCAATGGCTGAATGTTTTCCTTTAATTGCAATGACTACTTGAAGCTACATGTCGCCTTTTGCAGCAAAACCCAATGAAGAATTTTGGGTTACCTTAAGAATGTTTCCTTGTTTGTTTCTTTTGTTAGAAGCAAGTTGGATTCGCAGAAGCAAGACGTTTATTTTGAGCTGGGAAAAAGATTGGATGCCTTCTCTAAAAAAAACCATGATTTTGCAAGAGGCTCTGCAATCGTTCACAGGTATTAAACTAAGATATTGAGAGCATCTGTGAAACTGTATTTGCATCTGTAGAAAGCCATGGGCTTTTGGGGTCATTGGCAAGCAGGGTAATCGGTGTTACTCTGCACAAAGTGGCCAGTGGGTCAGTTTTGGCCATTTACTCAAGCTGCGCATTGGTGAGGGAGGGCAAGACAGTAAGGACAGCAAGGGGGGGGGGTGTCTACCATAGTTCGTACAGAAACAGAAAATACCACCACCAATCAGCACCAGCATCACCGTTTTAATGCTTCATTCATTTATTTATTTATTTAAACATTTCTATGCCGCCCCATTTGCCGAAGCCTCGGGGCGGCTCACAACATAAAATATAATACAAAAATAGCAATATAAAGCTAACAATATAAAATAAATAACAATATAAAATATAAATATAAAATATTTTGAGGAAAACACAGTTTACTTTTTGGAAAAACAGCTTCTTGTCAGCACTCATGTCCCAGATTGGAAACAGCCAAACTAGAAGAGAGAGAGAGAGTTGTAGATTCAGTGAAGAGATTTCTATAATTCAACAGTATAAGCCAAAATAAATTTAGCATAGAAAATTACCCCCCAGTATTTCTTACTGAATATACATAGGGTGTATGTGTTACCTGGAAATACTACATGGTAACAATATAAAATTATTAAAGCTCTGAAGGCAATGAGGCATTATCTGCTGAATCTATAAAAGCTGTGCAGGGAATACAGGAATGAAGCCTTGCCTGGATCAGTGAGAAGCAGAGAGGCAGAGCAATGATGGCAATGAAAAAAATGTGGACTAATTGTCCAAGCTGGGACTCTTCCAACAGTAAAGGATATTAGATGTTCAGGTGGGTGATACCTTTTGGGTGCAGCCTTACGGCCTCCCAACATGATCAGGGGCCAGAGGTGTCTTGAGACTTGGACAGCTCTGCTCCCACCTGATCCCCCTCACAGCAGGTGAGGAAGGAACCACACCTGCTGCCTCTTGGAAAGGCGGGGGAAGGAGGGGGCTGGGAGGAGACGGGGGCCTTGCACCCACTCTAGGTTCTAGCATTACCCCAGCCTCCTTCCTCCCCTGAGTGCAGAGGTTTACAACATGCATTGGGGGCTGGGGCCATAGGGCTGCACCCTTTGGACTAATAGACCTTTTTATTTAAACATCATTTTAATTGTTAAAATATATGATCTGGCCAGGGCAACTTCTTCTTCCTTCTCTTTTCTCCTCCTATATTCTTTATTTACTTATTTTATACTGATAATTTTAATTTTATATTTGTAACTCAATGTATTTTTTGTATTTTTGTATTTAATGGCAATTTATTATGTTCTATTGTATTTCAATGTATTTTATTGTGTTGTAAGCCGCCCCGAGGCTTCGGCAAGGGGCGGCATAGAAATGTTATAATAATAATAAGAATAAGAATAAGAAATAAATACTGCCTGCATTTGGGGATAGGGTTTTGGGTCCTGAATGCACAAATGATATGCAGATCTTGCTACTGTAGGGATCTTTCTTAAACTTCATACTTCACAGAGGTATTGCAAGGATAGATGAGGTAAAGAAATATATGGTTATCACCCCTGGAGTTTAGGAATGCCGGTGAGTCTCAAGCTATTTCAAAAAAAATTCTTTTCTATAAGGGATGTGCTGCCTTTGCTCCTTTTCAGTTTATCTTTCCATATTGTTCCCCTGTTCTTCTCTAGGTTGTTTCATGCCAGTGTAAATACAGTTCTGTCTGTTGTTGGGTAAATGCTGGTGTGCACAAAGACATAATGTGTGACTTGATTGCTGTCAGTCTACTTTATGCATTACCTTTGACCACGTGAACAAATATTTGAGGACAGTTGGACTCCTTGTGCTTGATTTCTGCACAAAAGCATGATTTGTGCTTTTGCGTGCTGCAGTCATTACTAGGTGTTGCTGAACATACAAAAAATCTATCTGGAATACGCTTTCACCTGTCTTCCTTTTCTATTTTTTGTGGAAGATTTGTCACAAAAATGGAAGGTTGAGTTGGGTGAGTCTCCAAGGAAAGACTGTGGAAGCTTCATGAGGATATACAAGACCCTGTTTGTACATGTTCTGTTAAGCTATTACGGAGGAAAAGTAATTTTGAGTGGCTCATACACGAATGTGCATTAACACAGTTAATACAACTAAAGTTCGATGGGGGGGTGGGGGGTGTTTGTAAGAAGAAGAGTCATGCTGGATCAGAGCATAACGCATCTAGCATCCTGTACACACGGGATATGAGGGCGGCATCACCTTCCTGCCCATGTTCCCCAGCAACTGGCACACACAGGCATACTGCCTGGGATACTGGAGGGAGCAGATAGCCATTGTAGTCATAGATAGCCTCACCCTCCAAGAATTAGTTCAGTCATTTAAAGCTATCCAAATTGGTGGCCATGTTTTCATGAGGCACATAACCTGGCACTTAACCAAGGCTCCTGCTTCTGTTTTCTTTGTGGGAGGAAAAGAACATCCCTCACATGAGCTTTCCCCCAGGGGGTTTCCTTCTGTGCCTCTCAGTGCATTCCGTTACACAACTCAAAGCAGAACTGTAGCATACAAAAGAATTGCAAAAATAAGTAGGCTTCTGCAGCAAATTTCCCTCTAGGAAAATGCCAGACTTTCCCAACTTGCACAAGCTGCAAAAATGCATGGGAAACTCTGGAAAGGCCCTGGAAGATGGGCAGCATCGTGAAAGGGCCCCACAGACTTCTAGAAATCAGGGGTCACGGGTACAAAATAATGTCTTGTGTAGATAAGCTGTACATGATGGTCAAGTTCATTGTCAGACATCATGAATGCCAGCCTCCTGCAGACATAATGATCTGATCTGCTGCTCTCAGCAAAAGAAAAGCAGAGGTGCTTTTTATCTGTGAGGTTAACTCAGACACACAAGTACAGTCCTTGACAGTCCTTCCAACACACACACACGGGAACAAAACAGTGTCTTTGACTCTATACAACTACTTGGTTTGAATTCTTCTTGTGAATCACTGAGTTCTAATGTGGTCTTGGGGGAGGGACAGTACATCTGAATCGAGCAGAGTTGAAAAACAACGGTTGTCTCTTCTTTTCTCCTCTTCCTTATGCAGTGGAGGTGACTCTGGATCCAGACACTGCTCACCACAATCTCAGGGTCTCTAACAATCAGAAAACTCTGACACATGAAGATATGTGTAACCTGAAGGATTATCCCCAGCGGTTTAGCTGTTCGCCCTGTGTGCTGGGCTGGGAAGGATTTGTGTCGGGGCTATATTACTGGGAAGTGAAGGTGCGGAGTCAGGGAAATGGGCTCTGGGGTGGCCACAGCATCTGTCAGGAGGGGTAAAAACCTTGAGCTACAACCAGATGAGAGCATCTGGGTTCTGAGCAACAGCTACTTGCAATCCAGTTCTTGGATTACCATTGGTATTTATCTCGAATTGGATGCTAGAAAAAACAGTCCTGTTTTTTGATGCTAATCAGCGGAAAGTTCTGTCCACCTGCTCTTTAGCTTCCTTGAAGCCGGACAAAATCCATCCATTCTTTTTTATGGCCAGGCCATTGGGATGGGATAAGAAAAGTCGTATGGAGTTATGTTCCTGAAAACATGAGATGCAAATTCATTACTGGTTGGTTTTATTACTGAATGAGCTGTGATATATTTCTGTAACTCCTGAAAGAATTGAAAGGTTGCCATCAACAACAGTTGGCACAGAGCTAAATATCACACTGGTGGGTTTGTGACACAAGCCACTCGGTGTGAATTGTCTGCTTAAGGACCCATGATGTGCCACACCAATTGTCTATTTGTCTATTAGATTTATATCCCACCTTCATACAAAGAACTCCAAGCATCTTACATCATTCTCCTCCTCCTGCTCTGAGTCTTATCCTCACAACAACCCTGTGAGAGTCTGGCTGGCTCAGAGTTACCCAGACGGCTCCTTGGCTGGGTGGGAATGAGAATCCAGGTTGCCTGCGTCCCCGACCTGCACTCCAACCACCACACTAGACTGGCTGGGCATAAAACGGGTCTCTGCCTGCCTGCCTGCCTGCCTCCTCCCCTCGGGAGTACGGCGTGTCCCCCCACCCCCCACACACACTCATGCAGGATGCCCCAAAGGGCTTGTTGTGGGGATCAGGGAGGGGCGTGATCTTCGTCCTTCAGCGCGGGCAGCACCGGGCATGGGAGCTACAGTTGGTTCAGCTGTTCTCTCACAAACTGCTCTTCACACCAGGCCCCCGGAGAAGGCTCTGACAGTATCCCCAAGGGCCACTGGGCTTTCTGGGCTTGGTGGCAGCTGTTGGGGTGGTTGTTGGCTAGCCGCAGCAACAGATCTTACACTCTTGCCAAGTGACTCACTTGTAATTGGGCTTGTATGGCACAAAACCCCATCATGGGTCAAACAACCCCAGCGACAAGCCATCGGTTGGCATGGTGGCATTTATTTATTTATTTATTTATTTATTTATGTGGTTATATGCTGCCAAAAAGGCTCTCTGGGTGGCATACAGCAACTATTATTATTATTATTATTATTATTATTATTATTATTATTATTATTATTATTGCTTATAAGAAAAAAACCCCAAAAGCTTCCCTGAGAAACCTTTCCCAGCTGTGCGTAACATGACAGCAGTTTGCATCACATGAACCCAGGTACTGTGGCAGATTTATTTATTTAATTAGAATATTTTTATCCTGTCCAATTGTCTCTGGGTGGCTTACAATATAAACAATAAATACAAACAAGGAATACAATGACAAGATAAAATGCAACTGAGGATATTAATAAAACCAGATTAAAAATATTTAAGCTTTAAAATGTTGGGCAAATAAAAAGGTTTTGGCCAGGCGCCGAAAATCATACAAAGTCGGCGCCAGGGAAACCTCTCTGGGGAGCGCATTCCACAGTCGGGGTGCCACCGCAAAGAAGGCCCTCCTCCAGGTGTTCTCTCTCCCAGCCTCCTTCAAGGAGGGTTCCTGGAGCAGGGCCTCTGCTGCAGATCTTAAGGGGTGGGAGGACGTATAGGGGAAAAAGACATTCCTTCAGGTATCCTGGTCCCAAGCCGTTTTGGGCTTTATAGGTCAATACCAGCCCTTTAAATTGGGCCTGGACTTCAATCGGGAGCCAGTGTAGCTTTTTCCCCCCCTTTTCTCAAGCCCATGTAGTCCATTATTATTGTGCGATTCAGCTCCCCCCACCCCCCCCAAAAAAAACCACCAACACAAACCTCATCATTAAAAAGGGAACATAACTGAAATGCTACAATTTTGGGGGGAAATATCTAGCATGAATTACATGTATTT
This sequence comes from Varanus komodoensis, assembly GCF_004798865.1. NCBI lineage: Eukaryota > Metazoa > Chordata > Lepidosauria > Squamata > Varanidae > Varanus > Varanus komodoensis. The sequence continues at coordinate 20,849,537 of NW_025336347.1, read as the reverse complement.
TATACCTCTCTCTGTTAGTAGCAGTAAGTTCTGTTATATACTATTACAAAAGTATGTATAGATTTCAACAAAGGCACTCCAAATTTCCACAGTTAGCCATTCGTAAATTATATATATTAATTGAACAGAGTTTCATTAGATCCTTCACCTACTGTGTTATTTCAGGTGGCCGTTTATCCTTCTGATGTTGTAGTATCAGTTTAGCAGCTAAAGGGGCATGGAAAATGATTCCGTTAGATTTGATTAAGTTGATTCATGAAGTCTCAAGGGCCATTGGCATATGGGCATCTAAAAAGTTATGCCTGTAGAAGTAAGAACTATTCAGGTCTTGAATATTTCTCTGGTCAGCTAGGTGTGATGGGTGAGTAGAACACATGCTGTGTGTTTTCAAAGCAATTGATACATGTTCTTGAGAAGACTCGGTGAAGAAAATTACCTTTACCTGTGTTAACCCTGGGTGGAGTCTATGTCTGCAGCTCACATTTTTAATGCAAGATGGAGTCTATGCCTGATATGAATTAACTTCAAAGATAAGTTTTTGCTAACTGGGGCAACTATGATTGTTGTACATTGCATTCTGTAGTGATTGTATAGGTTTCTATTTACCTCTGTATAACCAAGCAAAGCTATATATTTTATTTTATATTGTGTGTTTTAAATTATTATGATTATGTTATATGTATATTTTAACTTATTGGTTTTATTTATTGTTGTAAGCCGCCCCGAGGCTTCGGCGAATGGGGCGGCATAAAAATGTTTAAATAAATAAATAAATAAATAAATAAATAAATATATAAGCAAGGAACTTTTCTTGGTGGATGGAGAAGCCTGTTACTGTCAAGGGACAATCTAACAACTTCAACTCTCTCTCTCTCCTTCAATTGCTGATGTATATGCTTTAGTAAACTTACTCACCAGGATAAACTTCACAGAATGAAGTTTTTTTTCTTTCACAAGTGTATAGGATAGGGTAAACACATACCTGAAATTGTTTATACTTTGCATTGTATTTCTTTATTTGTATCTGGAAAATATTTCCAGAAAATCAATATGTCATTTCATAAATTCTTTTGGGGTTCCATTCTACCTTGATATCCTTGGAAAAGATGCAACTTTTGATCATAGAGGATGGATTTGGACTCCCCAACCTTCCCTGATATCATCGGACCAGTTTGTTGGCTTGCACTAGATTTGGGTCTTTTCCACTTAGATTAGACTCCTGTCAGTTTTGGAATCTTCATTTCTTGGATCCTCTGGGCTACAACAGGAGCGGGAGTATTAGTCAGGGCTCATCTTGCGATTGTGAAATAGGGTAAGGCTTTTTTTTCAGAGCAAGGGGCTCAGAAAACCAGGCCGCTGGGTTTCCTGCTTGTAAGAAAGCAATTTTTAGAAATGGTAAACATTTTTTAGAAATCCTGTGCTGGATTGGATGGGGCTCCTATCCCACCAAAATAGATAACACGTGACACTTTTTCACATCAATTGCAGACTGGCATATTTTCATACACAAAATTAAATTTATCAGGGTAAATTGGTAAGAAAATGTTTGATGTACACTGGTACCTTGGCTCATGAACTTAATCCATTCCAGGGCTCTGGCCGTGACCCAAATTAGTCGTGAGCCAAGTCAAATTTCCCCATAAGGTTCAATGTAAATAAGGTTAATCCGTTCTGCAACTGTTTTTTTTAGTCACAAAAATTTGAAGCAAAGTGACAAAGAACATCAGAGATCATGGCCATCCCCCCCCCATGTTCGTGTGGGGGGGTGGGGGGAGGCAGGCGCCATCACAGGCACATGGGGGGGGGGGGGCAGGCGTGGGGGCACTCGGGCAGGGAACACGGGGGCAATCGCAGCCATCTCCCCCCCCCCCCCCCGCACAACCGCAGTCACGCCTATCCAGGGAAGGTGACCTGAGGCAAAATTTTTAATTTCTGTTCACGACCCGATTTGGTTGTGAACTGAGGTGTTCATGAGCTGAGGTACACTGTACTTGGATGGACAGGCTGATTTTTATTTTGGGCCAGCTTGTAGGTTATGATGATAATTTTCTTCCATTTTCTGTTTTGTGTGTGAAATACATTTACCATCTACAGCTGCACGGCAGCATACACAGTTCAAACATTTGATAAAATCCAGGTTGGGTCCTGCTGCTTACTCAGCTTCAGAGCCAGCTGTGCTATTGGAAGTATTGACTGAGGCTGAACAGTAACATTGTTTATTATAGTGGAATAAATAGAAAATAAAGGACCCTAACCAAGAATGAAAGAATTAACTGCAGCACCCCATCTTCCCCATTCAATTGAGTGGTTCCTTATCTATTTTGCAGAAGGTCATAGATCTTTGGCTATGCTTAATTCAGCAAAAGCTGATGGATATCACAGCGACTTTTTGATAAGCTTATAATTAAATTGGCTAGTTACTGGAGATGCAATACTGCTAAAGCTTCTCTTTTTCATATGTTTTGGCAGCATCTAATGGCGGCTTTCTTTGGGAAAAAGTCATTACTTTGGATAAATCTTGTGAAGGATTTTTTTTAAAAATCAAGGATACACAATTCTTTTGCATTACCTACTCATCTCTTGGAATTTAAAGCAAGGTCCACATGAATGGGTTTTCCCAAACCATGTTATCCTGAGATAACATAAATGGAGGCATCTGGGGTCATGGGTACCAGGTGAGAGATATCAGAAGATGCACTCCCTCCATATCATGACAAGCCCCCAGTCCTCACCCCTCAGAAACCAACTGGCGCCTCCTCAACCCCTTCAGCCCCACTTGCCCATAAGGGAGGTCCCTGAAAGGCCAAATGAGGACAGATAGCTCCTGTTTGTGTACATTCTATTTAGCACCACTGATCGCTATTACATGAAGAAAATCCCTCCTGCTCAGAGGACCCTAAGAAAATAATCAGCCTGTTCCAAAATGCTGGCAGAGATCACTCAAACTTGCCACCTGACAGGGACCGAAGCGACTGATTGAGGCTTTCAGGAAAGACGGCTGGTTGATGGACAGGATGTCACACTTTAATACCCCCATCCTTGGAGTTCCAAAGGAGGGAGGGAAATATTGTCTGGTCCAAGACCTACATGTCATAAATCCGATGGTCCAGTGGACCATCCCATAGTCCCAAACCTGCATGCCATCCTGACCCAAATCCCAGCCTAGGGAGGAATAGCAAGGCCTCTGTATGACTCACTCACCAAAGATCAGGTTCACAATTCAAAATAGACTAAACCAATGAATAAACATCATTTTAATTGTTAAAATATATGATCTGGCCAGGGCAACTTCTTCTTCCTTCTCTTTTCTCCTCCTATATTCTTTATTTACTTATTTTATACTGTTAATTTTAATTTTATATTATTATGTTTGTATCTCAGTGTATTTTTTGTATTTTTGTATTTAGTGGTAATTTATTATGTTCTATTGTATTTCAATGTATTTTATTGTGTTGTAAGCCGCCCCGAGGCTTCGGCAAGGGGCGGCATAGAAATGTAATAATAATAATAATAATAATAATAATAATAATAATAATGCCTTCAAAGTCCTTAAATTGGCCCTGATGACTCTTCCAGCTTAGCACTACCAGGTCCACTAAAACCGTACCAACTGGTCATGGCGACATGTACTGTATTTCTGTTTAAATTATACACATTATTTCTAAATTGCTGTCTATACATATAAATTAGCACATGAACATGTATGAAATCTATTTTCTTTTTTTGTCTTCTTTTTTGGTCCTGCATGTGTAGCCACATGAATTGTTTTGGGTTTGCTTGTCATTTGGACTTGCCATTTGAAATGCAGTTAGAAAAGCCTTGCCGGATCAGACCAAGGGGCTGTCCAGTCCAGCGTTCTGCTCACACAGTGGCCTGCCAGCTGCCATGGGAAACCCACAAGTGACATGTGAATGCAAAAGTACCCTCCTATATTTCCCAGAAAAGAGTGGACATACTATACCCTCTGAGCTTAGTTACATTTTCACTCATCCTGTTTCCTTGTTTCAAATCATCCTTTTATCCCCATCGATAGTCCGTGTGCTGTATGAAGAAATATGTTCTTTTATTTATCTCGAATCTCCCACCAATCAGCGTCATGGGATTTCTCTGGGTTGTCCCCACTTTTCCCACACTGCAGAATTCTGTATACTTCTGTTGTGTCTCCCCCTTTTCCTAAGCTAAATGGTCCCCAGTGTTGTAACCTTTCCTCATAAACAATTATTTTAGTTGCCCTTTTCTGCACATGTTCCACCACTACAATATTCCTTTTTATATACAGTGACCTGAACATTACACAGAGTATTCCAAGAATGGTTGCGCCATAGATTTGTATAAGGCCAAAATGATAATAGCGGTTTTATTTAGTTACGCCTTTCCCAGTTACGCCTAACACACAGTTTGCCTTTTTCACAGTAGCCACACACTGGTTCAGCATTTCAACATCACACACTCCATAACCCTAAGATCTCATTCTTGATTAGTCATTGCTAGCTGTTAAGAGCTAGATTTCCTCCCTCTCTCTTTCCAAAACAACAGACCATTCTTTGCCAAAAGCTCTTTATTTTCCAATGTACATCCAGCAAACTATAGCCAGCACAGAAAGAGTCTCTGAGCATGCACAGAGTGGTTTGTTGAACCCAAACTAGAAACTATTTCCGAGAACCCTCTATTTGAGTAATGCTGGACTCTTCCCCTCTGGAAGTGCCCCTCTGGAGACAGGCAAACCTCCTAGCTGTACGCACACCCTTTATTTGGTTAGTCCTTCCCTCCTGGCACTGCATCATGGGGTCAAGAGTAGTACTAGGCTCCTCTTCTAGGCCCCCTTCCAGCACCTGCAGGCCTTGACGTGTCACAGGGTCTGCATGAACACCTGGAGACGCCAGCCTTGAGATAAGCCCTCCCATGTCTATCATATCTGCATCTGGAGGCCTCATTTCCCAGGCCCCTTCCTACCCAAAGAGTCTGTGTCGACCTGTTCCTGAAACGCACACCAAGAATAACTGCCTCTTTCATTCCCAACACTAGCTTAGACCCCATCAGCCTCTATTTGAAGGGGTTTCTGCCTTTATTGTATTTACTTTGCCAAGCACCAGTCCTAGTGATATGTGTTGTATCGCGGTGGAATGAGACCACTGGACACCAACCTGGAGAGTTGGAGGGTCCTTTATTTACCTGCGCAGGGACCAACACATTAGTAAAGTGCGGTGCCTATGTATGGTATTACAAGCCTTTTTATAGCATTTCTTTATCTCTGGAAAGGTACTAATGTATGTCTTCGGCACGTCTCTTGCCACAGTTTCTGCTGACCACTCCTAATCGTGCTGGTATCCGGGTCTTGCAGGCCTCTTAGTCATGTTATCTTCCCTGCCTGACCTTGCGCTCGTGCTTCTTCCCGTTTTTGGTTTTGCATGGTCATGCTTGCGTGACTCTGAGAGGGTCGGGGTAGACCCTGCACCTTTCAGATAAAGTAGTTAGCAAGTAGGTGTGCCGTGCGCAAGGGTGGGCTAGGTTCAATAAGCGATAAGCGGGTATTCGGTGCTGCCTGCTAGCCCAGTTCAATATGCATATTGTGTTTATTCAAATACTAGCATTGGAACTGTAATCCCCAGTCCCATCGGGCAAATGCACCTGGCTGCCACACGTAGTCTTGACATGAAAGGTCAAGATGCGCTCCCATGCCAGATGATATTTCAAGAGTGCTTTGCAAACAGGGACTGGGAGCGCTGCCGGCAGCCTGTGTTCTGAGCTGGCAGAAAGGCCCGCTTCCCTGTTCTTCCCACTGGGCTTGGGGCCAAGCTGGCTGGTCAGAGGCAAGGAATTATAAGCAACTAGAGTGCTTTGCCTCTGGGGACAACAAATGTTGATCCCAAAGGGACAATTAATATTTAACAACACCCCTGTAAGGAAGGCAAGTGGTATTAGCCCCATTATAGGTGTCTAGGGTCACCCAGCCAGCCTTTTGCAGATCTGAGATTTAAGCAAGGACTTTCTGGCGATTCTTCCACTGGGTCAGCACTGGCACAACTCAGTCCCTGGCTGTGAGAAATGAGGGGCTGGTGCCTTTGAGAGTGTGCAAAGAGCAATCCCTTACTGCCGAGAACTGGGCTTATGTGTAGGGGGGTGGTAAGGGGACAGCTTCCAGGTCAGACAGAATAACTGTTCTGCCAGACTCGAGCCTTTCCAGCTCTATTGTTAGCAATGATTCACTGCTCTCTTCCCCGTGGAGACTGACGAAATACCAGCAGTCACGCAGGCTCGGGAAACCACTAAGCTGCATCCTCAGCCCAAATGAGGCGGCGTGCTCTGGCATTTATTGCCCATTTAAACTGTAAACAGACCTAAACTGCTCACATCCTGTTCAGGTCCTGACTTGTTGCCAATTTAAGAAACTAGAAACTCCAGAAATGACCTCGCAACACCAGCTGCCTTTGGGCATGGGAACACCCGCCTTGTGTTTCGTGCCAAGCATTCGCTCCCTGTATTATGCTGTGAAACGAGAAGGAGAAGTAGAAGGAGACGACTCTCCGGCTGGCTGGGGAGGAACTATGGCTGCCGTGTTCCTCCCAGGAAACCTGCAAGATGAAGCCACCTGCTCGGTCTGCCTGGAGTACTTTAAAGACCCCGTATCCATTGAATGTGGCCACAATTTCTGCAGAACTTGCATCACCAAGAGCTGGAAGAGCCTGGAGGCGGATTTCCCCTGTCCCCAGTGCAGGGAGGTTTTCCAGGAGAAGAGCTTCAGGCCCAACAGGCAGCTGGCCAACATGGCTGAGATTATCAGCCAGTTCATCCTTCATGGCGGGAAGGGCCTAGATGAGGGCAACTTCTGCGAGAAGCACAAGGAGGCCCTGAAGCTCTACTGCAAAGACGACCAGAGGACAATCTGCGTGGTGTGTGACCGTTCTCGGGACCACCGGCCTCATAGCGTGGTGCCTATTGAGGAGGCAGCCCAGGAGTACAAGGTATGTGTCCGTCTTTGGGCCTCTCCAGCCCGGGTGCTTCTATTCTGCTCAGCTAAGGGCAGAAGCTGTGGCCAGCCTGTTTTCCTGAACGTTCACCAGAAAAATCCCGAATCCAGGAAGAGGTTTGGAGGTGCAACAATGCCCTTCCTTTCCTCGGTGGCTGGCTGCCACTTTTTCCTTCCCCAAAGGCCTAAAATGAGGGCATCACTCTCTGATGATCTACATCAGGTTGATGGTCTTCACATGAAACCCACAGAGCCAGAAAGGCTCTGAAGGTCATACAGCCCAAGCCCCTGTTCCCCGGGCTGCATCCTCCAAACCAGACATGGAAAACCAGTGATTGAAGTGGGAGGATATGGTGAGTGGGAAAGGAAGCAGAATGATGTTGTTTGAGATTAAGCCAGGCTCAGTTCTGTCCACTGAAAAGAATCATGGTCTTAGGTCTGCTTGAATAAAAGAGGGTTGGCATTTTCATCAGACCCTGCCTGCTTCAAGCACAGAGTGAGACACTGGCTGCAGGATTGTTCAAGCAAAGTATAAAAATGTGTATATAGCTTTATTCCTCAAAGTAACTCAACATGATTTGTACCATGTATTTTGCACCTTCTTCAGGATATACGCACACATGTGCACACACAAATCAAGCAGCAGAGATCTCTGCACAGATATTCCACCAAAATAGCAGCTGGTCTTGCAAGCATTTATTTTCAGAGATATCCGCAAGCTAATTTTTAATTCTTGAAAAAGGCCTGAAATTTATGGTACAGTGCCTAAATGTGTGGGGCTACTTCCAGAAAAAACAAAAGCAAAAAACCCCACCACTGTATTTGAGACCTAGTTTTATTTTCTCCATCAGGTTATTCTGGAAGTGCTCTAGTTTTGTCTACCCAAAAGGGCCAAGCCACATGTGGTTCCTGGCTCATTCAAGGAAGGGCCAAACCAGACATGACACAGGAGATTGCGATCGGTAGCCATAGTTTTGCCTTGCAGCAGTAAAAATAGTGGGGAAGGATTTTTGGCAGAAGAACAGGAGGAGGGAAAAGAATCTCTTTGCACTCCCAAAATTTGGTCTGGAAGATAAATCTGGATGTACAGTGCAGCTCCGTATGGCCTGGGTTTTGAGAGCTGTCCTGTGGGCCGATTGCAGGGAATGGTCAAACTGAGGGCCGTTTTGCATGAAGCATTTATTGTGCCCCCCCCCCCCCCCCGAGCCGTCACTCACGGATGCTCGCATGACATCGCCATCCTTCAAAGGTTTCTCCTAGATTTCCCAAGGCTTTACACATCTTTTTCAGCCTGAGGAAGGTGCAGTGTTCTCTGGGATACAGTCATGATTCAGAGCAGAAAATCTCTCTAGACCACATCACAACGCCATCTTGTATAATGGAATGTATAGGGACGTACAGAAAGACAGAGAAGGCCAAGCCCCCAGAAATGACCCCCATGGAAAGGATGTGCCCGTACTCCCACAGAGACAGCAGAAGACCCAGCTTCGGTACAGTGGCAGCTTCCGTGCTTCGCGTAGGGTGTAGCTCGGTGTGGCAGGGTGGCTGCCCATGTGTTCACCTCAAAAAGGGAGGTGTGAATGGACTACAGCCCATTATTCAGTGTGTGTGTGTGTGTGTGTGTGTGTGTGAATATATTATATTCAGTAGACAAAACAGAGAATGCAAGGAAAGCTGGACCGGCCCTACCATGAGGTGGAGCGAGTCTGCTGATGCAGGGCAGGAGGTCACGAAAGGCTGGAGATGGTTATTTCAGGCGCCATCCCATGCAGCTATTTTAGGCCCCCTTTTATGTCAAAGTATGCAGAGGACTGCAATCTTAAGGCATTGCTTTGGATTTGCCCTTAGGGCTTTTGGGGTAATTTTCTCCCTTGGGTGCAGCGTAATTTAACCAGGCTTAGGCACTGTGTACCTTAACTTGCCAAGGTGGGGTGGGATGAAGGTTGGGAAGTTTCTGCCTGAGGCAAAGGGTGGACTTACGTGCTCTCTCTTATTTCTCCCCTGATGATAATGAAGCAGCATAAGAAGAACATCGAATAATAATGATGATGACAATGTAGCATTTATTAACCTTTCAGTTCTGTGATATTTATCCTCTTTTGACTAAAGTTGGACTTAAAAAACCAGTTTTCAGGGGTGCCAAATACCCAGAAAAACAACCTGGCCTATTCCTGTGTCTTTAACAGTTGTTTGGCATGCAGGAAAATGTGACCGAAGCTTTTTATGGCATGGAGGTTAGCATTATTACATGATTACCACCTTGTAGATATCCTGCCACTCTCAGTCCAAAAGGCAATATATAAATAAGTTTAAAGAAAAAATAAAGGCACTGGAAATAGATTGGTAACAGAAGTTGAAGACTGCATGTATCCTACATAGGCTTCCAAGGATATAGACAAATCTTGATCTTTGAATGGGGCTTTGCAAATAGCATTGCGTGCATCTCCTATTCAGTACACAGACCTGTGCGGGTTGCCCTTTTCGGATAGTGATGGGTTAATCAAGTAACCACATTCCTGATCTATTTCTGGGAGGGAGGCTTCCCAAGGCTGGAACAAGATCCCAGGCTGACATTGATTCTCTGGACAGCAGGAGCCAATCCTGCTCTTTGAATCATCAGTTACTTAAAATAGGATCTGCAGCTGATAAAGGTGACAGAGCAGATGTGCTCCTAGAAGATCTGAGGAAGGGTGTTCTGCACCAAAGCTGCCTCCGAGGAGCCTGCTGCTGCAAACCTTTCTTGCACAAGTGGCCCATGAAAGCATCACACCCCTCAGGGCCAAAGTGTGCTGATGTTTTTATTTTTACTTTAATGCAGCTGGGGAGGGGTGCCTGGGCCTGCCAAGGTGATGGGAGCAGAGCTGCTGGGAGTGGGTGGGTTGCCCCTTTAGCCTCCTTGCAGGGAGTAACGTCAGCACGCAAGGGTGGTGCTGACCCACAGGACAAAACAAAAGTACAAATCTGCATATGTAAATATGCATGTGCTCTAAAGTCAGTGTGTGTGTGTGTGTGTGTGTACAGAAAAAAACAGACAAACAAGCCCTCAAACAGAAAGATTTCAAGCGAGTGCAGCAGGAGCTGAAAAGGATTTTTTGGGGCAAAAGGGCAGCTCCGTTAGGGGGATCAGATGCCACAGATCCCATCTTTACTTCAGCAATTGCCTGTGGACAGCAGGTTAGCTTCCCAAAGATGCAGGCTCCAAATCAAAGACTGAGGCTTCCAGTCACAGTAGGCTGGTTAGTGCCCCTAAATTCATATCATGCAGCAAACTAGTTGAAGCTGTTTCTGGTTAGCAACTAAATGGAAGACTACGGCTAGTGTATCTGACCAGCACTGGTGAGATAGCCGTGACTTTGCAACAGTTGAGAGAATACAGAGAGAGAAAGAACGTACTCACCATGCATAGTATATCACCCTGAACTTTCTGGACATGGTGAGTTACAATTGCTTTTTCTATCTAAATTAGTTTGCTGAAATAAAACAAGCAAACAAACAAAAACTTGCAGTAACCAGGAACAGTTTTTTGCATGAAAGGAATGGGAACTCAGTCCAGTTGTGGTACTGAAAGGGACTTTCTAGCCCCATGTGCTTACAGGTGTCCCGTTCCTTTGTTCTAAGTGTGTTCCTTTGCACTAGGCTCTTGCACTCTTAGTAAACAAAGAAACGCGCCTGCCATCTAAATCCCGCCGGCCTGAAGTCTGCCCACCCTTTCATTAGAACACGTGAAATCCAAAAGTAGCACCAACTGTGGCTTGCATCTCATCAGCAATTACCATAACCCCTGCCTGCCTGTGGGAGGCTAGGAATCCAGTCTTCCAACTCTGAGAGTGTTGCTTCAAGACAGAACTGAGCCCCAACACACTTAATTTTAGACATTAAGCAGCATTGCTGGCAAATCCACATCTGGCTGGTGGACAGGCTGCCCAGTGGAGCAGCAGGGCAGGAGGCTGAGCCAACAAAAAGCTGCCTCATCTTTCCCTGCTAAGATTTAGCCTTCTTAAAGGAACAGGCACCATCTTTGACTCTCCAGCTGTTACCCTGCCCATACGGGAACACCAAAACTCCTTGAAGATTCCAGGCTTCCAGGAATGAATTCTGTGCAGGTCCCTTGAGCCTTGGACAGCAGGATAGCTTTCCAGAGGTGCATTATCTGCTTCACAGAGTGTGAAGACCCAGATTCTAATCCCCAGTCGGTGGGAAGCTCACAGCCAGCTACTATTTCTCATTCCTCGGTGCCCCACAGGTTTGTTGTGAGGATGAAATGGGCAGGCTGCAATGCTTCCTCAAGCTCCTTGGAAGAAAGTAGGATCCAGGTGTGACGAATGCATGAAACAGAGTCTTCTGCACACCAAGAGACACAGTCCTTCCCCAAGTAAAGACCACAGTGAGCCTTAGATTTCTGACCCTTAGTTGACAAGACCAGAGCCTATATAAGTTGAAGTTGCAGATAATGCACCATGTGTATTTTATATAGCATTCTAGATAATGTATCACAGCCTGTCCAGCAGCATCACAGAATGATCCGGCCTTCGCATCAACTCTCTGTATCTGTATGACATTTGTTCATTGGCTCAGTCTAATTGTGCACATATATTTACTGGTCTTTCTCTTGCAGAACAAATTCCAAATGCTTCACAACTGTAGATACTTTAACAACTTTATTTTGGATCTTAGGAACAAATTCAGTCTCGTTTGGATTTCCTGAAGAAAGAGAGGCAACAACTCCTGGAATTCAAAACTGAGGACGACAAAAAAAGCCAAGATCTCTTGGTGGGTACCTGCCAAAACACACAAGCTAGTGTCATGTGAACCTTTCAATGTTAAGCTTACCCAAAGTTCTTTTTTGAAAATGTGCGTGCATACATGCATGTGTGAGTGTGTGAGCGTGCAAACAGGTACACCTTGCAACTCACTACCTGATTGCTGCGTGCAGCCCTTGGAGGACAGGCACAAAATTGCCCACCCCTGTTTTAAAAGGAATTGAATAGGGTTGCCAGCTGCCGAGGAAGAAACTGCCCTTGCTGCTTCGCCTTTCACAGCAGCTTGGTATTCAGGTGAAGCACAGAAGAGGTAGATCATGGAAACAAATGTCATCTCCTATGTGTCAAGCTACTGTTCAAGGCATAGTGCAGAAGCACATCGCACAGGCTATCAGCCAGCAGCTCAGAGTAGGGCCTTCTCTGCTGTGGCACCCAGACTCTGGAATGTACTTCCCAGAGAGGTACACCTGGCACCGAGCTCATACTCTTTTTGGCGCCAGGTCAAAACCTTTTTATTTAAATAGCATTTTAAAATCAACAACTTTTAACGTCAGTCGCTCTTGTTTTGTTTTGTGATTTACTGTTTTGTATTATATATTATTCTGTTTTAATTAATTTATTTATTAGAAATTGTTGTGGTTTTAATTGTTCTTTTAAATATTGTACGCCATCCTGAGATTTTTCTATAATAGGACGGCTTATAGAAGCTTTTAATAACCACCACCAGAGGGTTGAGTATTCCAGTGCTGGTCAGAAATGGGCAGCTAATGGTCAATTTCTATCCAGGGAGACCTGCCAGGTAATGTTAGCACCACTTACCTGTGTTCCTTCCCTCCTATACTGGGGCTCTTTCCCCTTGCTTCCCCCTCCTTCACCTGTTTCCACAGAACATGAGTTATCCACAGCCATTCCTTTTGTTTCTGGAGCACATAAAAGGAAATGAAAAGGGAAATCTTTCCCTTGTTTGACTCAGTAAACTGTATGTTATCTTTCATACAAAGTGCATTTGTTTATTCCCAATTATCCTTGATTCTAAATTGTTAACTGCACAGAGTGCTTTGGCCTTTTGGTGATATGAAAATGTAATAAAGAAAAATTTGAGATGGAGTTGGCTGCCCTGAAGTATCACACACTGCTATAATGCTTACGTGAAAACCTGATGTCAATGGCCAAAAATTCTAATTTGAGACAGTTTGGATTGCCACTAGCCCTGCTGTTTGCTGACCACCTAATTTTATCTTTTCAAAAGAAAACTATAGAGGGTGAGAGGCAGAAGGTCCTTTCTGAATTTGAGGGGCTGCGCCAGTTTCTGCATGAACAAGAGCAGCTCCTTTTGAGTCAGCTGGACAAGATGGAGAAAGGCATTACCAGGAGGCAGAATGAGAATATCACGGAGCTCTCCAAGGAAATTTCACTCCTCAACAAGCTGATTGATGATCTGGAGGAGAAAAACCAAGAACCTGTGCTCATCTTCCTCAAGGTAAGACTCAAAACTGTTCATGTGGTCTGGGAATCTCATCGAAAGGCAGGCCCTTTACTGCCGGCATCCACAAACAAGGCTGGAGGCGGCGTGAGGCAATCGCCTCAGGGGGCAGGCGCTGGGTGGCGTGGAGCAGGCCGCTGTGGCCGTGCCCTGGTCCTGGGCGTTCTCTCCGCAGGAAGACGGTGCTGCGGGCGCCATGCACTCCCCTGGGCCGGCCTGTTGCCCGCAGGTGAGGTGGAGGATGCTGTCCTGTTGGCAGTGCTGATGTCCGTTTGCTCTGCCAGTCCAGCCGGCTTCTGCAGTCGATGGGAAAAGGAGGTGCCATCATGACCTTTGCTTCAGGCAGCAAAATATTTTGGGCCTGCTTTCTCCACAGGTTATTACCTGATGTGCTGCACAGCAGACGTCTGTACTGGAATGAGCAGCATACTTGAAAACCCCTACATCTTACCCTCACAACCTACGTTTTCCCCTGCAGTGGAGGGCAGGGCATGTTCCAATAGAGCAAAGCTCGGAGGACCAAGATTTAGGGCAGATGCCGGGAAGTCCTTCCTGACAGTTGGGACCCCCAGGGTATGGAAGGGGCTTCCATGGGAGGTGGCTGAAGCCACAATGGTGAGGATGCTTAAGGATAGGCTGGAGGTGTACATGGTAGGCATGTCATGAGCTGAGCCAGCTGGAGCTGGGGGTCAGACTAGATGGCCCGGGAGACCCCTTCTGACTCACTCTGTTTTTATGTAATCCCTTGAGCAAATGCCCCTCTCTTGCTTACAAAGGTCTAGGTCCACCCCTAGGAATTCAAAGGCCATTTGGGTTACACCTGGAGTGAAATCGACCAGAATAGTAGCAGTTGCAGAAGAGAATGTCCAAGCCAAAATGCTTCCTTTATTTGTAAGAAATGGGTCAACCCGAGTCACTAAAGATTCCGTGTTTTAAGGCACAATCTTATTGATGTTCAGACAGGACAGAGCTCCCAGCACTCCCCAACTGGTATGTAAGAGGGTTAGGACTTTCCCTGTCTAAACAGGCGTAAGATGATGCCCTTACGGGTCAGTTGCTTCTCTACACTATGTCTAAATTACACTGGACTCATTCCTGCTTTCGTCAATCTGTTGACATCAGTGGGACATAATTTACTGGGCAGGGTATGTCTTTTTATGACAGTTGTGAATGTCTACAGATCAAGCCATTGTTAAAAAGCAGGATGCAGGAGTTGGCTAAAAACCTCCAAAACTGTTGACAGCCCTGTCATTCATGATGAACTGAATCAAATGGCCATCTCAAAATGCAGCTGAGGCAATAAAAAAACCCCAGAGGCTTGTTTTTCAGTGCCCTGTGACAGGGGTAGAGAGAAGGTAGCTCTCCAGATATTTGGGACTTCCAAGTTCTAGAAACACCTCCCAAGGTGGTCAGTGCTGAGAATGCTGACAGGTGAAATGTAAAGTGACTGGAGATTATTTTGAGGCCACCCCTGCTCTGTGGAACATAATCATTGTCCACAGTGGTTAACGGGGGCCTACAAAGTTGCTTTACCAGGAATCAGGCCACCAGGTGGTCTGTTCAGTTCTGTTCTGTCCTCACAGTGACACTGGGCAATGATGTGTGGTGGGAGCCAGTGTGGTGTGGTGGTTAAGAGCCTGGGATTGGGACTCAGGTGATCTGGGTTCCAGTTCCCGCTCGGCCATGGAGCCAACTGGGTGACTTTGGGCCAGTCACGACTCTCAACCCAACCTACCTCACAGGGTTGTTGTTGTGGGGATAAGATGGAGGAGAAGATGTAAGCTGCCTTGAGCCCTTTGTAGGAACAAGGCAGGATATAAATCTAAAAAGAAATAAATAAAAAGTGCCAATGCCTCATTTTAGAGCTTTCCCCCACTCTGCTGTACGAAATCCCGTTCAGTTTTCTCTGTACCTTTTTGGGCAGAGCATGCTGTATGTAGCCTGCGGCACTTGAAGGGCTGTCTGTCTCCCTGAGTACCTATCCCTGTATTAAGAACCTCAGGGAAGGATGCCCTGCAGGGACCCCGCCATCGGAGGTGAAGTAGCTGGCTGTCAGAGAGGAGCTTCTCAGGGCAACTCCTGCTCTTGTGGCAAACTCTCTGCAGGGGTTTGCCCTGTGCCTTCCTTATTGCACCTTTGGAACCAGCAAAGACTTTTTCTCTTTCCAAGATTTTAGATATAACTTTAATCCTGCTGGTCCATATTTTTTATGATTTTGTGACTTTTATTTTGATGGCTTAATTATTTTATTGTTTTTGAAATCCTGCCCCCAGAAATACAATTGAAGGACAGCATATAAAAATACTTGTGTGTATCTCTAGAGAGTGTGGCGTTTATCCCCAGCAAGACAGATGGAGGAAACCTCTGATTTTTTGGGTGGCTGGGCAGGTTTAGAATCTTGAGAGAGTTGTGGGTTTGCTCAGAAAATGGCGTGAGGGTAAAGCTTGCCCATTCAAAAATGGCTGCTTTGGTGCGCAAAACTAGTTAAGGGAAAAAACTCACTTCCCAGATGGCAAACTGGTGAAACTAAAAGAAAAGTAACTTGTCCAAAAACCTAATTACAAAACTCCTCCTTTGAACCCAAATAAAGATGACACTGGAGGGCAACACTCTCCCCATTAAAAAATAATATTTTTAAAAAGTCTTTAAAAGCAGAATGAAAAGCAGGAGGGGCAGGAAGTCAGGTGGGTGCCAAGACAGAGCCCAAAATGAGAGTCAAGTCTTGGGAATTTTCAATGTGGGTAACGTCCTAGAAGACAGCTCTTGTTCCACTGCTCTCTCTCTTTGTGTTCTTCTTCTAGGATGTGGAAAGTGTCCTTAAAAGGTAGGGAGCTACCTTTTTACCTGCTCCTGCTCTTTGCTCATAAACCAACTGTGAGGGGTCAGTGGCAGCCATTCAGAGAAATACAGTCGCAGAAGCGAGCGTGCCCTGGACTGTAGCAGATTTCCTTGCGTCAGCATAAATCCCAGGTTCTTTATAATGACTTTGGGTGGAATATGATCCCTCCCTGCTCTGAAGGTCTCTGATTTCCTTTACCTACATAGGAAGTATGACTGGCAGGTTTCAGATACAAATAGCAAATTGGGGCTGCGGGGGGCAGGGGGAGTGGAGCTATTCTTTGTTTATCCATGTAGCACAAAATCAGTTCAGCTCAAGATCTTTGCTTAAACCATTGGGGTGAAATTCAACCCTCCCTCACAAATAGGGCAGTGGCTGCCCTTAAGAATCTGGCGGAGAGTCAGAGAGTCTCTCTGGAGGCCTGCCTGACAAGCAGACCTTTGCTTAAGCTGCCTGGTAGGGCCCTTGAGTGCTCCTTTGCGTTGTATGTGTCTTCTGACTGCTCCTGCTTTTTGTGTGAAATCGCGCAAGTGGGAAACACAGGAGATTTATGGCTCAAGAATGAAAACTCTCCCAGTTTCTAACGTATGTGCTTTGCTGCTTTGTGTATCATAACAATCAGTCCAGTAATCCTTCTAATTTCCTTAAAATTGTCAGGAGTGACAATATTAAATGTGAGAAGCCCATCTCTGTTTCTTCTGACATGAAGGGTCATATCTGCAATTTCTCTGTGAAGACGGAGGTTCTCAAGGGAACGCTAAAGAAGTTCAAAGGTAAAGAAAATTCAGATTCTTCATCTGAATACTATTGATAATTTTAGCATCTGAAGAAGCCAGGCTGGCTTGTGGCATGGAAGCCCTGGAGTTGTCAGAAAACAGTAAGATGTTCCCTGGTCAACGGGTTATCCTAACACATGTGTCCTCATGCACCAGAGCACCACTTAGCAGCCTGTGGTGACTAAAAAGAAAAAAGAAAAAAAGATGACCTAAATCTGTGGAGAATGGGCCTGCCAGTGGTTGCTAGCCATAACCATCAAGAATGATACCTCCGTTCTTGGGTTGCATTCCCTGTCAGAAAATCCTGGAATTTCAGTTCGTGAGGAGGAAATAAAACTCAGGTTCGTGGGAAAGATCAAGCGTTCAGACCATCTGTGGCTTTATTGTTTGGC
>NW_025336347.1:20818017-20832220 GCF_004798865.1 Varanus komodoensis | reverse complement strand
AATGGCAGCACTTGTGAGTGGATATTTAACAGTTAAGGAGTAGGTTTAAGAGGCATCATTTAAGCAAACATGTGTACCAGTACATATTAAAGAATGTTCCAATAAAGGCTTATCTGTATAACCCTCTCTCCAAAAGAGACAATTATTAGGTGTTGCTGTAACATATGGTTAAAGGAAAAAATAGCTGTGTTAACATTTCTAGCATTTGGCCAAACTGGAGCTTTTATACATGCGATTGTTACTGCTTTTATCTACTTTGTTTTGCTGCTGAATAAGCTCTTCCTTTCCTGTGTTTCTGCTACAGAATCTTTAGGTGGAGCTGAGCAAATATCCCAGGAGAAAGAGTGAACTTTCTCCTGTTGTAATTTAATACTTAATTACTAATACTTTCCCTGCCTCTTAGAGGAATTGTTCCTGGATCCAGAGACGGCCAACCACCTCCTCATCCTTTCCTCTGACCTGAAGGGTGTGAGAATGGGCTGCAGGAAACAGGATCTGCCTGACAACCCCAAACGCTTCGACACCAACTCCAGAGTCCTTGCCACAGAGGGGTTCAAGTCGGGGAGGCATTACTGGGAAGTGGAGGTGGGGGCTGCAGACGGTTGGGCTTTTGGGGTGGCCAAGGAATCCGTGCGTAGGAAGGGGCTGACTCAGTTTTCTCCTGAAGAAGGTATCTGGGCATTGCAGCAAAATGGCGGCCGGTACTGGGCAGTCACGACTCCTCAGCGCACCCCGATTTTCCTGCCCGAGAGGCTCAGCAAAGTTAGAATCTACTTAGACTATGAAGGGGAAGAAGTGTCCTTCTACAATGCTGAAAACATGCAGCACATTTTCACCTTTAATGTTCCGTTCAAAGAGAAGATGTATCCTCTCTTCTCAGTTTGCTCCACCGTTACTTACATTAAACTTAGTTCCTGAGCAGGAGGGGACCTTTGCTTTGAGTGGCCAGCTATGTATACAGATGTGGCAAATTAGCTCGTCAGGACCTCGCTGGGGCTAGTGGCCACCAAGGGCCTAGTGGCCAGTGGTGCCCTGGAGGAGGGATCCCAGAGCTGAGGAGCCTGCTTTGGATGCACATGCGGTGATGAAGTCCTCTGCAGCCCACCTGAGGCTCAGCTGCGATCCTCACGGTACCTGAGGGGAAGCGGATTCTCCCAGCAGCAAAACATAGTTGTGAGCTGCCCCTACTGCCAGGAGAAGTGTGTGGCAGCCTTTGGACCACTGTGTACAAGTGACAAAATGGCATGTGCCCAGGTGTGCTGGAAAGAAAGTGAGATGCTGAGCAAGGCCACAATCCGCTTGCCACAGGGATGCAGGGGCTCGTGTGCACAGGATGCTTGAGTCACGATTGGCAGCCCCTGCTCCGCCTCATAATGCTTGTTGCCAGAGTCAGGAGTGAATCTTTTACTAGCTTTAATGCAGGTACAGACAGAGGCAGTGTCGTGTGATGTCTCACTAGTTCTGCGGAACGGTTAGACAACATACTGCAGTGCTTGTCTGGATCCAACTCATTGCGCCAACATTTAAAGTAGATAATTTATTGTTGTAAGCCGCCCCGAGGCTTCGGCGAATGGGGCGGCATAAAAATGTTTTAATAAATAAATAAATAAATAAATAAAATAATTGTCCATATATTTTTTAAATCAACGAGAACAAAATGAACTTGCCAATACCATCATCCTACAATTAGTCTTTTATTAATTAGAACCTAGGCCCATAGGAAAAGCCAGGCTGCATCAAACGAGGGGTCCACCCAGTGGAGCACTCCGGTCACACAGTGGCAAACCAGCTGCCCACGGGGTCCCTCGGCCGGGTGGGTGCAAGGCCTCCGTCTGCCCAAGCTCTTCCGCAACCGGTGAACAGATGCAGAATGAATCTCAGCCAGCGCTGGTCAGAGACGCTACCTGGGTCCCTCCTTGCCATCACATGGAGCATTTTTTTTTTACTGCATGTTTGTTCCCAGTTCTAGGCATTTCTTTCCCCCACTTTTGGTCAATGGGATTATTTGGACTTGAGATTTAAAATGGCTCAAGCCATTCTCTCTTCCCTGCAAATTGTAGTTAGATTCTCGGCACCCTCACTCAATTGCAACTGCAGGATTCTTTGCTGGATGCAAGACTGCCTCCTTGCTATTCTGTTGCTTTCATGCGATTCTAAGTATGAGCTCAGTGTCTTCGACATTATTTCAACTGAGGAGCAGAGCCCATTCTGATTAACGGCTTCTACTTGCAGGTCTTGAATGCAGGCACAATTTTTGCTTGGTATTTTTTGGGGGTTTTCTGTACCTGCTGTTTAAATTCTGCAGTACAGAACTGACTGCGTGATGGGATTTAGAAAGTTGCTAATTGTTGGGAGGCCTTTTTGAATAAACCCGAGGATGTGACCTGAGCCCCCTTCCCCACGTGGCATGCCTTTATATTATGCAAACCATGATCTCAGCCTAGGCAGGGACACTGAGAATGTAACAGGTTCTTGGATTGCTCTTGATGTAAAACTCATTATTGTGGGATGGGAAAAGACTGGAACTGGTTTGACTGAACAATGGCTAAAGGAGAATGCAAATTTGGGAGATAACGGTACTGAATCTAGAACTGTCGTGTGTATTTGCTTCTGTGCCCAGGTAATCCTTTTTGCTCGGCCTGTATATTTGTAAATAAACTGAATATTGTAGATTCATCCTACCTGTGGTGCCCTTTCATGTGAAGGAAACTGACCTCATAATAGCTGCTTGTGTATTTCTCTGCTTGGGAAAGGAGTGGAGGAAGTCTTTTAAAAAAATAACTGATAACATGTATTTGGTATGCAGTCAGTTGTTTTGCGTCTCTGATCCTAAGATTCCAATATCCTCATGGTCTCCTCTGGCCCTGTCATTAACCAGGGTGAGGTGAATGCTCAGGTGGAGAATACTGTGAGTGTCACGGGAAGTAATGAGGTGCTGGAGGACAGGAATTACACCACGCTAACACACACTTTGCTATTGCTTGTATATCCAGCAAGCTCCCTTGACTAGTGTACCTGTGGTATATGCATCCCTGGAGAAATGCATTTTAAATTTCAGCTTACACACCATCTTTTAAGCTGTACATGAACAAAAAGGAATAACATGGGAGGACAGAGAGGAAGAGGATTAAACTTTCCCCTTTGCACCCTTTCCTCAGTCCAGATTGCACCCACAAAATGAGGTTGTTCACAAAAGTTATAGAAAAAAGGGGCAAGCATGGGATGATTGCTTTAATCAGGGTATTTATATCCCACCCTTCAAAGAGAGTTCCCCATGGAGGCTTTATAATCAGAATAAAAATGCAGCAATAATACAACAAAAGTAATGCATGTATACACCATAACATAGCAGCAGATACCACATCTGAAACAGAAGGTGGCAGAGCAGAATAAACCTAGTTACCAGAAAGAAAACTCTGTTAAATGTCCAAGGATTAAGGTGTCATCCTCTGCAGACTCAATTAGGAAGATCTGGGATTTGCAGGATTTTTCTTCTATCTAAACCTGCAGAGGATGCTAACCTGAAAGTGTCTTTGCCTGGCACCAAAGACAGGGCAAGTGACAGGTGAGTTTCCTGGGGTGAGTATTGCATCAGTGTGAGACACCTTCTGCCCCATCTGTGATGGCAAAGAACTGTTAAAAATGTTTTAATAAATAAATAAATAATAAACGCAAAGGGGGGCCTTCCAAGACAGCATCTCGGTGTGCAGTGCAGGTAAGCTCACACAAAATGGGTGACCCAGCAGGTCATTTGATTCTGGGCCACAACCAGCTTTACAGGTAAGTACCAGCACTCTGCAGTAGGTGCAGCAGTGGGCTAGAACTGGCTGCAGATGTCTGAGGATTTAGGAAGTGTGCTTGCAACATCCAGCCCAAGATTGCATTCTTACAACTTTTTTTTTTTTTTTTGCATTAACTACCATTGTCAAAGGCAGCTGGCATACCCCTAAGAATATGCAAGCAATCCATCCCAATAGATACCAACATGTGGATGACTGATTCAGAGATGCAAACCTATGCAGAATCATCAAATAGTAGGGTCAGAAGGTGCCAAGAAGGCCAATGGTCCAAGCCCCCTGCTGGCACAGGATGCCAGTTAACTTTAGCACCCTGAACAGCTAGTGTGGAGAGCCCTGGCAACGGATTCCACTGCCACATTGCTCTGAGGAAGCTCTAGGAAGCTCTTCCCAGTGTCTAGCCTGCAACAGGAGTATTGTAAGTTCACTGTCTCCTGTCTTACACTCTGGGATGAGTGGGAGGCAGTCTTTCCTCCTCCTCTGTGATGCCCTTTGAGGTACCTGTGGAGTGCTCATGAGACCTCGCAGGCTTTTTTCCTCAGGAAAATCAGTTTCTGAGCACTTACCATTCTGTAGTCAGAATGGCACAAGAGGGAGGTACCAGCGGGTTGGGAGAACTCCAAGGTTGGCAGAATTATGAACAAATTTAGTAGGGAAAGCCTGAGGGAGGGAGACAGAGCCCTCAAATCAGCCCATCTAGATAGAGAACAGGCCTGTTCCAGACTGCAACATTTTGTTGATAATGAATGCAAAATAACAAAACCTGTGTTGCGACTGCAGAACTATCTCAGACTGGATCCAGCCTCTGAAATATTCCCAGTAGTCCTCCAGTTAATATTTAAAAGACTGGAAATTAACTTTAGCATTGTTCAGCACAGCACAATTGGAGAGGGGGAGAGGGAGGGAGAGAGAAAGAAACCTATGCCAATGGCTTTACCATTTTGGTTTGTGGGAGCTAGAAAGCTTAGAGTTCAACTTTTTAAAAAATACAAACGTATCTTTTAAAACAGGAAGTTATGAATTGTTATAATGCATACTTTGGGTCCCAGTCTGGTTTGAAAGTATCAATTGCTGGAGCTAAGTGCGTGCGTGTCGACCCGATGCTTGGATTGGCGATGCCTTGGGAAGTATTAAAACGTTATTATGGGTTTGAAAAGAGTGATCAGTGCAGCTCGAGCAAGCTCATTTGGCCCAGGCGTCTTTGTTAATTTCCGACTCGAGGACCACGTGCTCCTTGGAAGGACATTCTGATCGACAGGTGGCGCTGTTCTCACGCCATGTTCCCTGCTTTGGGTGGGGTACGTGAGAGTAGCGACGGGGGACCGACTGCCTGTCTGTTAGGCTGTCTTGGTGCTGCTGTCTGCAGAGATCCGACGGAAACAGACTGCGGGATTTTGGGACGAATGGCAGTGCAGAGAGAGAAGACCCTTTAGTAGCGGCTGGATATGATGTAACGTGGAAAAACTGCAAACCCGGCATATTAAAGCTACTGCACTATGGCGGCTGTAGCCTTGTGTATAGAGAGCAGCACCATATTGAGCATGTAGGCTCCATAGCTCAGGGGTTAGAGCACTGGTCTTGTAAACCAGGGGTCGCGAGTTCAAATCTCGCTGGGGCCTTACATTTTGCGTAATTTTCCCCAATCGTTCGTCGTGAAAAGGGGATCTTTTTGCTGGGTTTGTGGATTGAGTCGCTTTTGCATACGTGTAAGGAACGATTTGTGAATGCTAGAGCAGGTGCTCTATCATTTGAAGGGGCGGGGGGAGAGAAACTTAGTGGCATTAGGGTTTGGATATCACCCAGATTCACATGACTATAATCTACAATATCCGGGGCGAAAGGAAGGACAGATATCGATGGCTCAGTAAAATATCTCTCTCTCCCACCCCCCCCTCCATTTGGTTTGCTTTGTTTTGTTTTATTAACAATCATGGTCAGGTTAACTTTACTTTTAAGGGGAAATTGTTGCTTATAAATACTAGACAAAGGCAAGTGACGCAGAGATGGTTAATCACATATTAATCGGAAAAAGCTGTAAACCTAGACCATCTAATTTCTAGGACATCTCCAGATGTAAATTATTTAAAGGGGAGGACAAATAAACATAGAAAGAATGACGTATGGGTTTTAGGTGATAAACAAGAGCGAAAATTAGAGTATAAACAAACAAAAAAAGAAATGAAAAACCAAGGCAAGGAGAACCTGATACGTAGGAGTACAAGCACGACGTCTGGCAGGATTGAATTACTTTCTGTTGAAAAGCTTTTTTTCAGGAGCGGCTCGTTGGTCTAGGGGTATGATTCTCGCTTTGGGTGCGAGAGGTCCCGGGTTCAAATCCCGGACGAGCCCCTTTTTTCCCCCCGCATTGCACACTATAAAATTGCAAATCTTAAGAGCACGGTGGTTTCAAAACCGACTCTTTCTATATGTGTTCTTCCTGTCGTTGTTTTTACAAATGTTATATGTACATCTTTGCTGTTTGCAGCACATGACTATTTAAGAGAGCATGTTCATTTCAGAAAGGAGTCACTAAGAGTGAGTGTTGAATATGTTGATTTGCACCTCAGGCGTTCTCCAGCAGGGGAAAGATTTGCAGGAAAGGGAAATGTTTTGTTAGCAATGGAACTACTTTCTAGAAATAACGGCCTTATTTATTTAGGAGGGCGCAGTCTTATGCAATATACACAGAAAAAAAGACCAGGGGCATGCTGGGAGTTGTAGGCCTGGTCTTTTCCCGAAACTTGCATAAGATTGCACCCTTGAGGGAGGCAGCGGTGGACGTCCTGAAACAAGGTGAACACTCGGAACAAACGTCGTTCTAAGGGCTTTCTGTAATCCTCCCACCTCTCAAAAACAGCATATGTGCATATAGAGAAAGTCTCTACGGTTTGTTGCTGGAAGAGGAAGAAAGAAGACTTAGGAGCAGCCTTGGTATAGCTGAAGCGTGTCGGTCTTATTTCATAGCTGCAGGTTTTATGTTGTAGTTTATTTTGCCCCTCAAAATCACCAACCATTGAGCTCGCATTATAGTATCTGAGCATACTTGTCTTCATAGCATCATAGTATCTAGCATTAAGCCTTTCTATACCTTCTCTTTAAATGTAGCCCTTGGAAGAGTCGGACACGACTTCGCAACCAGCTACAGCAGCAAAAGGAATAGGGAGAATTAATAAAAGGACTTGGGCGTGGAAGTTTCCGTAGTGTAGTGGTTATCACGTTCGCCTAACACGCGAAAGGTCCCCGGTTCGAAACCGGGCGGAAACAGTTGGCGTTGTTTTTTCCCGTAGAAAAATATTACAAAGTGTCCCAGCTATTCAGATTTTTTTTTAAAAGAAAGCATTCATTAAAAAACAAGTGAATGTTTTCTTTAAAACAACAGTAGCCTTACAGTGCTATATGTGTCTACTTAGAAATAAGCGCCATCAAGTTTAATGTGAATTTCGCCCCGAGGCTTTGTTGCGATGGGGGCGGCATAGAAATGTTTTAAATAAATAAATAAATTTCTCCCAGATAAATGAGTACAGAATTTCAGCCTAAATGAGGCGTTGCAATAGGTGAAGGTGTGCTGTACAAAGACCCTGGAGCCCTTCCAATTCTCTTTCGCTTTATCAATATCCAAGGTTTGTTCTAAATACGCTCACTGTTTGAATAAGGACATATCCATAATTAATTCCAAGACTTACAATTTACGATCTGAATTCAAAAACTAAGTTAAAAAAGAAACACACACCATTTTATGAGGACCCATGGAATATGCGTCCCGAGAAACCCAAAATAGTTGCTTTGGCAGCGGTGGGATTCGAACCCACGCCCCCGAAGAGACTGGAGCCTTAATCCAGCGCCTTAGACCGCTCGGCCACGCTACCGTATAAAATCTGCTCCTCCCTGTCACTGTCCATGTTCTGCCTGTCATAACTAAAACGGATATAGATTTAATAGCTGTTGCGCTCTTAGTGCTGTTCTTTATTGTACTGCCAATCAGGCTCACACAAGTAGCTTGCTCGGGCAGCAGCAAAGCAGAATAGAGTAAATCTTTAGAAGAAAAAGACCACCACCCCAAAATTCAGCTTAACCAAAAAATGAAGACGAATACTAGCAAGTGTATTGTCTTTCATAACCGAACACAACAATAATAGATGATAATAACAGTTGCCCTTTAAACAGCTCCCTTAATCCAGTACAGTTCCGGGGACAAATGTAAAGCGACAGCCTTTGACCAGCACAGTTAGACCAGGCAACTTTATGGGCATCTGAAGTAAGAAGCTCCCTGGGGCTTTTCCCCAGGCAAATATTTCCGATTGCACTGAGGCAAAACTATAAAGTACAGCTGCAGCCAGACACCACACCACAAAGCAGAATGTGCCAACAGTAACCACTCTCACGTTTTCAGACAACCTGTTTGCTGAGCGCAGAACAATTAAGCGTGGAGTTACTAGCTGTCTAGCAGTGAAACAGCAATTCACGGGAAAAATATGAGCCATCAAAGAATGGCAATGCCAAAACAAACTGTTTTTATCAAATTTACTCAAATTCCCCTCCTCCCTCAACTGCTCCACTATTGTTGGATATTTCATGTTTATAGTTAGGGATGATAGGAAAGTGTTTGTAGGATCCAACACTCTTGCTGACTTGAAAATCCTGGCTGGAGGTTGGTCCTGGTGCAGAAATGCTCTCTGTGTATCCTCATGGCAGAGGCTCGCTCAGCTCCGGGCCTTGCAGGTATGCTCCCAGACTGTATCTTGGTGAACCTTTTTAGGAAATCTTTTAGGAATCTTTTAAGGATTTTTTTAAACATTCAGCCTGCATGCTGTGGTCCTTTTTAATTGCTTTTACAGATGTTTAATTTATGTTTTAATTGATTTCAATGGGTTTTTACTCTGTTAATATGTTTTATGCTTTGTAAGCTTCCTAGGGCTTCAGCAATTATGAATACATGTAAATAAACAAACAAACAAACAAACAAACCTTGGCTCCAGTCAAGCCCTAGGCCCTGAATAAGGCCGTTTTGCTAAAACACGAATGCCATATAAACTGTCCAGTGGAACACAACACACAAAACTCAAACCAGGTTGCAATCCAAGGGTTGTACAATGGTAACCCTATCTAGTATAAAGCCATCGAAGCAAATGGGGCTTAAGCTAAACCAACACTGAATATTCTTAGTGCAGTCATGGAGATAACCGTGGTTCTCTTCTGTTCTTCACCCTAGGATTCTGTTTTTAATTCCTGACCCTTACGGTGCAACTGTATGCAAGTTCAGTCAGAGAAAAGGTGCACACTTTCAGCAAGACTGGCTGGGGGAGTTGTTGGGCTTTTCTTTGTCTAAACACACACAGGATTGTGCCCACAAAGCTCTTTCCCCCTCAAGCTTTTGTTGTTGTTGCTCGGCAGCTCTGGAGCAGAGTGCTTTCGCCAACCTCTCTTGTCCAATAAATGGATATAACACAAAGCTGATAGACTCGGTGGCTGGTAGGTCCTCTGAAGTGGTGTTGATATGGGGAGCATTGGTAGGAAGGCAGGGCCTCAGAAGCCCTCCCCTTCCAATCCAGCCTAGTTTACCTTCTCCAGTAATCTGATTTTCATAGTAGGCATTTTGCAAAGGGTTGTCTTAATGCCGCCAATGCACCCCAGTTCCTCAGGCTGTGTTTGAAAAGGTTCAGCACGACAGGGACAAGACAGTGGAAACTGTAGCTTACTGTGAGAGGTAGAAAGACCCAGGCATCATGTCTGACAAGAGGGCGGCCCCATAGAAAATCCCTGCTACACAGAGAGGGGACAGGTAGCTGTCCAGCAGCCTTTGCCCGGCCTTGCATGAGTGCAGCTTCAGGATCTGCCACAGGATGGATACAGGGCAGGCCATGATGACTGAAAGCAGGGCAAAGAGCTGAAAAATGTCGCCTTTCCAAAGCGAGATGTGTCGGGGCAGAATAGCTTCAACAGGGACGGGCACTCATGTATGTAATGGTCAAGAGTGTCTGATGTATGGTAAGGGAGAGGCGCTCCCAAGAGATCCTGCCGACTTGAGCAGGCAGACTCTTCTCCTCATGAGGACCTCGCATTGCAAGGGCCGGCAAATGGCCCAGTTCCTCTCATTTGGCCAACGGGAAGCATCCAGCTCCTCCAGTGCCTGGCGTGAGGATATTCCGTGCTGTCTGCCCACAGAGAGACATTCGTGGGTTACAAAACCCACAAGCATTCTGGGCACAATAAAGAGGACTGGGCACATGTGTGATCTGAAGGACAACTGACTGAGGGAAAAAATATGCAGAAGGCAGGAGGCCAGTTGGATAGTAAGAGGAGGACACCGCTGCCAGGCTGAGATCATGAAGAACATGACAAGTAACCTGAAGAAAGCAGGCGCCCTTTGATGCACACACTCCAGGCGCAAAACTTTTGCCCTTGAGGTTGCATTTTCCATTCCCATTGACCCTTACTTGATCTGGTTTGGAGATACGACTGAGAGGAGATAGGTCAAAATGTAGACAAAATTGGCATTTTTGCAAGTTTGCATTTGTAAACTTGACAACAACAGGGCCCTGTTTGTTTTAGATTGCAAAGCGGCAGCTGCTGAGAAGCCCCACAAGGACTGGACCTCGGCGCGTGGGGCGGGGTTTTAAAAATCTCACTGCCTCCCCTTCAGTGTCATTCTGATTAACACAGCACCATTTAACTTCACATAGAAATAAAGCTTGCGTGTTAAATGCAAATATTCATGTACTGCTGCACTTTCTCCTTATTTCTACAGACTGAGGTGCTGATAGACAAATGGTTTTCCAAATCTGCAGTGATGCCGTTTTTGTTTCTAGGGACGGACATCCCCAGCTCTGGAGAGGTCATTCACAGAAAATGATCTCAACCACATGGGTTTTTTTCATGTGGGAATGGTCAGACTTGGAAATGATCGCCATTTAATGTATGCAGGAAATGGATCTTGCCCATACATCCAGAGGTCTAGGGCCTTTTCAACATAAGCCATTTATTGTGTTCTCATCATTCTCCACTCACAGTTGTTTATGGGCTCTTTAGACAATTTGTGGCCTTCTAGTTTTGGTTCTGTGACTAATGACACACACACACACACCAGTGACAACAGGCACATTAGAGATGCACAGTCAAAGAACAGTTACAGTTTATTCAAACATCAGAAAATCACATGCATGCAATGTAGCCAGAGGCAGACTGACTGCAAGGAACTGGGGTACATGATGGCTTTTATAACGTTGCAGTCACATATACGGCGTGGAAGAAGGGCTGGGAAGATCAGGTGCATGCTAGACTAGGCTTATCACATAAGAACGACAAAGAAAATAACAGAGAGAAGTCAGGTAAGGACGGCACTGGGAATTTGTGCAATGTGGGAAGTTGACTTCAGTCCATGCAGATGGTGATATTTCTATAGGCTCAGTAACCGGTTGGGCGACAATAGTTTCTTTCTTACTGTGAAGGGCCTGGGAGAGAGAACACAACAAGTACATGGAAACCTTTCTTAATGAGCTATCAGTCAGAATTAGCAGACATATCTCTTTGTTTTAGGGTAAATAAACTGCACTGGTAACTGGGGCATTGCTTGAGTGTGACAGATTGTAATTGAAAAGAACATTGGGCACGAAGACTTGTTTTCCTCGCAAGAATGGAGCAGGCTTAGACTGTAGGCTTGCCAAGAAAATGGTGGCATTTTAAGTTAGTTTTGATCCTGGTACTAACCAGCAGCTTGGATGAGTTTTTTAGGACAGGAAAATCGAGGCATGGAATAGCAAAAGCAAAAGAAAACACGATTTGTGTATTTATGCTATACCACAGTGCCACCTAGAGGTTAAGGCGCAGAAAAGCAGGTCGGGTCCTGTTCACATCTTAGGTCTGCAATGGAATGAAGTCGATACAGTGGATTCACAGCCAATTAACCGTATCATGCAGAAAAGCCGTGGTTCCCACAAATTCTGCTCCAGACACCCAGATGCACATAGTAAGCCCCACGCCATGCTTCATTTGAGGACTGGGGACACGAGAGCCACAGCCCCACACTTTTTGAAAGATTTCCTGTCATCAATATTATTTTTTCAGTACCAGCTTAGAACTTTACTCCCAGGCATTGAAAGTCATATGAAGCGGCTTTCTAACCTTAGCTGTTTATCAGTTCCTGGTACTTTATGGGCAATTGCTCTTACTTTTTTCCAAACTGTTTTAGATTTTTGCATGTTGTTGCTAGTCGCAAAGTCCTGTCAGACCCATCGCAACCCCATGGACAACATTCCTCCAGGCCTTCCTGTCCTCCACCATCCCCCAGAGTCTACTCAAGCTCACACCAACTGCTTCAGTGACTCCAGCCAGCCACCTCATCCTCTGCCATCCCCTCCTTCTTTTGCCATCTATTGTTCCCAGCATCAGGGTCTTCTCCAGGGAGTCCTTTCTTCTCATTAGGTGGCCAAAGTATTTGAGTTTCATCTAATGAGCAGTCAGGGTTGATCTCCTCTAGGACTGACTGGTTTAATCTCCTTGTGGTCCAAGGGACTCGCAGGAGTCTCCTCCAGCACCACAATTCAAAGGCCTCAATTCTTCGGCGCTCAGCCTTCCTTATGGTCCAGCTTTCACAGCCATACATTGCAACTGGGAAAACCATAGCCTTGACTATACGCACTTTTGTCGGCAGGGTGATTTCTCTGCTTTTTAGTATACTATCTAGATTTTCCATAGCTTTCCTCCCCAGGAGCAAGCGTCTTTTAATTTCTTGGCTGCAGTCCCCATCTTGTAGGATTTTGAGCATGACTTTGCTAGCATGTGAAATGAGTGCAATGGTGTGGTAGTTTGAACATTCTTTGGCATTGCCTTTCTTTGAGATCGGAATGTAAACTGACTTTTTGCAATCCTGTGGCCACTGTTGAGTTTTCCAAGTTTGCTGGAATATTGAGTGTAGCACTTTTACTGCATCATCTTTTAAGATTTTGAATAGCTCAGCTGGATTACTGTCACCTCCACTAGCTACTATATTATGTTTTCTCAAGTTGTATATTAGAGTTTACTTGTTGTGGACCATTCAGAGAGTTCTGGCTATTGGGTGACAGAGAAATGGAATGTACAAGATGAATGCACTGGCCTCAGCTGCTGTTTCTAGAAGCCTGTACAGGCCACTTTGGGGCTAAAACTGGGGAAAGTGGAGAAAGGGGCCCACTGATTTCATTAAGGGACCCTTTGTTCCACCCCATCCCATCCCACCCCATATTCTCGGTATCTGGCTGATTTGCTATTGATGTGGGTAATTTAATTATTTCATTAGCTAATGACACTATCTGAGGGTATATTTGCAAAATTTCAAATAAGTGTGATCATTAGTTCACTAGTAATCCTCAGTGAAAGATGACCATAATGACTGATACGGCAGTGTTGAAGAAAATTGAGCACTGCACTGTGATTAAGTTCCTTACAAAGCAAGGAAAAAGTCAAAAAAATCATTCACGAAGAGATGGTGGCCATTTACCAGGACTCTGCACCTTCATTATCTACTGTTCAAAAGTGGTCAAGTGAATTTAAAAGGGACAGAGAAAGCATTGAAGATGACCCTCACTCCAGTGGGTTGGTTACTGCCACTACTAAAGAAAATGTGAAAAAAAATGAGAAACTTGGTTTGGAAGATGCCCAAATAAAAATCAAAATGCTAACAGAGAGGACAAACCTATCTGTTGGTTCCATATTTACTATTTTCCATGACCTTTCAAAGGTCTGTGCAAGATGGGTGCCGCGAATGCTCATGGCGCCTCAGAAAGAAGAGCGAGTCGAGTGCTGTAGGGAGTTTTTAGAGCTCCGTGGTGAAGATTCATCTAGTATTTTTGACCGGATTGTTACTGGAGATGAAACTTGGATTTATCACTGTGACCCTGAAAGTAAGCAGGAGTCCATGCAGTGGCATAAAAAAGGTGCTGACCCTCCAAAGAAATTCAAAGTCACTCCATCAGCCGGAAAAATCATGCTCACAGTGTTTTGGGAATCAAAGGGAATTTCATTGATCGAGTACATGAAAAAAGGTGAAACCATAAACGCAGCATCTTACGCAACCACTCTGTGTAATTTAAGAGAAGCAATTAAAGAAAAAAGGCGGGGAAAACTGACCGCAGGTGTGTTGCTTCTTCACAACAATGCACCCATTCACACGACGCATGTTTCGAAGGCTGCTGTGCGAGACTGTGGTTTCGAAGAAATAAACCACCCACCCTATAGCCCGGACCTGGCCCCCAGTGACTACTACCTATTCCCAAATTTAAAAAAAGATCTTTGTGGAAAGTGATTTTCGAACGATGAAGAGCTCAAGGCAGCAATTAATGCACATTTTTTAGACAAGGAGGAAGGGTATTTTTTACAGGGAATTGAAAAGTTAATTTCTAGATGTAATAAGTGTACTGAAGTTATGGGGGATT